>NC_053023.1:120917699-121270737 GCF_003073215.2 Triticum urartu | reverse complement strand
GAAAGAAGCTACTATCTCAGAGTCAAGTCCATATTTAGTGCTAAATTCACGGAAAGCATCGATATCCATAAAAGATTTAACACAATCAAACTTAGGTGTTATACCTGACTCATTACCTTCATCGAGTTCCCAATCTTCAGAGGTGCGTTTAATTCTTTCCAATAAATCCCATTTGAATTCAATAGTCTTCATCATAAAAGATCCAGTACAAGAAGTATCGAGCGTGGAGCGATTACTGAGAGAAAGCCGAGCATAATTTTTTGAATAATCATTTCTCTTGAGAGCTCATGATTGGGGCATGAATATAACATTGACTTAAGCCTCCCTCAAGCTTGAGCGATGCTTTCTCCTTTGCAAGGCCAAAAATTATATATATAATTACGATCACGATGAACAAGATGCATAGGATAAAACTTCTGATGAAATTCCAATTTCAATCGCTTGTAGTCCCATGATCCCATATCATCACATAGCCTATACCATGTCAATGCATATCCCTTAAAAGATAAAGGGAAGACCTTCTTCTTGATAACATACTCAGGCATACCTGCAAGCTTAAATAATCCACAAACTTCATCCACATAGATTAAGTGTAAATCGGGATGCAATGTTCCGTCTCCTACAAAAGGATTAGCTAGTAGTTTATCTATCATACCCGAAGGAATTTCAAAGTAAAAATTTTCATGTAGGTTCAGTAGGTTGAGGATCAACTCTTCGCTCTACTGGTTGGGGTGAAGATACCCCGAACAAGCCCCTCAAAGGATTATGTTCCATAGTAACAAGTTACAGTAAATTTCAGCACACCATATGAATTTTTCCTTACCAAATTCCACCTACCAAAGGCGCTTCACTCCCTGGCAACGGCGCCAGAAAAGAGTCTTGATGACCCACAAGTGTAGGGGATCTATCGTAGCCTTTTAGATAAGTAAGAGTGTCGAACCCAACGAGGAGCAGAACGAAATGATAAGCAGTTTTCAGTAAGGTATTCTCTGCAAGCACTAAAATTATCGGTAACAGATAGTTTTGTGATAAGGTAATTTGTAACGAGTAGCAAGTAATAAAAGTAAATAAGGTGCAGCAAGATGGCCCAATCCTTTTTGTAGCAAAGGACAAGTCTGGACAAACTCTTATATGAAGGAAAGTGCTTCCGATGACACATGGGAATTATCGTCAAGCTAGTTTTCATCATGTTCATATGATTCACGTTCGGTACTTTGATAATTTGATATGTGGGTGGACCGGTGCTTGGGCACTGCCCTTACTTGGACAAGCATCCCACTTATGATTAACCCCCATTGCAAGCATCCGCAACTACAACAGAAGTATTAAGGTAAACCTAACCATAGCATGAAACATATGGATCCAAATCAGCCCCTTACAAAGCAACACATAAACTAGGGTTTAAGCTTCTGTCACTCTAGCAACCCATCATCTACTTATTACTTCCCAATGCCTCCCTCTAGGCCCAAACAATGGTGAAGTGTCATGTAGTCGACGTTCACATGACACCACTAGAGGGATGACAACATACATCTCATCAAAATATCGAATGAATACCAAATTCACACGACTACTTATAGCAAGACTTCTCCCATGTCCCTAGGAACAAATGTAACTACTCACAAAGCATATTCATGTTCATAATCAGAGGGGTATTACTATGCATAATGGATCTGAACATATGATCTTCCACCAAGTAAACCAACTAGCATCAACTACAAGGAGTAATCAACACTACTAGCAACCCACAGGTACAATCTGAGGTTTGGATACAAAGATTGGATACAAGATATGAACTAGGGTTTGAGATGAGATGGTGCTGGTGAAGATGTTGATGGAGATTGACCCCCTCCCGATGAGAGGATCGTTGGTGATGACGATGGTGATGATTTCCCCCTCCCGGAGGGAAGTTTCCCTGGCAGAACAGCTCTGCCGGAGCCCTAGATTAGTTCCGCCAAGGTGCCGCCTCATGGCAGCGGAGTTTCATCCCGTGAGCTAGCTTATGATTTTTCCTCGGACGAAAGACCTCATATAGCAGAAGATGGGCATCAGAGGGCCACCAGGGGGCCCGTGATGTAGGGAGGGCGCGCCCCCACCCTCGTGGACGGTGGGTGGCCCCCTCTAGTACTTCTTTCGCCCAATATTTTTTATATATTCTGAAACGTGCTCCCGTGAAGTTTCAGGACTTTTGGAGATGTGCAGAATAGGTCTCTAATATTTGCTCCTTTTCCAGCCCAGAATTCCAGCTGCCGGCATTCCCCTCTTCATGTAAACCTTGTAAAATAAGAGAGAATAGGCATAAGTATTGTGACATAATGTGTAATAACAGCCCATAATGAAATAAATATTGATATAAAAGCATGATGCAAAATGGACGTATCGACTCCCCCAAGCTTAGACCTCACTTGTCCTCAAGTGAAAGCCGAAATCGAAAAATATGTCCACATGTTTGGAGATAGAGGTGTCGATAAAAATAAAATACGGACATGAGGGCATCATGATCATTCTTAGAACAGCAACATATATATATTGTCATATGATCTCTTATGCTAAAGTAATAATTCAATCACAATTTCAAGTATGAATCATAAACTTCATTGAGAACCAACAAACTCTAATCTCAGTCACTGAGGCAATTGCAATTTATCATAACATAGGAAAGAGTCAATATAAGAGCTTTTCAGCAAGTCCACATACTCAGCCATCTTTTAGTCTTTCACAATTGCTAACACTCATGCAATATTTATGGGTGTGAAGTTTTAATCGGACACAGAGAAAGATAAGGGCTTATAGTTTTGCCTCCCAACGTTTTACCTCAAGGGTAATGTCAACAATAATAGTTTATGAAAACTCACATAGCTATATATATCGGGATCTTTCCAACACATTGTGCTTGCCAAAGGATAAAATGTAAAAAGGAAAGGTGGATATCACCATGACTCTTTGCATGAAGTATAAGACAAGAATAAAAGATAGGCCCTTCGCAGAGGGAAGCAGAGGTTGTCATGCGCTTTTATGGTTGGATGCACGAAATCTTAATGCAAAAGAACGTCACTTTATATTGCCACTTGTGATATGGACCTTTATTATGCAGTCTGTCGCTTTTATTTCTTCCATATCACAAGATCGTATAAAGCATATTTTCTCCACACTAATAAGTCATACATATTTAGAGAGCAATTTTTATTGTTTGCACCGATGACAACTTACTCGAAGGATCTTACTCAATCCATAGGTAGATATGGTGGACTCTCATGGCAAAACTAGGTTTATGGATATTTGGAAGCACAAGTAGTATCTATACTTGGTGCAAAGAAATTGGCTAGCATGAGAGGGAAAGGCAAGCTCAACATGTTGGATGATCCATGACAATATAATTTATCTCAGATGTAAGAAAACATAACCCATTACATTGTGTTCCTTGTCCAACGTCAACTCTTTAGCATGTCATATTTTAATGAGTGCTCACAATCATAAAAGATGTCCAAGATAGTATATTGATATGTGAACCTCTCTTTGTTTATTACTTCCTATTAATTGCAATGATAACCAAAACTATGTTTGTCAACTCTCAACAACTTTTATTCATCATACTCTTTATATGTGAGTTCATTACTCTCCATAAGATCCATATGATCTCTTTATTTCTCTTTATTTCTTCTCTTTTATTCTATTCCCTCAAGATCATAGCAAAATAATCAAGCCCTTGACTCAACACTAATCTTTATTATATAGCTCACGGACTCGATTACATAGAAAGATCATAAGGCAAAACTCACAACTAAATCATACTAAAACTTTATTCTACCAGATCAAGATATTATCAAAAGGATCGAACTAAGAAAAACGGTAAAGATAAAAGGTGTGATGGTGATACGATACTGGGGCACTCCCCCAAGCTTGGCAGTTGCCAAGGGGAGTGCCCATACCCATGTGATTATGTCTCCTTCTTCGGGGGTGGTGATGTGATATTCTTGGCGATGATGCCCCTCAGGATACGATTCTCTTCCTCGATCTTATTGACTTGCTGCTTGAGGTTAATTATTTCCTTACGGAGCTTGCCAGTGATGGCTAAAGCTCCTTTCACCATGCTACCTCTTGAGCACTGCGTTGGTTTTCCCTTGAAGAGGAAAGCGTGATGCAGTAGAGCAGCATAAGTATTTCCCTCAGTTTTTGAGAACCAAGGTATCAATCCAGTAGGAGGCCACGCACGAGTCCCTCGCACCTACACAAACAAATAAACTCCTCACAACCAACGTGATAAAGGGGTTGTCAATCCCTTCACGGTCACCTACGAGAGTGAGATCTGATAGATATGATAAGATAATAATTTGGTATTTTTATGATAAAGAGAAATAAAGATGCAAGTAAAATAAATGGCAAAGGGAATAACTAAGTATTGGAAGATTAATATGATGGAAAATAGACCCGGGGCCATAGGTTTCACTAGAGGCTTCTCTCGAGAGCATAAGTATTACGGTGGGTGAACAAATTACTGTTGAGCAATTGACAGAATTGAGCATAGTTATGAGAATATCTAGGTATGATCATGTAAATAGGCATCACGTCCGAGACAAGTAGACCGACTCCTGCCTGCATCTACTACTATTACTCCACACATCGACCGCTATCCAGCATGCATCTAGAGTATTAAGTTCAAGAGAACAGAGTAAATCTTTAAGCAAGATGACATGATGTAGAGGGATAAACTCATGCAATATGATATAAACCCCATCTTGTTATCCTTGATGGCAACAATACAATATGTGCCTTGCTGCCTCTACTGTCACTGGGAAAGGACACCGCAAGATTGAACCCAAAGCTAAGCACTTCTCTCATTGCAAGAAAGATCAATGTAGTAGGCCAAACCAAACTGATAATTCGAAGAGACTTGCAAATATAACCAATCATACATAAAATAATTCAGAGAAGATTCAAATATTGTTCATAGATAAACTTGATCATAAACCCACAATTCATCATTCTCAACAAACACGCCGCAAAAGAAGATTACATCAAATAGATCTCCACAAGAGAGGGGGAGAACTTTGTATTGAGATCCAAAAAGAGAGAAGAAGCCATCTAGCTAATAACTATGGACCCGTAGGTCTGAAGTAAACTACTCACACTTCATCGGAGAGGCTATGGTGTTGATGTAGAAGCCCTCCGTGATCGATACCCCCTCCGGCGGAGCTCCAGAAAAGGCCCCAAGATGGGATCTCATGGATACAAAAATTTACGGTGGTGGAATTAGGGTTTTGGCTCTGTATCTGGTAGTTTGGGGTACGTAGGTATATATAGGAGGAAGGAGTACGTTGGTGGAGCAACATGGGCCCCACGAGGGTGGAGGGCGCGCCTGGGGGGGCGTAGGCGCCCCTCCCCACCTCGTGCCTGCTACCTCTTGAGCACTTGCGTTGGTTTTCCCTTGAAGAGGAAAGGGTGATGCAACAGAGTGATGACCCACAAGTATAGGGGATCTATCGTAGTCCTTTTGATAAGTAAGAGTGTCGAACCCAACGAGGAGCAGAAGGAAATGATAAGCAGTTTCCAGCGAGGTATTCTCTACAAGTACTAAAATAAGTGGTAACAGATAGTTTTGTGATAAGATAATTTGTAACGAGCAACAAGTAACAAAAGTAAATAAGGTGCAGCAAGGTGGCCCAATCCTTTTTGTAGCAAAGGACAAGCCTGGACAAACTCTTATATTAGGTAAAGCGCTCCCGAGGACACATGGGAATATCGTCAAGCTAGTTTTCATCACGTTCGGTACTTTGATAATTTGGTATGTGGGTGGACCGGTGCTTGGGTACTGGCCTTACTTGGACAAGCATCCCACTTATGATTAACCTCTGTTGCAAGGATCCGCAACTACAACAAAAGTATTAAGGTAAACCTAACCATAGCATGAAACATATGGATCCAAATCAGCCCCTTACGAAGCAACGCATAAACTAGGGTTTAAGCTTCTGTCACTCTAGCAACCCATCATCTACTTATTACTTCCCAATGCCTTCCTCTAGGCCCAAATAATGGTGAAGTGTCATGTAGTCGACGTTCACATAACACCACTAGAGGAGAGACAACATACATCTCATCAAAATATCGAACGAATACCAAATTCACATGACTACTAATAGCAAGACTTCTCCCATGTCCTCAGGAACAAAAGTAACTACTCACAAAGCATAAACATGTTCATAATGAGAGGGGTATTAATATGCATATAGGATCTGAACATATGATCTTCCACCAAATAAACCAACTAGCATCAACTACAAGGAGTAATTAACACTACTAGCAACCTACTAGCACCAATCCCGGACTTGGAGACAAGAATTGGATACAAGAGATGAACTAGGGTTTTGAGATGAAATGGTGCTGATGAAGATGTTGATGGAGATTGCCCTCTCTCGATGAGAGGAGCGTTGGTGATGATGATGGCGATGATTTCCCCCTCCGAGAGGGAAGTTTCCCCGGCAGAACAGCTCCGCGAGAGCCCTAGATTGGTTCCGCCAAGGTTCCGCCTCGTGGCGGCGGAGTTTCGTCCGAGAAGATGGCTTATGATTTTTTTCCCATCGAAAGACTCCACATAGCAGAAGATGGCCGCCGTAGGGCCACCAGGGGGCCCACGAGGTAGGGGGCGCGGCCAGGGGGTAGGGCGCGCCCCCACCCTCGTGGGCAGGGTGTGCCCCCCTGGTGAAGTTCTTGCTCTCAATATTTTTTATATATTTGGAAAACATCTTCCGTGAAGTTTCAGGACTTTTGGAGCTGTGCAGAATAGGTATGTAATATTTGCTCCTTTTCCAGCCCAGAATCCCAGCTGTCGGCATTCTCTCTCTTTATGTAAACATTGTAAAATAAGAGAGAATAGGCATAAGTATTGTGACATAATGTGTAATAACAGCCCATAATGCAATAAATATCGATATAAAAGCATGATGCAAAATGGACGTATCAACTCCCCCAAGCTTAGACCTTGCTTGACCTCAAGCGAAAAGCCGAAATCGAAAACTATGTCCACATGTTTAGAGATAGAGGTGTCGATAAAAATAAAATACGGACATGAGGGCATCATGATCATTCTTAGAACAACAACTTATATAATTCTTTTCATATGATCTCTAATGCTAGAGTAATAATTCAATCACAATATCAAGTATGAATTGTAAACTTCATTGAAAACTAACAAACTACAATCTCAGTCATTGAAGCAATTGCAATTTATCATAACATAGGAAAGAGTCAATGTATAAGAGCTTTTCAGCAAGTCCACATACTCAACTATCATATAATCTTTCACAATTGCTGACACTCACGCAATACTTATGGGTATGGAGTTTTAATCGGACACAGAGAAAGATAGGGGCTTATAGTTTTGCCTCCCAAGGTTTTACCTCAAGGGTAATGTCAACAGTAATAGTTCATGAAAACTCACATCCAATTAGCCATATATACCGGGATCTTTCCAACATATTGTGCTTGCCAAAGGATAAAATGTAAAAAGGAACGGTGAAGATCACCATGACTCTTATGCAATGTAGGAGATAAACGTAAAAGATAGGCCCTTCGCAGAGGGAAACAGAGGTTGTCATGCGCTTTTATGGTTTTTTTTGACTGTGAACTATGGGGCAAAACCCCCACAGCAGATCAAAACTTTATTGAATTAAATAACAGATACAACAAGTTGATTACAAGGAGTAACCAGAGTACAAGGTAAAAGAGAGTCTTACAAAACTAGCTTAAGGGGGGGAGGTAAGAGATCCACTTGAGCAGGTCATCCTTGTAAGCAGATCTGATTCTGTGCTGCATGAGGCTAATATCATGCCTAAAAGCAAACCTCCATTTATTGAAACTAGCCCTCCCATTTCTGAACACTTTGGCATTTCTGATGATCCAAATATGCCAGCAAGCAATGAACACCACTTCAGAGAAGAAAGGCCTATCAAAACTTCTCCTTGCCTGAGTAACCAGCTTAATCATGGAGGTGCCAGCAGACCAATCAATCTGCAGATAATTCCAGACCCTTACACTGAAATTGCAGTTGAAGAACAAGTGATCCCTGGTTTCTCTAGCCTGCAAGGGGCAGAGCCTACAGTGGACTCCATCCTCCATGTGATAATAAGCATCCAAGCAAAGACCTTGATCTTGAGAGTACAGGAGGATTTCCAAATCCAACAGAGCAAAGGATTGAAGGACTCATACTGAAAGGTGTGTGAGTAAAACATCTTGGGCTTGAAAGACTTGGAAGAGCCCTGCTAGAACCAAAAATCCTTCGAGCTGGGGTCTCTGCTGTGTGAGTCCATTAAATCCTTTATCAGATTTAACTCATCAAAAGCCTGAGCAGATAAGGGAAGGTGGAAAAGTTGGTGCATATCCTGGGTATTGAAAATTTCCTTAACTGAGGCCCAGGGGTCCTTGGCAAAAGAGAAAAGCCTTGGGAATCTTGCCTGCAAACTAGATGTTTCAGAGCCAAGGTTCCAATTATCGGACCAAAAGAGAGCAGTGTCCCCTTCATTGATCTGCACCCAGGAGCAGTCCCTAAAATGCTGCATGACTTTACAAATATCCCTCCACCAGAAGGAGCCACAATCATTTGTTCCCTAGGGCATTCTTTCAAAATAATATGAATCCCAAACTAGGGATACCCAAGGAATTTCTCGTTTGGTCAGGAAGTTACTGGCATGCTTGAGAAGGAGAGCCACATTCTGAACCCCCAGATTAAGAATACCAAGACCTCCTTTGTTTTTTGGCCTACATATGAGTTCCCAAGCAGCAAGAGATGGAGCAGGCTCATCTCTATGCTTTCTCCACAAGCACTGTCTTTGGATTCTTTCCAACTGCTTGAGAATACCAGCTGGGAGAGCAAGACTACCCATAAAGAATATTGGCAATGAGGATAGAGCAGAGTTAAGGAACCGCAGCCTTTCTCCTTGGTTAAGGAAAGAAGAACTGGCAGTCATTCTTCTCTCCATATAGTCAACCAGTGGCATGAAGTCTACCATTTTGGGTCTTGTGGTCCCCACAGGTAATCCCAGATAAGTAAATGGCATTTTACCAATTTTGCAACCAAAAGCAGTGGCCAAATCCTCCATTACAGCAGAGTCAACATTGATTGGAATAATGAAGGACTTATGATAGTTGACATCCAGACCAGTGGACTGAGAGAACACCTTTAGCATATCCTTCAGAGCTAGAAGTTGAACCTTGTCTACAGGGAGGATGATCAAAGTATCATCAGCATACTGGATCACAGGGTAGTCTGCATCATGGCAAGGTATAGGTAAATGCAGAATTCCCTTCCTGAACATATCATTAATCACTTTTTGTAGCAGGTCAGTAGCTATGACAAATAGCAGGGGAGATACAGGGTCACCCTGTCTAACTCCTTTCTTACAAACAAACTTCCTCCCAGGGACCCCATTGAGCAGAACAGAAGAAGTACCAGTGGCAAGGAGCTGTTTCATCCAAAGAATCCACTTATCATTAAAGCCCTTATATCTGAGAATTTGAAATATAGCTTCATGCTCAATAGAGTCAAAGGCCTTTTCAAAATCTAATTTGAGGATTACTATAGGTCTCTTTGACTGGTGACATTGGTGCAAGTATTCAAATGTCCAACCCAGACAGTCCTGTATTGTTCTGGTCTTAATGAAACCATATTGGTTCTTATGGATGCACTGCATAATCATTGCTTGGAATCTATTTGCAGCCATTTTGGACAAAAATTTAAGCCCCATACTAGTGAGAGAGATAGGCCTGTAGTCTCCCACTTCCTCAGGTGAAATTTTTTTGGGCACAAGAGTAATAAAAGAACTGTTGATGTTTTCCAAGACAGCAGTTCCATCATAAAAAACCTGTGTTAGCTCATAAAATTCCCCAGAAATTAGGTGCCGGCATTTCTTAAAAAACAAGCCATTAAATCCATCAGGACCAGGTGCTTTATCCACAGGCATATGCTTGACCACATTGTCCATTTCCTCCTTTTCAAAAGGCCTAGTGAGCACCTCAAGGCCAGACACAGGTGAGATAAGTGAAGACAAATCAAAACCCATCACAATACCTCTAGAGGTGCCCATTCTATTCTTAAAACAACTCTAGATAATTCTAGCCATTTGGGAGTGATCAGAGACTACAGATCCATCAGGTAGTCTTAAACTAGCTATAGAGTTCCTCCTATGCCTCTCAGTGGCCATAGCATGGAAGAATTTGGTGTTTTCTCCCCCCACCTTAAAGTACCGGATAGAGCATCTCTTCTTCCAGTACAGAAACTATAAGTGCAGAAGCTTTTCCAAATGGATTTTGACAATTCTTCTGAAGTTGTTCTCCTGAATAAAAAGAGGCCTCCACTCCTCCAATTCATCCAGAAGGAAAATGACATGATTGCATTTGCTAATCAATAGCCTCAATTTGGAAATATTCATTTGCCATCTCTTAAGACACATTCTCAAACATTTAAATTTGTCTGCAATTTTAGCAGTTATGTGTGTTTTCCGAGAGGGCTGCTTCCAAGAGGATTCAACACAGTCCATGAAACCCTCAAGTTCAAGCCAATAGTTTTCAAACCTAAAGAGATTTGATTTTGGAATGGAAGTCTGATGGAGACTAAACAAGGCACATGATCCGATGCAGTCCTAGCCAGGGGCAGAACTTCAGTCATGGGGTAATCAGAAATCCAATCCACAGAAGTAAAGAACCAGTCCAGCTGCTCAAGAAGTGGGGTATCCTACATATTGGACCATGTGTAGGATCTGCCTTTGATTGGAAGCTCAAGGAGGCCCAGGTGACCAATAATCTCATTGAAAATGAACATGTCATTTATGTCCCCACCAGGTAAGTTTCTGTTATCCACAGATCGAAGGAAATTAAAATTGCCAAGTAACAACCAGTGCTCATTGATAGGTATAACCAGGTTGTATAACCAATTAACAAAGTTGTCCCTGGCTTGACCCTGACAAGGGCCATAAACAGCCACAAGAGTCCAAGATTCATTATTCTGCCTGGAAGTAAACTGAACGACCACAGCAAACTGCTGCACTTCAATTACAGTGCCACTAAAAACAGAAGAATTCCAGACAACAATAATTCCTCCAGAAGCTCCAATTGAAGGAGAACAGACAAAAGAGTCAAATCTTTTAGGGCAGAAAGATTTGATTGTCCTAGAGTCAAAAGAAGTGCATTTTGTTTCTTGCAGACAAGCTATTGAACATTGGCTTTCCTCAATTTTCTGTCTAACAGCTCTCTGTCTAGCTTCAGAATTCAGGCCTCTTACATTCCAACAAAGAACATTCCAGTTTCTACAGATATTACTCATTATAGCATAAGATAAAGACCAGAAACCACATGGCACACAATACCACATGTCCAAAAGAGCACAGTCTAGTCGTACCCAACATTAACACACACCAAAGTTCCAGAAGCAGAAAACTGCCTAAAAATAAAGATAAAGCAAAGTTAAGGGCTTGCGAAACCCAACATGCCAGGGACACTC
Source organism: Triticum urartu (assembly GCF_003073215.2). NCBI lineage: Eukaryota > Viridiplantae > Streptophyta > Magnoliopsida > Poales > Poaceae > Triticum > Triticum urartu. The sequence goes on along the minus strand of NC_053023.1, from coordinate 121,259,249 downwards.
TAATCATCATGTTTAGGTGAAGCAACAGTAGGTGGGTCCACCATAAGTGCATCCACAGAGAGCAGAGCAGCATCAATCTCAAGCTCACGCCCAACTTCTTGGAGTCGATTGACAGGGGTTGCAGGAGGAATTCCATCAGAAGCAGGCTCTTCATGCATCTGGGCCGTGAAAGGCTTGGCCTTGGGCTTCTTCCTCTTGGGCTATAGTACGCGTTCCTGAAATGTGGGATTGAATCCATCACGCTGAGCCGAGCTTCTGGTGCAGCGTCGAACTGTGGTGTCAACAATTGGAGTTGGCGCCAAAGTCTTCCGTGGCCTGCGAGATTTAACCGCAGCAGGAGGGGGAACCTGCACAGGTTGCACATCAACAGGATCATAAAAAAGCGCCCTGGCAACTGGTCTAGCTGGCTCCTCTTCCCTCCATGTAAGGCGTGGCAGATCTGAATCGCTGAAAGCCAAATCCCAGCTCCTCTTAGACAGAACAATCGGTGACAAAGGTTGCAGCAGCACTGGCCTGGGTACAGAGAAAGCTACAGGAGCTTGCAGAAGGCTCTCAAAAGACCTCCTCCAAATCATATCCGGGGGCAAAGGAGGCCCAAAAGGAATCGTGGGCAGAGCAATCTCCTTCCTGACAGTAGGAGGCTGATAGACAACAATGGCCCAATTGTTAGCTGCATCTTCATTGACCAAAGGCACCATAGGTGCTTCAGACAGATCATCCTCCACCACAATGACGGGTGGATCCTGGTCAGCAGCAGAGCTTGGCTGGGCGGAGAGATCCACCACCATTGATTCTTGATCTTGAACAGGTTCAGGCTCAACATTGTCTTGCCAATTCCCCCAATTGTCCTCAGCCACTTCATTGATCACAGGCTCTGGCGGCGGAGGAGGGACTGCATTCCACCCCAAGGCGGGGTAGGCAGGAAGATTAAACGGAGGCAACTCGGGGAAAGGAACGCCCGAAACTGGATGCGGATTTCCATTGAGAGGCATCCAATCTTCGTCCTGGGGCATCTGCTCAGCAAAGTTCGCTCCCAAAATGTATAGAGGCGCAGTCCAAGAAACCCGAGCACCACCATAGGCCACATAATCCATGAAAACCACATCACGTGGCACAAGGATATCCTCTGGGAATGAAGCAAAAACCAAAGAGCGAACCATATACGGGTCCTCACTGACCCAGTGGTGAAACTTGCCAAAAGTATTCACAGCTGCCCTAATGCATTCAGTGTTGCGAAGGTCCAACGGAATTCCAAGAAACATAAGAAGTCCCTGACGAAAACCCTGAACTCCACGAAAAGTTTCACCCTCGTCGTGCTTCATAAATCGCACAAATCGGTCATTTCCCAGCGGCTGAGGCAGAAGTTGCAGCAAAGAAAATCTGACGGCAGCGTCCCGAAGCTCAAAGAGCCCAACAGACCGGATCCAAGGCTGAGCTGACCGAACATGAACACCATGCCCTTGCAACCACTGCACTACTTCTTCTCTAGCAGCACCAATCTCATCTTGTTGAGGAATAGGCATTACCTCCGCAAGCATGAACTCCTCATGACGACGCACAATTGGGATATGTGGCGTCACAAAGGTGCGTGGCAGACGATCTTCCCCACCATCAACGATGTGGTGACCAGCAGGCACGTACAGCAGGGGATCTAAATGGAAGTTGGCCATCGGAGCCGGGAGCTCCGCCTCCAATGACGGTGAGTGAAGAGGTGGGGGAGGGGTTGCAGGCGGCGAGGCTGATGGTGTCTTGGGGCCGGGGCTGATGGAACTGGATGACGGTGTAAATGCGGAAGTGCAAGGGAGGTCCAAGTTTGGTAAAAGATTTGTCAGTGAGATATTCCCGCAGCGCGCCTCGGAAGATGGAGCGTTAACGGGTTTGGCTTGCCATACGAGCCCCAAGATTGTAGCAAACTTGTTGCAATCTTTTTTGACGTGACCAGACCGGAGGCAAGAGATACACCAAAGCGTAGATGTACACGCCGAGGTAAAATGACCCTTCTCAAGGCACTTCTGACACGTAGAAATTTCATCGACCATATCAAAAATTAAATTATCAAAATCTTCCCTGGCTTGTTGAGACGAGGGGATATCCAGCTGCTCCCCAGAGGGAACCGGCGAAGCCCGGCCCACCTCAGCGGAGGATGATGGCTGATCAAGGCCCACCGAGGCCACGGAAGCAGGCCCAACATGGCACGGCACGTCCTCATTCAAAGGAACAGAATTCCCGCCCGAGATTGGTGGCGTGCGATCAGCATGGGGCCTAAGATCATGCACCGTACAAAACGAGATAGATGGCCTCGCCGAAGTCCACCGGAGAGTCGCTGGTAATGTTGGACGAATAATAACCCGCTCATGAGAAGAAATTGAGTAACCCGCCTGTTCGACATCACGAATGCAACTTTCCGTAGCTAGATAACGATAACCCGCCTGCTCGACATCACGAATGTAGTATCTCTACTTGGTGCAATGAATTTGGCTAGCATGAGGTGGAAAGGCAAGCTCATCATGTTGGAAGATCCAAGACAATATAATTTATCTTAGATGTAAGAAAACATAACCCATTACGTTGTCTTCCTTGTCCAATGTCAACTCTTTAGCATGTCATATTTTAATGAGTGCTCACAATCATAAAAGATGTCCAAGATAGTATATTTATATGTGAAGACCTCTCTTTCTTTGTTACTTCCTATTAATTGCAACGATGACCAAAACTGTGTTTGTCAACCCTCAAAAACTTTTATTCATCATACTCTCTCTATGTGAGATCATTACTCTCCATAAGACTCATATGATCTCTTTGTTTCTTTTTATTTCTTTCTCTTTTCTTTTATTCCTTTAGGATCATGGCAAAATAATCAAGCCCTTGACTCAACACTAATCTTTATTATATAGCTCACGGACTCGATTACATAGAAGAATAATAAAGCAAAATTCACAACTAAATCATAATAAGAACTTTTATTCTACTAGATCAAGATATTATCAAAAGGATCGAACTAAGAAAAATAGTAAAGATAAAAGTGATGGTGATACGATACCGGGGCACTCCCCCAAGCTTGGCAGTTGCCAAGTGGAGTGCCCATACCCATGTGATTATGTCTCCTTTGTTGGCGAAGAAGGTTGGGATGTTGACGATGGATAGTCGCACATTAAGCGTAGGAGGTCTTCTAACTTGCGGATAATGCCCCTGAGTGCGATGATATGCTCCTTCAACAAAATATTTTCACATGTGAGATACTTATTTTGTATACGAGCTAACTCATTCATCTTGAAAGCTTCGATTTCTGTTGGGGTAAGAAGATTGTGATCCAGTTGAAGGGTGTCTTCTGTTGCTGGTACTTGGTCCTCCATGGCCTTCTTGATCCCTTCATCCTTGTTGATCTCCATAGGTTCTTCTCTCTTCAGCTCTATCTTCATTAGCCAAGCATCGTTGCCCTCACTACTAGGGAAAAGCCTATACATAGAATTTTACCAGTAGCGCTGTACAAAATCAAGCGCTGCTGCTACTTAGTAGCAGCGCGCGTAAATAAACCGCGCTACTGCTATGACTTTAGCAGTAGCGCGTACTAGCGAAAAGCGCTGCTGCTATGTTTGAACTGGGCGCACATGGCTAGCCCAACCTAGCAGTAGCGCGTATAATGGCCCAGCACTACTGCTAATCGCTATAGCTACAGCGTGTATTCCAGAACGCGCTGTAGCTAACGTAGCAGCAGCGCCCTTTCTGGAACGCGCTACTGGTACTTCTGACTTAACCACGCGGTTCGTCCTTCCCCACGGCCACTTCATCCCCCAAATCAACTCCACTCTCGCCGCCGCCGTCGCCCCTCGACCGCTGCGCGCTCTCCCCACGCCGCCCCCGACCCCAGATTCAACGCCGGCCCCACCCCCGACCTCAACGCCACCCCCGACCCCGACCTCAATGCCGCCCAGGACGCCGCCCCCACCCCCCGACCTCAACACCGCCTCGGAGCCCCGACCACGACCTCGACGCCGCCTGCCCCTCCCTCGTCGCAGGCACCTGAGGTGAGCACGCCTGCTCCTCCCTCTCCCCTACCTCTGCCTAGGGTTTCTACCTCCATCAAATTAGTTAGGGTGGAAATGAATCGGATGTGGATGCGGCTCAAATGAGTTAGGGTTCATGTAAGGGTGGAAACGAATCAAATTTCTAAGATGAATCATAAAACGAGTAAAATTTGACCACTTATTTCACTTTATGGTTGGAACTAGTTAGTAAGAACTAGTTAGTAAGAACTAGGTACTAATTAGGTACTAGAATATTTTTATTTATAGTAAGTTTATTTTTAGTAAGAACTAGTTGAATTAAGAGAACTATTTAGTAAGAACTTGTTGCTATTTTTTTAGTTAAAGCAATTTTCCCGCATCGACGTGGACAATGCCTATCCCGCATCCTCATCATCGAGTCAGCGGAGGACGACACCTGCTTGACCAGATGGGCCATGTCCGGGACTGGGCTCCGCCAGGGTGGTACTGGGAGGCGCTACCTACCGGGGGGCGCAGGTTGGTGAGGAGCCAGCCTGTCGTTGACCCAAACCTTCTTTGGTGGCGGTCGCATGGGCCAGTGACGGTCCAGAGGCTCGAGGACTCTGCGGAGGTGGTGCGTCACCGTGTTAGTGAGGAGGACGCGCACGTCCGTCACTACTTGTTTGCGTTGGAGCACAGGTTCTCCAATACCTGGCAGGTTCTCCAGGGATCTCACTGGAGCTATGATCCTGTGATGGTTCCTTCTCTGTGGGTGTCCACCGCCCGCGCCGATACCCGTCGTGTGCTAGGGTTTTAGTTGTACTAGTGATGTTATATGTATGACACTATTCGGGATGTATTAGTGATAATATTCGACGATGTACGGATGCATGAGATGATTTACTTTTGCTTATTGAATGCATGCTAATTTGAGCCTTATAAGATATTTTGAAATGTATATCTTGTGTTGCTCAATATCCAAGTGGCCGGTTATGTTTGCAGGTTACACCTCCGAGTGGCCTATGTTTTGCCGGAGTGTTGATTCATTTCCGTTCCGGCAAATTTCAGGCGCTCGATATATCCTATTTTAGCAAAGGTCATGCCGGATTTTTCCGTGAATTTTGGCATGACTTTTGCCAGAATATGTAGGAAATATCGAGTGCCCCGGATTTGTGTGTTGAGTATCCTGGTAGTTGTCTTCTATCGATTTTCAATTAATGTTTTAACTATGAACATAGGAAATGTCTGACGACAAAAAGGATTTCGGTATTTGCAAATACTGCAAAGACGAACGCGGCCTGTGCGACGGAATCTTCCTAGATGATGATAGGCGCTTCAGCATCAAGCGGGACGAGAACTTCGAAGTGGATACAGTAAGTCACAACGACAAGTCTTTTTTCGTAATTAAGCATGACATCTGCTTCATTTGCTTGAACTTATATTTTTTTTACTATTCTACTAGCGTATCCCCTGCCATGCAAGAGTTTTTGTATTGGATAAGATAGGTTTCAGTCATACTACGGAGGTAAAGAAAGTTTATTTGAAGACCGAGCATGGTTATATTTTCCATGCAAAATTATACAATTCAGACGACTACACCTATTTTGGATGCAAAACATGGCGAGCACTATGCAAGACTTATGCATTTCAGCCTGATATGGTTATCACCTTTGATATTCGTCCGGAAGATGATATTGAAGGTAATACCGACATCTGGGTCGATGTGCAGACGCCTCCAGTTACACCAAAATGTAAGTTTCTCAACCATATTTATGTCTTTGATATTGTTTATTCAAAAATAGTTGACAACTAATTTGTATTGTCAGCTTATTTCGGTGCAAGGAAACATGTCCAACGCTTGGTAGACAGGACCTACTACCGTCCCGGGGCTGAACTAAACTGCGAGGAGCTAAGTCATTATGTTTCATGGCTTGAGGATCTTGATACCGTCAAGACAAATTTTCTTCCTGGACTTAGAAATCTTAGTACTGAAAATGTGCGACCAATAGTGTTCGTCATGAACTACGGTCACATCTATTTAGGAAGGATGGTAAGACTTTTACTATTTGTCCTCAGTGCATCTTTTCCATACATTATTTGTGAAGCTAAACTTCATTGCTAAGTATGTGACCATACAATGTTCTTCAACAGGGACTCCCGATGAATGTTGTGCCTTATGGGATCGAGACTAAAGGTACCATGAGTATTATTAGCTTACGGCCAAGATATCCTACATGTTACTTTAGTGCATTCAAGATCAGCGATGAATGCTTAATAGTGCAAGACTGGACCAGATATGTGATGGGGGAGCGCAGACAAGTACTAGGGGCAGCAAACAGATGTGCTACCCAAAATTAGGAGACATGTTCATCTGCATGCTCTAACTTGATCAAGGAGGAGAGCTACACATGTTTTATGTTGTTTTACCTAAGAGAGAGCAGCAGGAGTGATTAGCTAGAAATGAGTTTGAGGATGATGATGTGCTACACTATTACTATGATGATAAAATAGCTAGTGTTGGTGGTAATGACTGATGATTATTATTAGCTAGTGTTAGTGGTGATTAAATAAATATTGTTGGTGCTAATGATTATGATGATGATTAAATAGCTTGTGCCGGCGGATTAGATTCAAGTGGAGGCAACATGTGGTGCACATCGAAAGTACTACTAGTCCAAACTAGATCAAGTTTGGATTAGTAGTATACTTTTGACATGCACCACATATTGCCTCCACTTGAACCTAATCCACCTTCATTTGACACACTGTTATGGACATAATGATGTAAACCTCATAACTGGTATTGTACCAATATTTGTACGATGGCGCATAAATACACTAAAATTAAAAATTAAAAAAACAATACTAGTAGCGATGGAAAGAAAACACGCTGCCAGTAGTTACATTAGCAGCAGCGTGGGAGTGAACAAGCGCTGCAGCTATTTGTCCTAGCAGTAGCGCGTGCGGCACGCGTTACTGCTAAGCAATAGCTGTAGCGCCTTATTAGTAGTGCGCCTACCCACGCTACTAGTGAGCACAAAACCAGCGCTACTGCTAGGGTTTTCCTTAGTAGTGCCTCATGGTTGGAGGAGGAGGGAGATGATATAGTGCCTGGCCTTGACAACCCTGACAGAAAATAGCTCGAAACAAAGACATGAGATTTTTGCGTGATACGGGAGTTAAAATCCCTGGGAGATTATATAATGAATTTTTACCGACCAAAATACGTGTCGTGTACGAAAACGGAGTCCGGAGAGCACACGAGGTGACCACGAGGTAGGGGGGCACGCCCGAGCCCTCGTGTCCTTCCCGGACTGCTGTTTATTTTTCTATTTTTCTAAATATTCCAAAACGGAGAAATATTGCCTTAAAAACTGTTTTGGAGTCGGATTACTTACTGAGGGAGTCCTGGATTAGGGGGTCTCCAGATAGCCGGACTATATCCTTTGGCCGGACTGTTGGACTATGAAGATACAAGATTGAAGACTTCGTCCCGTGTCCGGATGGGACTCTACTTGGCATGGAAGGCAAGCTAGGCAATACTGATATGTATATCTCCTCCTTTGTAACCGACCTTGTGTAACCCTAGCCCCTTCCGGTGTCTATATAAACCGGAGGGTTTTAGTCCGTAGGACAACATACAATCATACCATAGGCTAGCTTCTAGGTTTTAGCCTCTCCGATCTCGTGGTAGATCAACTCTTGTACTACTCATATTATCAAGAATAAATCAAGCAGGATGTAGGGTTTTACCTCCATCAAGAGGGCCCGAACCTGGGTAAAACATCGTGTCCCCTGCCTCCTGTTACCATCCGCCTTAGACGCACAGTTCGGGACCCCCTAGACGAGATCAGCCGGTTTTGACACCGACATTGGTGCTTTCATTAAGAGTTCCTCTGTGTTGTCATCATTAGGCTTGATGGCTCCTTCAATCATCGATAGCGATGCAGTTCAGGGTGAGACTTTTCTTCCTGGACGGATCTTTGTGTTTGGCGGCTTCGCACTGCAGGCCAACTTGCTTGGCCATCTGGAGCAGATCGAGAGTTATGCCCCTGGCCACCAGGTCAGGTTTGGAAGCTTAAACTACACGGCCAATATCCACGGAGACTTGATCTTCGACGGATTCGAGCCCCTTCCTAGTGCGCCACACGGTCACGATGAGCAGGATCTAGCTCTGCCATTGGACAGTGCTTAGGAGATCGCGCCAGCAACCGCTCTGACCCTCAATTCGGAGCCAGTTGCGCCATCCATGGACGGGTGGATAGACCCTGCCACAGAGGCCGCACTCTCATCGGCGATCGAGCCGAGTATCGACCTTACCCTTCATGGGAGCCGTAACGCCGAACTACCGGATTCTTCCCCGGCCATGGACTCCAAACCGCCTGCGCCCGTGCCTATCGAGTCCGACGGGGCGCCAATCATGGAGTTTACCTCCGCGGATATTTTTCAGCACTCGCCCTTCGGCGACATACTAAACTCATTAAGGTCTCTCTCCTTGTCAGGAGAGTCCTAGACGAACTATGTCCGACAGGATTGGGATACGGATGACAAAGAAATTCGCCGCCCACCCACCACCCACTTAGTAGCCACTGTCGATGATTTGACCGACATGCTCGACTTCGACTCCGAACACATCGACGACATGGACGACGATGCAGGAGCCGAACAAGAACCACTTCCCACAGGGCACTGGACAGCCACCTCGTCATATGACATATATATGGTAGACAAACCCAAAGAAGGCAATGGCGACGGGACAACGGAGGGTGACCCCTCCAAGAAGCAACCCAAGCGCCAACGTCAACGGCGCCGCTCTAAGTCTCGCCAAAGCAAAATCGGTGACACCGGCACTGGAGACAATAGCACTCCGGACAGTGCCGAAGACAACAACAATCCCCTCCAGCAAGATTTAGGGAAGGAGGATGGAGAAGCCAGCCCTCCCGAGAGAGTGGCAGATGGAGAAGCGGAGGATGATAATTACATGCCTCCCTCCAAAGACGAGGCAAGCCTCGATGATGATGAATTCGTCGTGCCTAAGGATCCCGTCGAACAAGAGCGCTTCAAGCGCCGGCTTATAGACACGACAAATAGCCTTAGGAAAAAGCAACAACAGCTTCAAGCTGATCAAGATTTGCTAGCTGACAGATGGACTGAAGTCCTTGCGGCCGAGGAATATAAACTCGAACGCCCCTCCAAGAGTTACCCAAAGCGCATGTTGCTACCACGACTGGAGGAGGAAGCACCAAAACCTACATCTCCAACATATGACGCGGCTGATCGGCCACCTCGTGGCCGCGACAGAGAGGCATTTCAGCCAAAAGCTCAGCCCGCACCCCGACGCCACTCAAATAAAAATGTCAAGACATGGGGAAATACGCCAGACCTGCGAGACATATTGGAGGAAAAAGCAAAACACGCAAGATCAATCTACGGATCGCGAGGGCACGCCACTATGCAAGACGATAACCGTCACGCCGGATACAGTAAAAGTAGGTCCGACCGGGCCGAACACAGCGGACAAGACTCATTTGAGTTGTGTCGCTATATAGCCCAATACAGAGGCGCCGCACACCCCCTATGCTTCACAAACGAAGTAATGGATCATCAAATCCCAGAGGGTTTCAAACCCGTAAATATAGAATCATACGACGGCATAACAGATCCTGCTGTATGGATCGAGGACTTCCTCCTGCACATCCACATGGCCTGCGGTGATGATCTACACGCCATCAAATACCTCCCACTTAAACTCAAAGGACCAGCTCGGCATTGGCTCAACAGCCTGCCAGCAGAATCCATTGGCTGTTGGGAAGATCTGGAAGCCGCATTCCTTGACAACTTCCAGGGCACTTATGTGCGACCACCAGATGCCGATGACTTGAGCCACATAATTCAGCAGCCAGAGGAATTGGCCAGGCAATTCTGGACACGGTTCCTAACAAAGAAAAATCAAATTGTCGACTTTCCGGATGGAGAGGCCCTAGCAGCTTTTAAGCACAACATCCGCGACGAGTGGCTCGCCCGACACCTTGGCCAGGAAAAGCCGAAATCTATGGCAGTCCTCACGACACTTATGACCCGCTTTTGCGCGGGAGAAGACAGCTGGCTGGCTCGCAGCAATAATATATCAAAGAACCATGGTACTTCGGATACCAAGGATGGCAATGGCGGGTCACGCCGCAACAAACACAAGCGCCGCATTAACAGCGACAATACCGAGGATACGACAGTCAATGCCGGATTCAGAGGCTCTAAACCCGGTCAGCGGAAAAAGCCATTCAAAAGAAGCACTCCGGGCCCATCCAGTTTGGACCGTATACTCGATCGCTCGTGTCAAATAAACGGAACCCCCGACAAGCCAGCCAACCACACTGAGGGAGTCCTGGATTAGGGGGTCTCCGGACAGCCGGACTATATCCTTTGGCCGGACTGTGGGACTATGAAGATACAAGATTGAAGACTTTGTCTCGTGTCCGGATGGGACTCTACTTGGCGTGGAAGGCAAGCTAGGCAATACGGATATGTATATCTCCTCCTTTGTAACCAACCTTGTGTAACCCTAGCCCCCTCCGGTGTCTATATAAACCGGAGGGTTTTAGTCCATATGATAACATACAATCATACCATAGGCTAGCTTCTAGGTTTTAGCCTCTCCGATCTCATGGTAGATCAACTCTTGTAATAACCATATCATCAAGAATAAATCAAGCGGGACATAGGGTTTTACCTCCATCAAGAGGGCCCGAACCTGGGTAAAACATCGTGTCCCCTGCCTCCTGTTACCATCCGCCTAGACGCACACTTCGAGACCCCCTACCCGAGATCCGTCGGTTTTGACACCGACATTGGTGCTTTCATTGAGAGTTCCTCTGTGTCGTTGCCGTTAGGCTTGATGGCTCCTTCTATCGTCGATAGCGATGCAGTCCAGGGTGAGACTTTTCTCCCCGGACAGATCTTTGTGTTCGGCGGCTTCGCACTACGGGCCAACTCGCTTGGCCATCTGGAGCAGATGGAAAGCTACGCCCCTGGCCATCAGGTCAGGTTTGGAAGCTTAAATTACACGGCCGATATCTACGGAGACTTGATCTTCGACAGATTCGAGCCCCTGCCTTGTGCGCCACGCGATCACGATGAGTACGATTTAGCTCTACCATCGGACGTATTCAGGAGATTGCACCGGCATCCGCTCCGAGCCTCAATTCGGAGCCAGTTATGCCATCCATGGACGGGTGGATAGACCCCGTCACGGAGGCCGTATCCTCAGCGGCGATCGAGCCGAATATCGACCTTACCCTTCATGAGAGCCGTGTTGCCAAACTGCCGAATCCTTCCCCGGCCACGGACTCCGAACCGCCTGCGACCGTTCCTATCAAATCCGACTGGGCGCCAATCATGGAGTTCACCTTCGTGGATATCTTTCAACACTCGCCCTTTGGTGGCATACTGAATTCATTAAAGTCTCTCTCCTTGTCAGGAGAATCCTGGCCGAACTATGTTCGGCAGGATTGGGATGCGGATGACGAAGAAATTCGCCGCCCACCCACCACCCACCTAGTAGCTACTGTCGATGACTTAACCGACATGCTCGACTTCGACTCCGAAGACATCGACGGTATGGACGACGATGCAGGAGATGAACAGGAACCACTGCCCATAGGGCACTGGACGCCCACTTTATCACATGACGTATACATGGTGGACACACCAAAAGAAAACGACGACGAGGAACGGAAGGACGCAACGAAGGGTTGTCCCCTCGAGAAGCAGTCAAAGCGGCAACGTAGGCGCCGCCCCAAATCCCGCCTCGGCAGAAACAACGATCATATAGACCCAGCATTAGAGCAGGGTGAACAATCGCCGGACCACGGCAACACAGAGAATCAAACGAAACAACCCGACTCTGTCAAAGATAATAATCCGGGCGACATCACACCGGACAGACACCCGGGGCAACAGAATGCCCATCAAAGGCTTGTTGCCACCGCGAGGAGTCTAAAAAAGCGGAAGCAAAGGCTCAAGGCTGCGCCAGACACACTCAGAATCAGATGGAGTAAAGTACTCAACACAGCAGCGAAGTACGGCGGTAATCGCCACACCAAGAGCTACCCGAAGCGGAAGTTGCTACCTGAATTCGATGAGAAGGCCTTAGATCCCCCGCAACCAAAAATTAAAATGGCCATCCGGCCGGATAGACGACCTCACGGCCAACATAGAGCGGCGAACAACACCGCACATGAGCCAATACGCGATCCACGCGAGGGCTCGCATCAAAAGGACGGCGCAACCAGATCCATTTATGGACCACGCAAGCGCGCTCCGGCATATGATGCAACACAACAAACATCCGAACACCACGGTACACCCAGATACAGGGGTGCCGCACACCCCCTATGTTTCACCAATGAGGTGCTGGTCCATGAATTTCCAGAGGGATTCAAACCCGTAAACATAGAGGCATACGACGGAAGAACAGACCCTAGGGTCTGGATTGAGGACTATATCCTCCATATCCATATGGCTCGAGGAGATGATCTCCACGCCATCAAGTACTTACCCCTCAAGCTCAAAGGGCCAGCTCGGCACTGTCTTAAAAGCCTCCCCGAAAGCTCCATTAGAAGCTGGGAAGAGCTCGAACACGCTTTTCGGGCGAATTTTCAAGGGACTTATGTCCGACCTCCGGATGCGGATGATTTGAGTCATATAACTCAACAGCCCGGAGAGTCAGCCCGAAAGCTTTGGAATAGGTTTCTTACTAAAAAGAACCAAATAGTCGACTGTCCGGACGCCGAAGCCTTGGCAGCCTTTAAGCACAGCGTCCGAGACGAATGGCTCGCCAGACACCTCGGCCAAGAAAAGCCGAGAACAATGGCAGCATTAACAACCCTCATGACCTGCTTTTGAGCGGGCGAGGACAGCTGGCTAGCCCGATGTAGCACCAGCGACCAAAGTACATCCGAAGTTAGAGATGGAAACGGGAAATCACGACGCAGCAAAAATAATAAGCGCCAGAGTAAAGAAGACAGCCCGAAGAGCACGGCGGTAAACGCCGGATTCAGAAGCTCTCGGCCAGGTCAGCAGAAGCCGCCCTCTAAAGGCACCAGAGATGAACTGTCTAGCCTAAACAAAATTCTAGACCAAATATATCAGATCCATAGCACCCCCGATAAACCTGCAAATCATACCCACAGAGAATGTTGGGTCTTCAAGAAGTCCGGCAAGCTATACGCCGAACATAAGGGGCAGAATACACCAAGCGAAGACGAAGATGAGCCTCGCAAGCAAAGCACTGGGGAACAGAAGAAATTTCCACCAGAAGTCAAAACAGTAAACGTGTTACACGTGATAAAGGGGAGAAACAAAGCGGCACTCCCAGATAAATATGCCCAAGGGCCTATCACCGCGGAGTTCTGCCACTGGCCGTCTCAACCGATCACCTTCGACCATCAGGATTACTCGGCAAGTATCCGGCGCGCAGGATGGACTGCCTTGGTATTAGATCCAATAATTGACGGATACCACTTCACACGAGTCCTGATGGACGGTGGCAGCAGTCTAAACCTGATATATCAGGACACAATCCGCAAAATGGCGATAGACCCAACGAAAATTTGCCACAACAATACTACCTTTAAAGGAGTAACGCCAGGCCCAGGGGCTCATTGCACGGGCTCCCTGCTACTAGAGGTTATATTCGGCTTCCCCGATAACTTTCGTAGCGAAAATTTAACCTTCCACATTGCTCTGTTCCAAAGTGGCTATCAAACACTACATGGATGCGAAGCTTTCACTCGCTTTAATGCAATACCGCATTACGCTTCCCTCATGCTTAAGATGCCCGGTCCACGTGGCATTATTACAGTAAATGGAAATATTGAGCGATCCCTGCGCGCTGAAGAGAGCGCGGCTGCCTTGGCAGCTGCACACTAAAACGGCCTCACCAACTAAAGCATTCGATAGGTCGTCAAGACCACGAACACAGTTAGACGAGTCCTGCGCAGCTATATGTAATTCATACAGGTTTGATGGACACACCCCCATTACAATTACAAGTGGGCTCAACGCACGCAGACAAGTGGCAATTTTTACTCATCTTGAATTATACATAGTTTCTTTAAACCTACCTCTTTGCATGACAACTTTTCACCTAAGTTCCTCTCTTTTACAGATGACCATCGTGCTACACCTGTCCAGGATACGGCACAACGGAGACACAGACGCAGACGTGCAGCAGGGACCCGTTCCAAGGATTCTTTTTAGATTAAGACCCTGCGTCAACCTTTTTTATTGTCTCTTGTTGATACACATCCCTCGGATTCTCAGTACAATTGAGAAGGATGCTGACATCTTGGCATGTGGCCACGTCAGAATAATGCACGTACGTGCACACCAGGGGCTTCTTACAAAGGGCACTGTTTAAGCCCGGTTTACACCATAAAGACCGAATACCTTAGGAAGTGTTCGGCGTCGCGAGTTTGGCCTTATATGCATCAGCTCCGAATCATGTCTTTGGTTAAATGTTGGGTTTGCCCGGCTCCTGTGTTTTCTGCCTTACGTTCCGCTCTATCGACTAAGGCAGCACCAGGAGAACTACTACGATTGTGCCCTGGTTCATCCGGACAAGCACCTCAGTAGAGAAAGCCGAAAACTGACTGTCATGATATAGCGTGAGACTGGTCAACCACTCGATGACCTATCGGAATCTTAGAATTCCTCCACCTTAACGAAGGGCCGTTTCCCGGCCAGGCATGTACGCACCCCGAATTTGGGAGAGTGCGGAGCCACCAGGGGCTATATAGTAGCCCCACCGTCAAACTCCTATGGCTAAGTGAAAGTGTTAAAGCATTATAGTCCGGTTGCCTCGTTTGCTGCGCTATCACCTCCTTAATAGGACCAAGACGTTGGATTAAATGTGAACACGCGTCTTCTACGAACACCTCCGCATTATATGCGTGGGGGTTGAAGCCGACGACTGCAATCTTTCAGGTTATATACATATATACATAAACGGCCGCACAAGAGGCATCATATTACTTTCAGGCAAAAGTATAAATACAGCCTTAATAAATTTCATAAACATTGTTTTTACAATGGGAATACATGTCACTCAAACATAATATTCTTTGAGCACTAGGCCTCTATCAAACGAGCACCCTCGAGAACTTCTTTGAAATAGTGCTCGGCAGCCACTCGGCCTATGGCCGAACCCTGTGCCGCAACAGTAGTGGCATCCATCTCCACCCAGTATGCTTTGACATAGGCAAGGGCCATCCGCGAGCCTTCTATGCATGCCAACCTCTTCATCGCATTAATACGTGGCACCGCACCAAGGAACTGCTGCACCAAGCTGAAATAGTTGTTCGGCTTCGGCCTTTCCGGCCATAGATGATCTACGACGGACCGCATGCCGAGTCCGGACAATCTATTGAGTTCGGCCATTCGGCAAGCTGATCAGTCAATGGGAGCGGACGCTCTGGAACGTTGAATTGCGACCAGAACAGCTTGTCCACTTCACGATCCGTCTGATCTCGGAAGTATTCGGCCGCATCGACAGCGCTCGCCGCCAAGTCCAGATATGCGTCTGCCGAACTCCACAGCCGATCCAGAGGGGCATACCGCGGATCTCCGAACTTCCTTCACAGCATAAAAGGCTTTCCAGCCATAATATCCCCGGCTTCACACAGCTCTTCCTTCCTCGCTCTCATGGCAGAGCGGGTGTCTTTGGTTGCCATCATGGCCTTTTCAAGGTCCGTCGCCTTCGCCTGGTTTTCTTCTTCAAGGAACTGGCAATAGTCGGCTGTGTCTTTTAACTATACATCCATTTCAGCCATCTTCTCTTTGGTCTCGCCATGTGCGGCCTTCTCGGCTATTAAGTCTTCGGCCGCCTTTAAAGCGGCCGCATTACTAATTCTTGCTTGTTCCTTGGCTCGGGCAAGTTCCTCCCAAAGGGTCTCCATGGTGGCAGCTCCATCTGCAGTCACAACATATTAAAGATACTGGCGTTACGCTGCTCTTACCATGTGACATTCACCAAAAAATATCACTTACCCTGTGCCTCGTCAAGCCGCTTATTAACAAGCTCGATGTCGGCATCCGCCGCATCAAGTTGCCGCTTTAGTTTGGCAATCTCATGAGTCCGGCCAGCCACCGGAGCTCCAGCCACCTGCACATAAAGGCGGTTTGGTTATTACCTGGGACTACAATCCTCTGTTCGCCGCCGTTATCGACGACAACCAGAGTCTCAGGGGCTACTCTCTACACAGGGCACACCTAAAAATGTGCGGTACTATCAAAAAGTATATCATTTCATGTACCTCAAAGCCCGTCAGTTGACTCATAAAGGCCTCATGCAATCCGCTTTCGGTGGACAAAATTCTTTCCATCACCGTACCCATCAACATACGGTGTTCTTCTGAGATGGCCGCTCGCTCCAACAGCTCCCTCAGTACGTCCGACCGCATACCAGACGGTGCCGGACTCTTCTGTTTGCTCTCTTCAAGAGCCGGATACTGGGGACTTCGGGTGACCATAGGATTATCTTCTGGCCTCACCGGATCCGGGGAGGCCCTTCGAGACGACACTTCAAGGTCGCCCGCTTCTTGAGCGGAGGAGTTCGGGGGAGGCGTTTCACTCTCCATCATCTCTGGAAGAAGATCCCCCGAAGAGGAGCTTTGCTGAGAAGGGCTGAGATCCGAACTGCAAGATAAATGCTTCAGTTATTTTCCTTGGAAGAAAGGTAGAATATCTTTAATATCAAGTATTTTTCGATAACTTACAGCTCGTTAGAGGGCTGATCTCCGCACGGACTTTGTGTGGCAAGAGCACCCTCCAGGGCCGGACCCTCTGGTGGAGATTTCTTCTCCCGTTTGGAAGCCTTGGCTTTCGGATCTTCAAAGGCGGTCCTCTTCCTTCCCGGGGGCAAGAGAATGTCGGATTCTTCCCCTCTGTTATCCTCCCTCGCGGAGGCGCTCATTCCCTCATTTGGAATTGGTAGTGACGGGGGCCCGCTTTCGCCCTCATTATTCCCCCCTTTATCTTCCTTTGAGGGCTCTGGGCAAGGTGCTAGCTCGAGCATCTTTTCCAGTACCAGATTGTCCAAACCCTCAGGCAGGGGGGGCGAACACCAAATCATCTTTGCCTTTGTTAGCCAGTCCTAGTCAAAGAGCGATTTCTCAGAATGACGTCATGATAGATGAAAGACGGTGTGTTCGGCTAGAGGATTACTTACTTGGTCGGCGGTGCAGTTGCTGCTCAGGCCCACGTCCTCGGTAGTATCCGGACACTCTATTTGGGGTCCGAAGAATGATTTATACATCTCCTCGTGCGTCAGGCCGATGAAATTCTGAATAGTGCATGGTCCTTCTGGGTTGAACTCCGACATGCGGAGGGGCCGGCGTTTGCAAGGCTGGACTCGACGAACCAGCATGACTTGCACCACCATAACCAGACTGAAATCTCCTTCGAAGAGATATTGAATGCAGCTCTGCAGTATAGGCACGTCCTTGGTTGGACCCCAGCTCAGCCCTCTGCTCATCCATGACATCAGTTGGGGTGGAGGGCCCTAGCCGAAAGCAGGGGCAGCCACCCACTTGGCACTTCTGGGAGCTGTGATGTAAAACCACTCCCGTTGCCATAATCCGGACACCTCTGGAAAGGAACCCTTTGGCCATGGAGCTCCAGCAATCTTGCTTATTAATGCGCCTCCACACGCTACATGCTGCCCCTCGACCATCTTCGACTTCACGTCAAAGGTCTTGACCCACATGCCGAAGTGAGGGGTAATGCGGAGGAAGGCCTCACATACGACAATAAATGCCGAGATGTGGAGAAAGGAGTCCGGGGCTAGATCATGGAAATCTAGCCCGTAATAGAACATCAAACCCCTCACGAAGGGATCCAGAGTGAGGCCTAGACCTCGGAGGAAGTGGGATACGAACACAACATTCTCGTTGGGTTCGGGAGTACGGACGACCTGCCCTCGGGCAGGCAGCCGATGCGAAACCTCAGCGGTCAGGTATCTGGCCTCCCGCAACTTCTTGATATCCTCTTCCGTAACGGAGGAGGGCATCCACCGGCCTTGAAGGCTAGATCCGGACATGATTGAAGGTCCGAAGCACCTGACCTGGGCTTTGGGTGTTAGAACTCGAGGCGGGGGAAGGATTCGATTGAGCACGGGAGGGAAAAAAGTAAAAGCCTTGTCCCTTTATAAAGAGGGTGAAAATCAAGCGTCCTCCTAGTCACCGTTTGGGACTTGCCTAAAATCTAGGAGACCTCGGCACGGTTGGGTTACCCACGACCGTATTGATGAGAATCCCGTAATTAAGGGAACACGATCTCTACTTTGAGAAGACGTGTCAAGAAACCACCTCGCGTTATGTGTGGAGCTGGTTGAAGAAAAATGGTTCGAATAAATCACCGAGCCATGGCCTGATGTCATGTTGCCAGAGCGTGTCAGCAGATTAAGATTTGTGGAAATATTATTCTCTCTACAGTGGTATGTGGAACTTATTTTGCAGGGTCGGACACTATCCTAGTATTCAAACTCTTCTGTGATGTGTTCGGAGGAGGAACCTGCCTTGCAATGCCGAAGACAACACTGCACGCCGGACTCATCGTCATTGAAGCCTGGTTCAGGGGCTACTGAGGGAGTCCTAGATTAGGGGGTCTTCGGACAGCCGGACTATATCCTTTGGCCAGACTGTTGGACTATGAAGATACAAGATTGAAGACTTCGTCTCGTGTCCGGATGGGACTCTACTTGGCGTGGAAGGCAAGCTAGGCAATACGGATATGTATATCTCCTCCTTTGTAACTGACCTTGTGTAACCCTAGCCCCCTCCAGTGTCTATATAAACCGGAGGGTTTTAGTCCATAGGACAACATACAATCATACCATAGGCTAGCTTCTTGGGTTTAGTCTCTCCGATCTCGTGGTAGATCAACTCTTGTAATACCCATATCATCAAGAATAAATCAAGCAGGACGTAGGGTTTTACCTCCATCAAGAGGGCCCGAACCTGGGTAAAACATCATGTCCCCTGCCTCCTGTTACCATCCGCCTAGACGCACAGTTCGGGACCCCCTACCCGAGATCCGCCGGTTTTGACACCGACACACACCAACAGGGATTGTTGGGTGTTCAAGCAGGCCGACAAGTTAAATGCCGAAAACAGAGATAAGGGGTCACACAACGATGACGAGGAGGAGCCCCGGCCGCCGAACACCAGAGGACAAAAGAGGTTCCCCCCACAAGTGTGGACGCTGAACATGATATACGCAACCCACATCCCCAAGAGGGAGCGGAAGCATGCGTTAAGGGACGTATATGCGTTGGAGCCAGTCGCCCCAAACTTCAACCCATGGTCCTCCTGTCCGATCACCTTCGATCGCCGGGACCACCCCACTAGTATCCGTCATGGCGGATTCGCCGCACTGGTCCTAGACCCAATCATCGACGGATTTCACCTCACTCAAGTCCTTATGGACGGTGGCAGCAGCCTGAACCTGCTTTATCAGGACATAGTGCGCAAAATGGGTATAGACCCCTCAAGGATCAAACCCATAAAAACGACCTTTAAAGGCGTCATACCATGTGTAGAGGCCCATTGCAAAGGCTCAGTCACACTGGAAGTGGTCTTCGGATCCCCAGATAACTTTCGAAGCGTGGAGTTAATCTTCGATATAGTCCCGTTTCGCAGTGGCTATCATGCACTGCTCGGGCGAACCGCATTCGCGAGATTCAACACAGTACCACACTATGCATATCTCAAGCTCAAGATGGCAGGACCTCGGGGGTCATCACAATCAATGGAAACACAGAGCGCTCTCTCCGTACGGAGGAGCACACTGCGGCCCTCGCAGCAGAAGCGCAAAGCAGCCTCTTAAGGCACTCCACCAGTTCGCAAATTCAAGACCCGGACACCTTCAAGCGCGCCCGGAGTAATCGGCAACAAGACCGCCCGGCACGTTCCGAGCTTGCATAGCAATGCGGACCCACCCCAGTACCAGCCAAACGGTGAAATCCGTGCCACGCATACATAATTATGCATTAAAAATGACATGGGCACAAGTGGGGAGGGGGGCACGACTACGGCACGCCCCAAGACGCGGCTCAACCGCACTAGGGGCTTCCCGCTTTGTTATTTTTTCTCTTTTTTAGGACTTTAATCTCTGGAAACCCCGTCCGGTAGTACGGTTGCCGGACACACGATGCAACAACCAAGGAGGCAGAAAGCTACGTCGCATCACGGAACTCCCAGGTGGTCTCTGACAACGAGTGAAATACCTGCTTTAAATACCATTCCTCAGCTTGCCCTTGGAGGGGACATGTCAAATAGTCCTACTTTTTGCTTATCGCACTACTTGTATCATTCTGCTTTAGTGCACCTTTTTGAATAAACAATGCATAGCGCTAGACTATTATCGCATTCTCTATTCTTCTTATATATATATGTATGTTCATTCATGACATCCAGCACCCGTACACTCTGGTACGGCCAATACGCCAGGGGCTTAAGCATACCCCATAATACGGCGTGAGAAGTCCGAACACTTTTGACAGTGCGGCACCCCGAACTTATAGCATTATATGCATCAGCTCCGAATCATGTCTTGGGTCAATAGTTGGGTTTGCCCGGCTCCCATGTTTTGGTACCTTACGTTCCGCTATATCGGCTAAGGTAGCACTGGGAGAACTACTGCGATTGTGCCCCGGATCAGCTGGGCTAAGCACCTCAGTAGAGAAAGCTAAAACTAACTGTCATGATAAGGTGAGAGCTGGTCGCTGTTCGAGAGGTTCCGAGTCCCTAAAGACTTATGCCGCTTAGAGAGAGGAGTCGGCTTTGTCCGGCTTAAGGCGTGTATAGTGCCCCGAATTCGGCCTCCGGATACTAGGGGCTTCGCCAAAATTTAAAATTATAGAATTCTATGGCTAAGTGAGAGTGATAAAGCATTATAGTCCGGTTGCCTTGTTCGTTGTGCTGAGCACCTCCCTCGAAGGACCCAACAATGGGAAAATGAGTGCTCAGGTTTATCCCGAACACCCCAGCACTCGTGGCATGGGGGCAGAAGCCGACGACTGGCCATCTCTCAGATTTGATAAACAGCCGCACAGAAGGTAATATTTTAAATTCAAACAAGCGTTGCATATCGCATATGAACAAGTTTTCATAATACAGGATCACACGAACAAGTTCATTCAAAAATTACATCTTTTGCACACTCGTCCGCCACAAGACGGGCACCCTTCAGGACACCCTCATAATACATTTCGGGGTGGCGATGCTCCTTGCCCTGCGGCGGCCCCTCCTTCACCAGCTTCTCAGCGTCCATCTTGGCCCAGTGCACCTTCGCACGGGTAAAGGCCTGGCGTGCACCCTCGATGCAGACGAACCGCTTTATGGCCTCCAGCCGTGGGCAGGCATCCATAAGCCGCCTCACCAGGCCAAAGTAGCTATTGGGAAGGGAGTCGCCAGGCCACATCCGGACTATAAGGCCCCTCATGGCCTGTTCGGCCGCCTTGTGCAGCTCGACCAGTTGCTTCAGCTGGTCGCTCATAGGCATCGGGTGTTCGGTCCTAGTATACTAAGACCAGAACAGCTTCTCCGTTGGGCTTCCCTCCTCGGCCTGGTAAAACTTCGCGGCATCCGACACGCTGCGGGGCAAATCTGCGAATGCTCCTGGAGAGCTCCGGACTCGGGTAAGTAACAAGTAATTTACTTTCACATGCTTGCTTTGCATATTGAATGCCTTACCCGCCGCTATGTTCCTCATCGCCTCAATCTCCTGGAGGGCCTTTTGGGCTTCAGCGTTGGCATTCTTTGCGCTCTCGAGGGCCGCGACAAGCTCAGACTCTCGCGTCTTCGAGTCAAGCTCCAACGCCCCGTGCTTCGTCACGAGAGCTTGGAGCTCTTGCTGCACCTCGCCCACCCATGCCTCTTGCTTTTCCTGCTCGGTGCGCTCCTTGGCCGCTTTGTCTTCGGCCTCGGACAACGCTTTCTTTAGGGTCGCCACTTCGGTCGTGGCCCCTGGCACATTCATGATGATCCTGTCATTTCGCAACCACATTTTCTTTTATATATATAGACAAGGTATTACTTACCTTTGTTCTCCTCGAGCTGCCTCTTGGCAAGGCCGAGCTCTTTCTCGGACCCCTCGAGGTCCCGCTTCAGTGCGGCGACCTCCGCAGTCAGTGCGGCAGAGGTCAGCAGCGAAGCCTGCATACGCATACAGACATACTTATATTAGACTCCTGCACATATTATTTGATCCTCTATTCGGCTTTTCTTTGTGAACACCAAACAGAGAATCAGGGGCTACTGTCTATGCGGTAATATTTTTCCTATATTTTAAATACTTACCTCAAAGCCTGTTAGAAGGCTGGCACAGGCTTCAGTCAGTCCGCTCTTGGCGGACTGAACCTTCTTAATCACCGCACTCATAATAGTGCGGTGCTCTTCGTCGATGGAAGCGCCGCCAAGCACTCCCAGCAGGTTGTCCGGTGCCTCTGGATGGACAGAGGTCACCGGCACGGGCGTCTTGCCCCTTTTGGAAGGGGGCCGCCTGCTCGAGTCTGGAACCACTGGAGGTTTCGGCGTGGTGTTCGGCTGAGAGCCGAACTTGGAGCCCCCGGGAGCCTTGCTCCCTTTGCTCCTGGAGTTCGGAAGGTCGCCTTGAGGCACCTCCGGGACTGTCTCCCCCCGGCTCGGTGCCCCCTGAGACAGTACCTCGGCATTGTCCGTAGGGCAAGGAGAGGTGGCGGTTGGAAGTGTATCACTATTCATGTCCGGCGAGTCCAAGGAACCGTCCGACGATGATACATCGATATGGGCTTGGGGCGGACTGCATAATCATATTCGACGTTAGGAGAAGCAGTGCGGTAAAGGTATGCTATGAGTTACTCTGGTATCCGAATACTTACGACTTCGCCAGGGGCTTGGCCCTGAGCAGCCACTCGTCTTCGCCGTCGAAAACGGTGGTGGAACAGTCTGGAAGGAGAGTCCTTCCCTTCTTGGACCCTTCGGCCTCCCTGGTTGGGGCGGCCTTCCTCTTCTTGTCTCCCCCGGCTGGAGGGGGAGAGTCTTTGTCTTCCTTCTCCTCGTTTTTGTGGGAGGAGTGCGTCTCGGAGTTATCGGACGATGAGTCCGATACCACCTGGCGCCGGGAACTCTTTCGGGTTCCCTTGGCCTTCTTCTTGGTCTTATCCGACACCTCATAAGGAGCCGGAGTCCGCATCTCCGTCAGGAGAGCGTCCGCAGGGTCTTCGGGTAGAGGGGCCATACAGTTGATCTGCTCCGATGTCTCCACCCAGTCCTACCAAAGGCATGGCAGCTCAGACCCTGCACATGATTAAGCTATGGGAAATAAACACCCTATCGGATGTACAGAATTTACCGGATTCGCAGAACGCTTCACGCTTAGCCCGCGGTCCTCGGTAAGAGAAGGAGGGACCTCAGCGCCCATGAACAGCACCCTCCAGACGTCTTTATGCGTCGTGTCGAAGAGCTCGCTTAGAGTTTGGTGCCGGGCCGGGTCGAACTCCCATAAGTTGAAATCCCGTTGTTGACACGGGAGGATTCGGCGGAAGAGCATGACCTGGACTATGTTGACAAGCTTAAGTTTCTTGCTTATCATGTTCCGGATACACTTCTGGAGTCCGTCCAGCTCCACCGATGAACCCTAGGACAGGCCCTTCTCCTTCCAGGAAGTGAGCCGCGTGGGGATGCCGGATCTAAACTCGGGGGCCGCCACCCAGTTGGTGTCATGTGGCTCGGTGATGTAGAACCACCCCGATTGCCACCCCTTTATGGTCTCCATGAAGGAGCCCTCGAGCCATATAACGTTGGGCATTTTTGCCACCATGGCTCCGCTGCATTCCGCTTGTTGGCCTCTCACCACCTTCGTCTTGATATTGAAGGTCTTCAGCCACAGGCTGAAGTGGGGCCGGATGCGAAGGAAACCCTCGCACACGACGATGAACGCCGAGATGTTGAGGATGAAATTCGGGGCCAGATCATGAAAGTCTAGTCCATAATAGAACATGAGGCCGCGGACGAATGGATGGAGGGGAAACCCCAGTCCGCGGACGAAGTGGGGGAGGAAAACCACCCTTTCGTGAGGTTCCGGGGTAGTGACGACCCGCCCCGCGGCTGGCAGCCAGTGCGCGATATCCGCGGCTAAGTATCCGGCTCCACATAACTTTTTGATGTGCCCCTCCGTGACGGAGGAGGCCATCCACTTGCCTCCCGCTCCGGACATGTTTGGAGAGAGTTGATAAGGAGGATGCAGACTTGGGCACTAGAGCTCGAGTGCGCGAGAATGGATGAGCAAGGAGGAGGAAGGCGTGGGTAGAAAAAGGTGAGATCTTATCCCTTTATAAGGGCAGACTAAACTATGCGCGCCCACTAGCCTGGTAAAACTCGCTTATCCCCCAAGCGCCGTAATTGATGGCGCGGTTGGGTTACCCACGCCCGTATTGATGAGAATCCCGTAATAAGGGGAACACGATCTCTGCTTTGACAAGACGTGTCAAGAAACTGCCTCGCATTATGTGTAGGGCTGGTTAAAGAAAAACGGTTCAAATAATTACCGGGCCATGGCATGATGTCATGCTGCCAAAACGTGTCAGCAGATTAGATTCGTGGTAATATTATTCTCTCTACTGTGGTATGTGGAACTTATTTTGCAGGGTCGGACACTATCCTTGTATTCGAATTCTTCCGTGGTGTATTCGGAGGAGGAACCCGCCTTGCAATGCCGAAGACAACACTGCGCGCCGGACTCATCGTCATTGAAGCCTGGTTTAGGGGCTACTGAGGGAGTCCTAGATTAGGAGGTCTCCGGAAAACCGGAGTATATCCTTTGGCCGGACTGTTGGACTATGAAGATACAAGATTGAAGACTTCGTCCCGTGTCCGGATGGGACTCTACTTGGCATGGAAGGCAAGCTAGGCAATACGGATATGTATATCTCCTCCTTTGTAACTGACCTTGTGTAACCCTAGCCCCTTCCGGTGTCTATATAAACCGGAGGGTTTTAGTCCGTAGGACAACATACAATCATACCATAGGCTAGCTTCTAGGGTTTAGCCTCTCCGATCTCATGGTAGATCAACTCTTGTACTACTCATATTATCAAGAATAAATCAAGCAGGACGTAGGGTTTTACCTCCATCAAGAGGGCCCAAACCTGGGTAAAACATCGTGTCCCCTGCCTCCTATTACCATCCGCCTTAGATGCACAGTTCGGGACCCCCTACCCAAGATCCGCCGGTTTTGACACCGACACTTACCGTACCACATACCTATTCCTTTTCGGAGTCTGAAACGTTCTGGAAAGTGTCCCTTATGTATTCCTCCGGGGTTACGGTTTCAATAATATTGGTTTCAACATTTATGGGATTACCTGATATATAATGTTTGATTCTTTGACCGTTCACCACCTTCAGATTTGTGCCTGCAAAGTTGTTGATTTTTATGGCACTGGAACTGTAGACCTCCTCGATAACATAAGGACCTTCCCATTTAGAGAGAAGCTTTCCTGCAAAAAATCTTAAATGAGAGTTGTATAGCAATACATAATCACCTACATTAAAC
Source organism: Triticum urartu (assembly GCF_003073215.2). Classification (NCBI taxonomy): domain Eukaryota; kingdom Viridiplantae; phylum Streptophyta; class Magnoliopsida; order Poales; family Poaceae; genus Triticum; species Triticum urartu. The sequence continues at coordinate 121,233,675 of NC_053023.1, read as the reverse complement.
TCATGCTTTTGTAACCTTTTGTCATGCCATCTTTTAACTTTTTCTTTAAACAACTTGGCATTTTCGTAGGCTTGGGTTCTCCATTCATCAAGTGAGCTAATATCAAATAACCTCTTCTCACCGGCAAGTTTAAAATCATAATTAAGTTCTTTAATAGCCCAATAAGCCTTGTGTTCTAGTTCGAGAGGTAAGTAACATGCTTTTCCATAGACCATTTTATACGGAGACATACCCATAGGATTTTTATATGCAGTTCTATAGGCCCATAATGCATCATCAAGTTTCTTGGACCAATTCTTTCTAGACCTATTAACAGTCTTTTGAAAATTAATTTGAGTTCTCTATTACTCAATTCTACTTTACCACTAGACTGAGGGTGATAAGGAGATGCAATTCTATGATTAACATCATATTTAGCAAGAATTTACGGAAAGCACCATGAGTAAAATGTGAACCACCATCAGTCATTAAATATCTAGGGACTCCAAATCTTGGAAAAATAACTTCTTTAAGCATTTTAATAGAAGTGTTATGATCAACACTACTAGTTGGAATAGCTTCTACCCACTTAGTAACATAATCAACAGCAACTAAAATATGTGTATATCCATTAGAGGAAGGAAAAGGTCCCATATAGTCAAAGCCCCAAACATCAAATGGTTCAATAACGAGTGAATAGTTCATAGGCATTTCTTGACGTCTACTAATATTACCAATTCTTTGACATTCATCACAAGATAAGACAAACTTACGGGCATCCTTGAAGAGAGTAGGCCAATAAAAACCAGATTGCAATACCTTATGTGCAGTTCTATCTCCAGCATGGTGTCCTCCATAAGCTTCGGAGTGGCACTTGCGTAGGATCTGTTCCTGTTCATGCTCAGGTACACAACGTCTAATAACACCATCTACTCCTTCTTCATAAAGATGTGGGTCATCCCAAAAGTAATGCCTCAAATCATAGAAGAACTTTTTCTTTTGCTGGTATGTGAAACTAGGTGGTATAAACTTAGCAACAATGTAATTAGCATAATCAGCATACCATGGAGCAGTATGAGAGGCATTTACGACATTTAATTGCTCATCAGGGAAGCTATCATCAATAGGTAGTGGGTCATCAAGCACATTTTCTAACCTAGACAAGTTGTCTGCAACGGGGTTCTCAGCTCCTTTTCTATCAACAATATGCAAATCAAATTCTTGTAGTAAGAGAACCCATCTAATAAGTCTAGGTTTAGCATCTTTCTTTTCCATAAGATATTTAATAGCAGCATGATCAGTGTGAATAGTTACTTTAGAATCAACAATATAAGGTCTAAACTTATCACAAGAAAATACAACTGCTAAGAATTCTTTTTCAGTAGTAGCATAATTTCTTGGAGCATTGCCTAGAGTTTTACTAGCATATTGAATAACATTTAGTTTCTTATCAAGTTTTTGTCCTAGAACAGCACCTACAGCATAATCACTAGCATCACACATAATTTCAAAGGGTAAATTCCAATCAAGTGGCTGAACAATAGGTGCAGAGGTTAATGCTTTCGTAAGTATTTCAAATGCTTCTACACAATCATCATCAAAGACAAATGGTATATCTTTTTTGTAATAAATTAGTCAGAGGCGAGAAGTTTTTGAGAAGTCCTTAGTGAACCTCCTATAAAAACCGGCATGACCAAGGAAACTGCTTATACCTTTAATGTCCTTGGGACATGGCATCTTTTCAATAGCATCAACCTTGGCTTTGTCAACTTCAATACTCTTTCAGAAACTTTGTGCCCCAAGACAATACCTTCATTAACAATAAAGTGGCACTTTTCCCAATTCAAGACAAGATTAGTTTCTTCACATCTCTGCAAAACTCGATCAAGGTTGCTCAAGCAATCATCAAAAGAATATCCATAGACGGAAAAGTCGTCCATGAAAACCTCACAAATCTTTTCACAAAAGTCAGAGAATATAGCCATCATGCATCTTTGAAAGGTAGCAGGTGCATTACATAAACCAAAAGGCATACGTCTATAACAAAAAGTACCAAAAGGGCATGTAAAAGTAGTCTTTGATTGATCTTTGGCTGACACATGTATTTGAGAGAAACTAGAATAACCATCTAGAAAGCAAAAATGTGTATGTTTGGACAATATTTCTAGCATTTGATCGATAAAAGGTTAGGGGTAATGATCTTTTTAGTAGCCTTATTTAATTCGCGGAAATCAATTACCATCCTATAACCTATAATAATTCTTTGAGGAATCAATTCATCTTTATCATTAGGAACAACAATAATACCTCCCTTCTTAGGGACACAATGGACAGGGCTTACCCACCGACTATCAGCAACGAGATAAATTATACCTGCCTCAAGGAGCTTTAGTATCTCCTTTCTTACCACTACTTTCATTTTAGGATTCAGCCGGCGTTGATGATCACGAACTGGTTTAGCATCTTCTTCCAAATTAATTTTATGTTGACATAGAGTGGGACTAATGCCCTTAAGATCATCAAGAGTATACCCAATAGCAGCACGATGCTTCTTCAGAGTTTTCAATAATCTCTCTTCTTCATGCTCTGAAAGTTTAGCACTAATAATAACATGATATATCTTTTTCTCATCAAGATAAGCATATTTAAGAGTATCAGGTAACGGTTTAAGCTCAAACACGGGATCACCCTTGGGTGGAGGAGGATCCCCTAGGATTTCAACAGGTAAATTTTTTGAGAATAGGTTCCTGTTTAAAGAATACTTCATCTAATTCCCTTCTTTCATTCATAAACATATAATTTTCATGGTCTAGCAAGTATTGTTCTAAAGGATCACTAGGAGGTACGACAATAGAAGCAAGACCAATAATTTCATCCTTACTAGGTAATTCTTCTTCACGGTGTTGTCTACTAAATTTAGAAAAATTAAATTCATGAGTCATATCATCTAAACCGATAGTAACAACATCCCTTTTGCAATCTATGGTAGCATTAATAGTATTTAAGAAGGGTCTACCAAATATAATGGGACAAAAGCTATCTTGTGGGGAACCAAGAACAAGAAAATCAGCAGGATATTTAGTTTTCCCCACATAAGACTTCAACATCTCTAATAATTCCCATTGGTGAAATAGTATCTCTATTGGCAAGTTTAATTGTGACATCAATATCTTCCATCTCAGCAGGTGCAATATCATGCATAACTTCTTCGTATAAGGAATAAGGTATTGCATTAGCACCAACACCCATATCACATAAGCCATGATAACAATGATCTCCTATTTTAATAGAAATAACAGGCATGCCTACCACAGGTCTAGGTTTGTCTTTATCACGGGGTTTAGCAATTCTAGCAGTTTCATTACAGAAATAAATAACATGCCCATCTATATTATCAGACAAGAGATCTTTAACAATAGCAATATTAGGTTCAACTTTAACTTGCTCAGGAGGTGTATATGTTTTAATATTGCTTTTACGAACCACAGTTGAAGCTTTAGCATGATCCTTTATCCTAACAGGGAAAGGTGGTTTCTCAAGATAAAAAAGCCGAGCATAAAAATTTGAATTCAATAGTCTTCATCATAAAAGAGCCAGCACAAGAAGTATCAAGCATGGTGCGATTGTTACCAGAAAGCCGAGCATAAAATTTTTGAATAATCATTTCTCTTGAGAGCTCATGATTGGGGCATGAATATAACATTGATTTAAGCCTCCCCCAAGCTTGAGCGATACTTTCTCCTTCGCGAGGCCAAAAATTATATATATAATTGCGATCACGATGAACAAGGTGCATAGGATAAAACTTCTGATGAAATTCCAATTTCAATCGTTTGTAATTCCAAGACTTCATATCATCACATAGCCTATACCATGTCGATGCATCTGCCCTCAAAGATAAAGGGAAGACCTTCTTTTTAACAACATCTCCGGGTACACCTGCAAGCTTAAATAATCCACAAACTTGATCCACATATATCAGATGTTCATCAGGATGTTTTGTTCCATCTCCTAAAAAATGATTAGCTAGCAGTTTTTCTATCATACCCGATGGAACTTCAAAGCAAGCATTTTCATTTTCAGTAGGTTGAGGAGCAACTCTTTGCTCTACTGGTCGGGGTAAATATACCCCGAACAAGCCCCTTAGAGGATTACCTTCCGTGGTAACAAGTGACATTAAATTTCAGCACACAATATAAACTTTTCCTTACCAAATTCCACCTACCAAAGGCGCTTCACTCCCCGGCAACGGCGCCAGAAAAGAGTATTGATGACCCACAAGTATAGGGGATCTATCATAGTCCTTTCGATAAGTAAGAGTGTCGAACCCAACGAGGAGCAGAAGGAAATGATAAGCGGTTTCCAGCAAGGTATTCTCTGCAAGTACTAAAATAAGTGGTAACAGATAGTTTTGTGATAAGATAATTTGTAATGAGCAACAAGTAAAAAAAAGTAAATAAGGTGCAGCAAGGTGGCCCAATCCTTTTTGTATCAAAGGACAAGCCCGGACAAACTCTTATATGAGGTAAAGCGCTCCCGAGGACACATGGGAATATCGTCAAGCTAGTTTTCATCACGTTCATATGATTCGCGTTCGGTACTTTGATAATTTGGTATGTGGGTGGACCGGTGCTTGGGTACTGCCCTTACTTGGACAAGCATCCCACTTATGATTAACCTCTATTGCAAGCATCCGCAACTATAACAAAAGTATTAAGGTAAACCTAACCATAGCATGAAACATATGGATCCAGATCAGCCCCTTACGAAGCATTGCATAAACTAGGGTTTAAGCTTCTGTCACTCTAGCAACCCATCATCTACTTATTACTTCCCAATGCCTTCCTATAGGCCCAAATAATGGTGAAGTGTCATGTAGTCGATGTTCACATAACACCACTAGAGGAGAGACAACATACATCTCATCAAAATATCGAACGAATACCAAATTCACATGACTACTAATAGCAAGACTTCTTCCATGTCCTCAGGAACAAAAGTAACTACTCACAAAGCATAAACATGTTCATAATCAGAGGGGTATTAATATGCATATAGGATCTGAACGTATGATCTTCCACCAAATAAACCAACTAGCATCAACTACAAGGAGTAATTAACACTACTAGCAACCTACTAACCAATCCCAGACTTGGAGACAAGAATTGGATACAAGAGATGAACTAGGGTTTTGAGATGAGATGGTGCTGATGAATATGTTGATGGAGATTGCCCTCTCCCGATGAGAGGAGCGTTGGTGATGACGATGGCGATGATTTCCCCCTCCGGGAGGGAAGTTTCCCCGGCAGAACAGCTCCGCCAGAGCCCTTGATTGGTTCCGCCAAGGTTCCGCCTCGTGGCGGCGGAGTTTCGTCCGACAAGATGGCTTATGATTTTTTCCCATCGAAAGACTCCATATAGCAGAAGATGGCCACCGGAGGGCCACCAGGGGGCCCACGAGGTAGGGGCGCGCCTAGGGGGGTAGGGCGCGCCCCCCCGCCCTCGTGGGCATGGTGTGGCCCCCCTGGTGAAGTTCTTGCTCTCAATATTTTATATATATTTGGAAAAAATCTTCCGTGAAGTTTCATGACTTTTGGAGTTTTGCAGAATAGGTCTGTAATATTTGCTCCTTTTTCAGCCCAGAATCCCAGCTGCCGGCATTCTCCCTCTTTATGTAAACCTTGTAAAATAAGAGAGAATAGGCATAAGTATTGTGACATAATGTGTAATAACATCCCATAATGCAATAAATATCGATATAAAAGCATGATGCAAAATGGACATATCACAGAGTAGCGTAAGTATTTCCCTTAGTTTTTGAGAACCAAGGTATCAATCCAGTAGGAGGCCACGCACGAGTCCCTCGCACCTACACAATCAAATAAATCCTCGCAACCAACGCTATAAGGGGTTGTCAATCCCTACAAGGTCACTTACGAGAGTGAGATCTGATAGATATGATAATATAAGATTTTTGGTATTTTTATGATAAAGAGAAATAAAAGATGCAAAGTAAAATAAAAGGCAAAGGAAATAACTAAGTGTTGGAAGATTAATATGATGGAAGATAGACCCGGTGGCCATAGGTTTCACTAGTGGCTTCTCTCAAGAGCATAAGTATTCACGGTGGGTAAACAACTTACTGTTGAGCAATTGACAGAATTGAGCATAGTTATGAGAATATCTAGGTATGATCAAGTATATAGGCATCACATCCGAGACAAGTAGACCGACTCCTGCCTGCATATACTATTATTACTCCAGACATCGACCGCTATCCAGCATGCATCTAGAGTATTACGTTCATAAGAACAGAGTAATGCTTTAAGCAAGATGACATGATGTAGAGGGATAAACTCATGCAATATGATATAAACCCCATCTTGTTATCCTCGATGGCAACAATACAATACGTGCCTTGCTGCCCCTACTGTCACTGGGAAAGGACACCGCAAGATTGAACCCAAAGCTAAGCACTTCTTCCATTGCAAGAAAGATCAATCTAGTTGGCCAAACCAAACTGATAATTCGAAGAGACTTGCAAAGATAACCAATCATACATAAAAGAATTCAGAGAAGATTCAAATATTGTTCATAGATAAACTTGATCATAAACCCACAATTCATCGGTCTCAACAAACACACCGCAAAAGAAGAATACATCGAATAGATCTCCACGAGAGAGGGGGAGAACTTTGTATTGAGATCCAAAAATAGAGAAGAAGCCATCTAGCTACTAGCTATGGACCCGTAGGTCTGAAGTAAAGTACTCACACTTCATCGGAGAGGCTATGGTGTTGATATAGAAGCCCTCCGTGATCGATACCCCCTCTGGCGGAGCTCCGGAAAAGGCCCCAAGATGGGATCTCGTGGATACAGAAAGTTACGGCGGTGGAATTAGGGTTTTGGCTCCGTATCTGGTAGTTTGGGGGTGCGTAGGTATATATAGGAGGAAGGAGTACGTCGGTGGAGCAACATGGGCACAACGAGGGGGGGGGGCGCTCCGGGGGGGGGGGGGGGGTAGGCGCGCCCCCTACCTCGTGCCTTCCTGGTTCATTGCTTGACGTAGGGTCCAAGTCCTCTGGATCATGTTTGTTCCAAAAATCACGTTCCCGAAGGTTTCATTCTGTTTGGACTCCGTTTGATATTCTTTTTGTGCAAAACCCTAAAATAGGCAAAAAAACAGCAATTCTGGGCTGGGCCTCCGGTTAATAGGTTAGTCCCCAAAATAATATAAATGTGTATAATAAAGCCCAATAATGTCCAAAACAGGATATAATATAGCATGGAACAATAAAAAATTATAGATACGTTGGAGACGTATCACGTAGCGTCCTTGTTTCCTCTTTGGTGCTAAGGGGGCAAGCACAGACGTGGAGTACTGAGGCATCAAGCAAAGGTTTCCATATTGGTGCAACGAGACCAAGACCAGCGGGACGGCAAGACGGAGGTCACCATGGAGCCCAAGGCGGCGTCACCACCAGAGCCTTGTGCACGCGAAGACCACTTTTGTTAGGATAAGCTGTACTAGCTGTCCCCTTTAAAATTGGCCTTTGTTGGCTCCCTTCCCACTCAATATTTGGGGAGAGGACCAGGGCCTCTATAAATAGGACTAGCCGCCACCCACAATTCATCGGTCTCAACAAACACACCACAAAAGAAGATTACATCGAATAGATCTCCACAAGAGAGGGGGAGAACTTTGTATTGAGATCCAAAAAGAGAGAAGAAACCATCTAGCTAATAACTATGGACCCGTAGGTCTGAAGTAAACTACTCACACTTCATGAGAGGGGCTATGGTGTTGATGTAGAAGCCCTCCGTGATCGATGCCCCCTCCGGCGGAGCTCCGGAACAAGCCCCAAGATGGGATCTCGTGGATACAGAAAGTTACGGTGGTGGAATTAGGGTTTTGGCTCCATATCTGGTAGTTTGGGGGTATGTAGGTATATATAGGAGGAAGGAGTACATCGGTGGAGCAACAGGGGGCCCACGAGGGTGGAGGGCATGCCTGGGGGGGAGGCGCGCCCCCTACCTCGTGGCCTCCTGGTTGATGTCTTGACGTAGGGTCCAAGTCCTCTGGATCATGTTCGTTCCGAAAATCACGTTCCCGAAGGTTTCATTCCGTTTGGACTCCGTTTGATATTCTTTTTCTGCGAAACCCTAAAATAGGCAAAAAAATAGCAATTCTAGGCTGGGCCTCCGGTTAATAGGTTAGTCCAAAAAATAATATAAAAGTGCATAATAAAGCCCAATAATGTCCAAAACAAAATATAATATAGCATGGAACAATAAAAAATTATAGATACATTGGAGACGTATCAGTGCCTTCCTGGTTGATTGCATGATGTAGGGTCCAAGTCCTCTGGATCATGTTCGTTCCAAAAATCACGTTCCCGAAGGTTTCAGTCCGTTTGGACTCCATTTGATATTCTTTTTCTGCAAAACCCTAAAATAGGCAAAAAACAACAATTCTGGGTTGCCCTCCGATTAATAGGTTAGTCCCAAAAATAATATAAAAGTGTATAATAAAACCCAATAATGTCCAAAATAGGATATAATATAGCATGGAACAATAAAAAAATTATAGATACATTGGAGACGTATCAAGCATCCCCAAGCATAATTCCTGCTCGTCCTCGAGTAGGTAAATGATAAAAACAGAATTTTTTATGTGGAATGCTGCTTGGCATAATTTCAATGTTATTCTCTTAATGGTGGTATGAATATTCAGATCCGAAAGATTCATGACAAAAGTTTAATATTGACATAGAAATAATAATACTTCAAGCATACTAACTAAGCAATTATGTCTCTTCAAAATAACATGGCCAAAGAAAGTTATCCCTACAAAATCATATAGTTTGGCTATGCTGCATCTTCACCACACAAAGTATTCAAATCATGCACAACCCCGATGACAAGCCATGCAATTGTTTCATACTTTTGGTGTTCTCAAACTTTTTCAATCTTCACGCAATACATGAGTGTGAGCCATGGACATGGCACTATAGGTGGAATAGAATGGTGGTTGTGGAGAAGACAAAAAGGGAGAAGATAGTCTCACATCAACTAGGCGTATCAACGGGCTATGGAGATGACCATCAATAGATATCAATGTGAGTGAGTTGGGATTGCCATGCAACGGATGCACTAGAGCTATAAGTATATGAAAGCTCAACAAAAAGAACTAAGTGGGTGAGCATCCAACTTGCTTGCTCACGAAGACCTAGGGCATTTGAGGAAGCCCATCGTTGGAATATACAAGCCAAGTTCTATAATGAAAAATTCCCACTAGTATATGAAAGTGATAGCATAGGAGACTCTCTATCATGAAGATCATGGTGCTACTTTGAAGCACAAGTGTGGAAAAAGGATAGTAGTATTGCCCCTTTTTTATTTTTTTGGGCCTTCCTTTTTTTTGGCCTTTCTCTTTTTTTATTGGGACAATACTCTATGATGATGATCATCACACTTCTATTTATTTACAACTCAATGAATACAACTCGATAATAGAACAAAGTATGACTCTATATGAATGCCTCCGACGGTGTACCGGGATAACAATGATGCATGAGTGACTTATATGAAAGAATTATGAACAGTGGCTTTGCCACAACTAAAATGTCAACTACATGATCATGCGAAGCAATATGACAATGATGGAGCGTGTCATAGTAAACGAAACGGTGGAAAGTTGCATGGCAATATATCTCGGAATGGCTATGGAAATGCCATGATAGGTAGGTATGGTGGCTGTTTTGAGGAAGGTATATGGTGGGTGTATGGGTGCGCGGTATTAGAGAGGCTAGCAATGGTGGAAGGGTGAAAGTGCGTATAATCCATGGACCCAACATTAGTCATAAAGAACTCACATACTTATTGAAAAAATCTATTAGTTATCGAAGCAAAGTACTACGCGCATGCTCCTAGGGGGATAGATTGGTAGGAAAAGACCATCGCTCGTCCCCGACCGCCACTCATATGGAGGACAATCAATAAATACATCATGCTCCGACATCTTAACATAACGGTTCACCATACATGCATGCTACGAGAATCACAAACTTCAACACAAGAATTTCTCAAATTCACAACTACTCAACTAGCACGACTCTAATATCACCATCTCCATATCTCAAAACAATTATCAAGTTTCAAACTTCTCATAGTATTCAACACACTCATAAGAAAATTTTATTATTAATCTTGAATGCCTAACATAATTAAAGCAAATTATCATGCTATTTTGTAGGACCCTCAAAATAATCTAAGTGAAGCATGAGAGAACAAGATTAAAAAGACTTTCCCCAAGTCTTCCCAACGGTTCTACTTGGAACAAACACTAATTAAACACAAAAAACACAACCAAAATAGAGGCTAGATAAATTATTTGTTACTAAACAGGAGCAAAAAGCAAGGAATAAAAATAAAATTGGGTTGCCTCCCAACAAGCGCTATCGTTTAAGGCCCCTAGCTAGGCATAAAAGCGAAGATAGATCTAGGTATTGCCATCTTTGGAAGGCAATCCACAAGTGGCTCTCATAATAGATTCGTAAGGTAATTTAATTTTATTTCTAGGGAAGTGTTCCGTGCCTTTCCTTAACAGAAATTGGAATCTAATATTCCCTTCCTTCATATCAATAATTGCACCAATCGTTCTAAGGAAAGGTCTACCAAGAATAATAGGACATGAAGGATTGCAATCTATGTCAAGAACAATAAAATCCATGGGCACAAAATTCCTATTTGCAACAATAATAACATCATTAATTCTTCCTGAGGGAGTCCTGGATTAGGGGGTCTCCGGACAGCCGGACTATATCCTTTGGCCGGACTGTGGGACTATGAAGATACAAGATTGAAGACCTCGTCTCATGTCCGGATGAGACTCTACTTGGCGTGGAAGGCAAGCTAGGCAGTACGGATATGGATATCTCCTCCTTTGTAACCGACCTTGTGTAACCCTAACCCTCTCCGGTGTCTATATAAACCGGAGGGTTTTAGTCCGTAGGACAAGATACAATCATACCATAGGCTAGCTTCTAGGGTTTAGCCTCTCCGATCTCGTGGTAGATCAACTCTTGTAATATTCATATCATCAAGAATAAATCAAGCAGGACGTAGGGTTTTACCTCCGTCAAGAGGGCCCGAACCTGGGTAAAATATCATGTCCCCTGCCTCCTGTTACCATCCGCCTTAGACGCACAGTTCAGGACCCCCTACCCGAGATCCGCCGGTTTTGACACCGACATTGGTGCTTTCATTGAGTGTTCCTCTGTGTCGTCACCATTAGGTTTGATGGCTCCTTCAATCATCGATAGAGATGCAGTCCAGGGTGAGACTTTTCTCCCCCGAACAGATCTTTGTATTCGACGGCTTCGCACTGCGGGACACCTCGCTTGGCCATTTGGAGCAGATCGAAAGTTACGCCCCTAGCCATTAGGTGAGGTTTGGAAGCTTAAATTACACGGCCGATATCCGCAGAGACTTGATATTCGACGGATTCGAGCCCCTGCCTTGTGCGGCACACGGTCACGATAAGTACGATTTAGCTCTACCATCGGACCATATTCAGGAGATCGCACCGGCAGCCGCTCCGAGCCTCAATTCGGAGCCAGTTGCGCCATCCATGGACGGGTGGATAGACCCCGTCACGGAGGCCGTATCCTCAGCGGCGATCGAGCCGAATATCGACCTTACACTTCATGAGAGACGTGTTGCCAAACTGCCGGATCCTTCCCCGGCCACGGACTCCGAACCGCCTGCGCCCGTGCCTATTAAATCCGACTGGGCGCCCATCATGGAGTTCACCTCCGCGGATATCTTTCAGCACTCGCCCATCTGCGACATACTGAGTTCATTAAAGTCTCACTCCTTGTCAGGAGAGTCCTGGCCGAACTATGTCCGGTAGGATTGGGATGCGGATGATGAAGAAATTCGCCGCCCACCCACCACCCACTTAGTAGCCACTGTCGATGACTTAACCGACATGCTCGACTTCGACTCCGAAGACATCGACGGTATGGACGACGATGCAGGAGACGAACAGGAACCACTGCCCACAGGGCACTGGACGCCCACTTCATCACATGACGTGTACATGGTGGACACACCAAAAGAAAACGACGATGAGGAACGGAAGGACGCAACAAAGGATTGTCCCCTCGAGAAGCAGTCAAAGCGGCGGCGTAAGCGCCGCTCCAAATCCCGCCTCGGCAGAAACAACGATCATATAGACCCAGCATTAGAGCAGGGTGAACCATCGCCGGACCACGGCAACACGGAGAATCAAACCGAACAACCCGACTCTGTCAAAGATAATAGTCCGGACGACATCACACCGGACAGACACCCGGAGCAATAGAATGCCCGTCAAAGGCTTGTTGCCACCGCGAGGAGTCTAAAAAAGCAGAAGCAAAGGCTCAAGGCTGCGCAAGACACACTCAAAATCAGATGGAGTAAAGTACTCAACACAGCAGCGAAGTACGACGGTAATCTCCCCACCAAGAGCTACCTGATGCGGAAGTTGCTACCTGAATTCGATGAGGAGGCCTTAGATCCCCCGCAACCAAAAATTAAAACGACCATCTGGCCGGATAGACGACCTCACGACCAACATAGAGCGGTAAACAACACCGCACATGAGCCAATACGTGATCCACGCGAGGGCTCGCATCAAAAGGACGGCGCAACCAGATCCATCTATGGACCACGCAAGCGCGCTCCAGCATACGATGCAACACAACAAACATCCGAACACCACGGTACACCCAGATACAGGGGTGCTGCACACCCCCTATGTTTCACCGACGAGGTGCTGGACCATGAATTTCCAGGGGGATTCAAACCCGTAAACATAGAGGCATACAACGGAACAACAGACCCTGTGGTCTGGATTGAGGACTATATCCTCCATATCCATATGGCTCGAGGAGATGATCTCCACGCCATTAAGTATTTACCCCTCAAACTCAAAGGGCCAGCTCGGCACTGGCTTAAGAGCCCCCTGAAAGCTCTATTGGAATTTGGGAAGAGCTCGAAGACGCTTTTCGGGCAAATTTTCAAGGGACTTATGTTCGACCTCCGGATGCGGACGATTTGAGTCATATAACTCAACAGCCCGGAGAGTCAGCCCGAAAGCTTTGGAATAGGTTTCTTACTAAAAAGAACCAAATAGTCGACTGTCCGGACGCCGAAGCCTTGGCAGCCTTTAAGCACAGCGTCCGAGACGAATGGCTCGCCAGACACCTCGGCCAAGAAAAGCCGAGAACAATGGCAGCATTAACAAGCCTCATGACCTACTTTTGCGCGGGCGAGGACAGCTGGCTAGCCCGATGCAGCACCAGTGACCCAAGTGCATCTGAAGTTAGAGATGGAAACGGGAAATCACGATGCAGCAAAAATAATAAGCGCCGGAGTAAGGAAGACAGCCCGAAGAGCACGGCGGTAAACGCCAGATTCAGAAGCTCTCGGCCAAGTCAGCAGAAGCCGCCCTCTAAAGGCGCCAGAGATGAACTGTCCAGCCTAAACAAAATTCTGGACCAAATATGTCAGATCCATAGCACCCCCGATAAACCTGCAAATCATACCCACAGAGAATGTTGGGTCTTCAAGCAGTCCAGCAAGCTCAACGCCAAACATAAGGGGCAGGATACACCAAGCGAAGACGAAGATGAGCCTCGCAAGCAAAGCACTGGGGAACAGAAGAAATTTCCACCAGAAGTCAAAACAGTAAACGTGTTACACGTGATAAAGGGGAGAAACAAAGCGGCACTCCTAGATAAATATGCCCAAGGGCCTATCACCGCGGAGTTCTGCCACTGGCCGTCTCAACCGATCATCTTCGACCATCAGGATTACTCGGCAAGTATCCGGCGCGCAGGATGGACTGCCTTGGTATTAGATCCAATAATTGACGGATACCACTTCACACGAGTCCAGATGGACGGTGACAGCAGTCTAAACCTGATATATCAGGACACAATCCGCAAAATGGGGATAGACCCAATGAAAATTTGCCACAACAATACTACCTTTAAAGGAGTAATGCCAGGCCCAGGGGCTCATTGCACGGGCTCCCTGCTACTAGAGGTTATATTCGGCTTCCCCGATAACTTCCGTAGCGAAAATTTAACCTTCCACATTGCTCCGTTCCAAAGTGGCTATCAAACACTACTTGGATGCGAAGCTTTCACTCGCTTTAATGCAATACCGCATTACGCTTCCCTCGTGCTTAAGATGCCCGGTCCACGTGGCATCCTTATAGTAAATGGAAATATTGAGCGATCCCTGCGTGCCGAAGAGAGCGTGGCTGCCTTGGCAGCCGCACACTAAAACGGCCTCACCAACTAAAGCATTCGATAGGTCGTCAAGACCACGGACACGGTTAGATGAGTCCTGCGCAGCTATATGTAATTCATACAGGTTTGATGGCCACACCCTTATTACAATTACAAGGGGCTCAACGCGCGCAGACAAGTGGCAATTTTTACTCATCTTGAATTATACATGGTTTCTTTAAACCTACCTTTTTGCATGATAACTTTTCACCTAAGTTCCTCTCTTTTATAGATGACCATTGTGCTACACCCGTCCAGGATATGGCACAACGGAGACACAGGCGCAGACGTGCAGCAGGGACCCGTTCCAAGGATTCTTTTTACATTAAGACCCTGCGTCAACCTTTTTTACTGTCTCTTGTTGATACACATCCCTCGGATTCTCAGTACAATTGAGAAGGATGCTGACGTCTTGGCATGTGGCCACGTCAGAATAATGCACGTACCTGGACACCAGGGGCTTCTTACAAAGGACACTGTTTAGGCCCGGTCTATACCATAAAGACCGAATACCTTAGGGAGTGTTCGGCGTCGCGAGTTTGGACTTATATCCATCAGCTCCGAATCATGTCTTTGGTCAAATGTTGGGTTTGCCCGGCTCCTGTGTTTTGCTGCCTTACGTTCCGCTCTATCGGCTAAGGCGGCACGAGGAGAACTACTGCGATTGTGCCCCGGGTCATCCCGACGAGCACCTCAGTAGAGAAAGCCGAAAACTGACTGTCATGATATAGCGTGAGACTGGTCAACCACTCGATGACCTATCGGAATCTTAGAATTCCTCCGCCTTAACGAAGGGTCATTTCCCGGCCAGGCATGTAGGCACCCCGAATTCGGGAGAGTGCGGAGCCACCAGGGGCTATATAGTAGCCCCACTGTCAAACTCCTATGGCTAAGTGAAAGTGTTAAAGCATTATAGTCTGGTTGCCTAGTTCGCTGCGATATCACCTCCTTATTAGGACCAAGACGTTAGATTAAGTGTGAATACACGTCTTCTGCGAACACCCCCGCATTATATGTGTGGGGGCCGAAGCCGACGACTATAATCTTTCAGGTTATATACATATATACATAAACGGCCGCACAGGAGGCATCATATTACTTTCAGGCTAAAGTATAAATACAGCCTTAATAAATTTCATAAACATTGTTTTTACAATGGGAATACATGTCACTCAAACATAATATTCTTCGAGCACTAGGCCTCTATCAAACGAGCACCCTCAAGAACTTCTTCAAAATAGTGCTCGGCAGCCACTCGGCCTATGGCTGAACCCTGCGCCGCAACAGTGGTAGCATCCATCTCCGCCCAGTATGCTTTGACACGGGCAAGGGCCATCCGTGAGCCTTCTATGCATGCCGACCTCTTCATCACATTGATGCGCGGCACCGCACCAAGGAACTGCTGCACCAGGCTAAAATAGTTGTTCGGCTTTGGCCTTTCCGGCCACAGATGATCCACGACAGACCTCATGGCGAGTCCGGACAACCTATTGAGTTCGGCCCATTTAGCTAGCTGATCAATCAATGGAAGCGGATGCTCTGGAACGTTAAACTGCGACCAGAACAGCTTGTCCACTTCACGATCTATTTGATCTCGGAAGTATTCGGCCGCATCGACAGCGCTCGCCGCCAAGTCCATATATGCGTCTACCGAACTCCACAGCTGATCCAGAGGGGCATACCGCTGATCTCCGAACTTCCTCCGCAGCATAAAGGGCTTCCCAGCCGCAATATCCCCAGCTTCTCGCAGTTCCTCCTTCTTCGCTCTCATGGCAGAGCGGGTGTCCTTGGTCACCATTGTGGCCTTCTCGAGGTCCCTTGCCCTCGCCCGGTTTTCTTCT
Source organism: Triticum urartu (assembly GCF_003073215.2). Lineage (NCBI taxonomy): Eukaryota > Viridiplantae > Streptophyta > Magnoliopsida > Poales > Poaceae > Triticum > Triticum urartu. Next base: position 121,217,513 of record NC_053023.1, on the reverse strand, counting down.
TCAAGGAACTGGCAACAGTCGGTAGTGTCTTTTAACTTTACAACCATCTTGGCCATTTTATCTTTGCTCTCGCAATGGGCAGCCTTTTCGGCTCTTAACTCTTCGGCCGCCTTTAAAGCGGCCGCATTACTACTCCTTGCTTGTTCCTTGGCTCGAGCAAGTTCTGCCCGAAGGGTCTCCACGGTGGCAGCTCCATCTGCATTCACAACATATTAAAGATACTGGCGTTACGCTGCACTTACTATGTGACATTCACCAGAAAATATCACTTACCCTGTGCCTCATCAAGCTGCTTATTAACAAGCTCAATGTCGGCATCCGCCGCATCCAGTTGCCGCTTTAGTTTGGCAATCTCATGAGTCCGGTCAGCCACCGGAGCTCCAACCACCTGCACATAAAGGCGGTTTGGTTATTACCTGGGACTACGATCCTCTGTTCACCGCCGTTCTCGACGACAACCAGAGTCTCAGGGGCTTCTATCTACACAGGGCACACCTAAAATTGTGCGGTACTATGAAAAAGTATATCATTTCACGTACCTCAAAGTTCGTCAGTAGACTCATAAAGGCCTCATGCAATCCGCTTTCGGCAGACGAAATTCTTTCCATCACCGTACCCATCAACATACGGTGTTCTTCTGAGATGGCCGCTCACTCCAACAGCTCCCTCAGTACGTCCGACCGCATACCAGACGGTGCCGGACTCTTCTGTTTGCTCTCTTCAAGAGCCGGATACTGGGGACTTCGGGTGACCATAGGATTATCTTCTGGCCTCACCAGATCCGGGGAGGCCCTCCGAGACGACACTTCAAGGTCGCCCGATTCTTGAGCGGAGGAGTTCGGGAGAGGCGTTTCGCTCTCCATCATCTCTGGAAGAAGATCCCCCGAAGAGGAGCTTTGCTGAGAAGGGCTGAGATCCGAACTGCAAGATAAATGCTTCGGTTATTTTTCTTGGAAGAAAGGTATAATATCTTTACTATCAAGTATTTTTCGATAACTTACAGATCGTTAGAGGGCTGATCTCCGCACGACTTTGTGTGGCAAGAGCACCCTCCAGGGCCGGACCCTGTGGTGGAGATTTCTTCTCCCGTTTGGAAGCCTTGCTTTCCGGATCTTCAGAGGGAGTCCTCTTCCTTCCCCAAAGCGAGAGAAGGTCAGATTCCTCCCCTTGGTTATCCTCCTTCACGGAGGCACTCATTCCCTCGGTTGGAATTGGTAGCGATGGGGGCCCGCTTTTGCCCTCATTATTCCCCCCTTTATCTTGCTTTGAGGGCTCCGGGCAAGGTGCTAGCTCGAGCATCTTTTCCAGTACCGGATTGTCCAAACCCTCAGGATGGGGGGCCGAACACCGAATCATCTTTGCCTCTGTTAGCCAGTCCTGGTCAAAGAGCGATTTCTCAGAATGACGTCATGTTAAATGAAAGATGGTGTGTTCGGCTAGAGGATTACTTACTTGGTCGGGAGTGTGGTTGCTGCTCATGCCCACGTCCTCGGTAGTATCTAGACACTCTATTTGGGGTCCGAAGAATAATTTATACATCTCCTCGTGCATCAGGCCGAGGAAATTCTGAATAGTGCGCGACCCTTCGGGGTTGAACTCCCACATACGGAGGGGCCGGCGTTTGCAAGGCTGGACTCGACGAACCAGCATGACTTGCACCACCGTTACCAGACTAAAATCTCCTTCGAACAGATCTTGAATGCGGCTCTATAGTATAGGCACGTCCTTGGATGGACCCCATCTCAGTGCTCTGCTAATCCATGACATCAGTTGTGGTGGAGGGCCCGAGCGGAAAGCAGGGGCAGCCACCCACTTGGCACTTCTGGGAGATGTGATGTAAAACCACTCCCATTGCCATAATCCGGACACCTCTGGAAAGGAACCCTTTGGCCATGGAGCTCCAACGATCTTTCTTATTAAAGCGCCTCCGCACGCTACACGCTGCCACTCGACCATCTTCAGCTTCACATCAAAGGTCTTGAGCCACAGGCCGAAGTGAGGGGTAATGCGGAGGAAGGCCTCACATACGACAATAAATGTCGAGATGTGGAGAAAGGAGTCCGGGGCTCGATCATGGAAATCTAGCCCGTAATAGAACATCAAACCCCTAACGAAGGGATCCAGAGTGAGGCCTAGACCTCGGAGGAAGTGGGAGACGAACACAATGTTCTCGTTGGGTTCGGGAGTAGGGACGACCTGCCCTCGGGCAGGCAGCCGATGCGAAACCTCGGCGGTCAGGTATCTGGCCTCCCTCAACTTCTTGATATCCTTTTTCGTAACGGAGGAGGGCATCCACCGGCCTTGAAGGCTAGATCCGGACATGATTGAAGGTCCGAAGCACCTGACCTGGGCTTTGGGTGTTAGAACTCGAGGCGGGGGAAGGATTCGATTAAGCACGGGAGGGAAAAAAGTAAAAGCCTTGTCCCTTTATAAAGAGGGTGAATATCAAGCTTCCTCCCAGTGACTGTTTGGGACTTGCCTAAAATCTAGGAGTCCTAGGCACGGTTGGGTTACCCACGACCGTATTGATGAGAATCCCGTAATTAGGGGAACACGATATCTGCTTTGACAAGACGTGTCAAGAAACCGCCTCGCGTTATATGTGGAGCTGGTTGAAGAAAAACAGTTCGAATAATCACCGGGCCATGGCTTAATGTCATGTTGCCAAAACAAGTCAGCAGATTAGATTTGTGGAAATATCATTCTCTCTATGGTGGTATGTGGAACTTATTTTGCAGGGTCGGACACTATCCTTGTATTCAAATTCTTCTGTGGTGTATTCGGAGGAGGAATCCGCCTTGCAATGCCGAAGACAATACTGCGCGCCGGACTCATCATTATTGAAGCCTGGTTCAGGGGCTACTGAGGGAGTCCTGGATTAGGGGGTCTCCGGACAGCCGGACTATATCCTTTGGCCGGACTATGGGACTATGAAGATACAAGATTGAAGACTTCGTCTCGTGTCCGGATGAGACTCTACTTGGCGTGGAAGGCAAGCTAGGCAGTACGGATATGGATATCTCCTCCTTTGTAACACCTTGTGTAACCCTAACCCTCTCCGGTGTCTATACAAACCGGAGGGTTTTAGTCCGTAGGACAAGATACAATCATACCATAGGCTAGCTTCTAGGGTTTAGCCTCTCTGACCTCGTGGTAGATCAACTCTTGTAATACTCATATCATCAAGAATAAATCAAGCATGACGTAGGGTTTTACCTCCATCAAGAGGGCCCGAACCTGGGTAAAACATCGTGTCCCCTGCCTCCTGTTACCATCTGCCTTAGACGCACAGTTTGGGACCCCCTACCCGAGATCCGCCGGTTTTGACACCGACACTTCCCATAGGTTTCTTAATAGTGGAATGCGCAAGGTGCAAGTTTAAAGAGGAACCATCAAAATCATGGAAACCTAGCAAATCACACAAAGTCTTTGGAATCATGGAAACACTAGCACCCAAATCACACAAAGCATAGCATTCATGATCTTTAATCTTAATTTTAATAGTAGGTTCCCACTCATCATAAAGTTTTCTAGGGATAGAAACTTCCAACTCAAGTTTTTCTTCATAAGATTGCATCAAAGCATCAATGATATGTTTGGTAAAGGCTTTATTTTGACTATAAGCATGAGGAGAATTTAGCACGGATTGTAACAAGGAAATACAATCTATCAAAGAGCAATTTGAAGGGCAACATAGTAATTTCAAAATAATTCCTATGCACACGCAAGATCATGGTGATGCATAGCAACGAGAGGGGAGAGTGTTGTCCACGTACCCTCGTAGGCCGAAAGCGGAAGCGTTAGCACAACGCGGTTGATGTAGTCGTACATTTTCACGATCGGACCGATCAAGTACTGAACGTACGGCACCTCCGAGTTCAGCACACGTTCAGCCCGATGACGTCCCTCAAACTCCGATCCAGCCGAGTGTTGAGGGAGAGTTTCGTCATCACGATGGCGTGATGACGATGATGATGTTCTACCAACGCAGGGCTTCGCCTAAGCACCGCTATAGTATTATCGAGGTGGATTATGGTGGAGGGGGGCACGCACACGGCTAAAAGATCAAACGATCAATTGTTGTGTCTATGGGGTGCCTCCTGCCCCCGTATATAAAGGAGCAAGGGGGGAGGCGTCCAGCCTAGGAAGAGGGCGCGCCAAGGGGGGAGTCCTACTCCCACCGGGAGTAGGACTCCTCCTTTCCTTGTTGGAGTAGGAGAGAAGGAAAGAGGGGGAGAGGAACAAGGAAAAGGGGGCTGCACCCCTTGTCCAATTCGGACCAGCGGGGGGGGGGGGCGCCTCCTTCCTTTTGGCCTCTCTCCTCTATTCCTGTATGGCCAAATAAGGCCCATATACTCCCCAGCGAATTCCCGTAACTCTCCGGTACTCTGAAAAATACCCGAATCATTCGGAACCTTTTCGATGTCCGAATATAGTCGTCTAATATATCGATCTTTACGTCTCGGCCATTTCGAGACTCCTCGTCATGTCCCCGATCTCATCTGGGACTCGGAACTCCTTCGGTACATCAAAACTCATAAACTCATAATATAACTGTCATCGAAACCTTAAGCGTGCGGACCCTACGGGTTCGAGAACAATGTAGACATGACCGAGACACGTCTCCGGTCAATAACCAATAGCAGAACTTGGATGCTCATATTGGCTCCCACATATTCTACGAAGATCTTTATCGGTCAAACCGCATAACAACATACGTTGTTCCCTTTGTCATCGGTATGTTACTTGCCCGAGATTTGATCGTCGGTATCTCAGTACCTAGTTCAATCTCGTTACCGGCAAGTCTCTTTACTCGTTCCGTAATACATCATCCCGCAACTAACTCATTAGTTGCAATGCTTGCAAGGCTTAAGTGATGAGCATTACCGAGAGGGCCCAGAGATACCTCTCCGACAATCGGAGTGACAAATCCTAATCTCGAAATATGCCAACCCAACAAGTACCTTTGGAGACACCTGTAGAGCACCTTTATAATCACCCAGTTACGTTGTGACGTTTGGTAGCACACAAAGTGTTCCTTTGGTAAACAGGAGTTGCATAATCTCATAGTCATAGGAACATGTATAAGTCATGAAGAAAGCAATAGCAACGAACTAAACGATCAAGTGCTAAGCTAATGGAATGGGTCAAGTCAATCACATCATTCTCCTAATGATGTGGTCCCGTTAATCAAATGAAAACTCATGTCTATGGTTAGGAAACATAACCATCTTTGATCAACGAGCTAGTCAAGTAGAGGCATACTAGTGACATACTGTTTGTCTATGTATTCACACATGTATTATGTTTCCGGTTAATACAATTCTACCATGAATAATAAACATTTATCATGATATAAGGAAATAAATAATAACTTTATTATTGCCTCTAGGGCATATTTCCTTCAGTCTCCCACTTGCACTAGAGTCAATAATCTAGTTCACATCGCCATGTGATTTAATACCAATAGTTCACATCACCATGTGATTAACACCCATAGTTCACATCGACATGTGACCAACACCCAAAGGGTTTACTAGAGTCAATAATCTAGTTCACATCGCTATGTGATTAACACCCAAAGAGTACTAAGGTGTGATCATGTTTTGCTTGTGAGAGAAGTTCAGTCTACGGGTCTGCCACATTCAGATCCGTAAGTATTTTGCAAATTTCTATGTCAACAATGCTCTGCACGGAGCTACTCTAGCTAATTGCTCCCACTTTCAATATGTATCCAGATTGAGATTTAGAGTCATCTGGATCAGTGTCAAAATTTGCATCGACGTAACCCTTTACGACGAACCTTTTTGTCACCTCCATAATTGAGAAACATATCCTTATTCCACTATGGATAATTTTGACTGCTGTCCAGTGATCTACTCCTAGATCACTATTGTACCCCTTGCCAAAAACAGTGTAGGGTATACAATAGATCTGGTACACAACATGGCATATTTTATAGAACCTATGGCCAAGGCATTGGGAATGACTTTCATTCTCTTCCTATCTTCTGCCGTGGTCGGGCTTTGAGTCTTGCTCAGTTTCACACCTTGTAACACAGGTAAGAACTCTTTCTTTGACTGTTCCATTTTGAACTACTTCAAAATCTTGTCAAGGTATGTACTCATTGAAAAACTTATCAAGCGTCTTGATCTATCTCTATAGATCTTGATGCTCAATATGTAAGCAGCTTCACCGAGGTCTTTCTTTGAAAAACTCCTTTCAAACACTCCTTTATGCTTTGCAGAATAATTCTACATTATCTCCGATCAACAATATGTCATTCACATATACTTATCAAAAATGCTATAGTGCTCCCACTCACTTTCTTGTAAATACAGGCTTCACCACAAGTTTGTATAAAATTATATGCTTTGATCAACTTATCAAAGTGTATATTCCAACTCCGAGATGCTTGCACCAGTCCATAGATGGATCGCTGGAGCTTGCATATTTTGTTAGCACCTTTAGGATTGACAAAACTTTCTTGTTGCATCATATATAACTCTTCTTTAATAAATCCATTGAGGAATGTAGTTTTGTTTATCCATTTGCCAGATTTCATAAAATGTGGCAATTGCTAACATGATTCGGATAAACTTAAGCATAGATACGAGTGAGAAACTCTCATCGTAGTCAACACCTTGAACTTGTCGAAAACCTTTTGTGACAATTCTAGCTTTGTAGATAGTAACACTACTATCAGCGTCCGTCTTCCTCTTGAAGATCCATTTAATCTCAATTGCTTGCCGATCAATGGGCAAGTCAACCAAAGTCCACACTTTGTTCTCATACATGGATCCATCTCAGATTTCATGGCCTCAAGCCATTTCGCGGAATCTGGGCTCATCATCGCTTCCTCATAGTTCGTAGATTCGTCATGGTCAAGTAACATGAACTCTAGAGTAGGATTACCGTACCACTCTGGTGCGGATCTCACTCTGGTTTACCTACGAGGTTCAGTAGTAACTTGATCTAAAGTTACATGATCATCATCATTAGCTTCCTCACTAATTGGTGTAGTAGTCACAGGAACAGATTTCTGTGATAAACTACTTTCCAATAAGGGAGCAGGTACAGTTACCTCATCAAGTTCTACTTTCCTCCCACTCACTTCTTTTGAGAGAAACTCCTTATCTAGAAAGGATCCATTCTCAGCAACGAATATCTTGCCTTTGGATCTGTGATAGAAGGTGTACCCAACATTTTCTTTTGGGTATCCTATGAAGACGCACTTCTCCGATTTGGGTTTGAGCTTATCAGGTTGAAACTTTTTCACATAAGCATTGCAACCTCAAACTTTAAGAAACGACAGCTTAGGTTTCTTGCCAAACCATAGTTCATACGGTGTCGTCTCAACGGATTTAGATGGTGCCCTATTTAACGTGAATTTAGCCGTCTCTAATGCATAACCCCAAAACGATAGTGGTAAATTGGTAAGAGACATAATAGATCGCACCATATCTAATAAAGTACGGTTACGATGTTCGGACACACCATTACACTATGGTGTTCCAGGTGGCGTGAGTAGTGAAACTATTTCACATTGTTTTAACTGAAGGCAAACTCGTAACTCAAATATTTTACTTCTGCGATCATATCGTAGAAACTTTATTTTCTTGTTACGATGATTTTCCACTTCACTCTGAAATTCTTTGAACTTTTCAAATGTTTCAGACTTATGTTTCTTCAAGTAGATATACTCATATCTGCTCAAATCATCTGTGAAGATCAAAAAATAATGATACCCGCTGCGAGCCTCAATATTCATCGGACCACACACATCTGTATGTATGATTTCCAACAGATCTGTTGCTCGCTCCATAGTTCCGGAGAATGGAGTCTTAGTCATCTTGCCCATGAGGCATGGTTCGCAAGCATCAACTGATTCATAATCAAGTGATTCCAAAAGCCCATCAGCATGGATTTTCTTCATGCGCTTTACACCAATATGACCTAAACGGCAGTGGCACAAATAAGTTGCACTATCATTATTAACTTTGCATCTTATGGCTTCAATATTATGAAAATGTGTATCACCACGATCGAGATCCAACAAACCATTTTCATTGGGTGTATGACCATAGAAGGTTTTATTCATGTAAACAGAACAACAATTATTCTCTAACTTACATGAATAACCGTATTGCAATAAAAATGATCCAATCATATTCATGCTCAACGCAAACACTAAATAGCATTTATTTTAGGTTTAACACTAATCCCGAAAGTATAGGTAGTGTGCGATGATGATCATATAAATCTTGGAACCATTTCCAATACACATCGTCACTTCACCCTTAACTAGTCTTTGTTCATTCTGCAACTCCCGTTTCGAGTTACTATTCTTAGCAACTGAACTAGTATCAAATACCGAGGGGTTGCTATAAACACTAGTAAAGTACACATCAATAACATGTATCCAATATACCTTTGTTCACCTCGCCATCCTTCTTATCCTCCAAATACTTGGGGCAGTTCCGCTTCTAGTGACCAGTCCCTTTGTAGTAGAAGCACTCAGTCTCAGGCTTAGGTCCAGACTTGGGCTTCTTCACTTGAGCAGCTACTTGCTTGCCGTTCTTCTTGAAGTTCCCCTTCTTCCCTTTGCCCTTTTCTTCAAACTAGTGGTCTTTGTCAACCATCAACACTTGATGCTTTTCTTGATTTCTACCTTCGTCGATTTCAGCATCACGAAGAGCTTGGGAATTACTTTTGTCATCCCTTTTGGCCTCTCTCCTCTATTCCCATATGGCCCAATAAGGCCCATATACTCCCCGGCGAATTCCCGTAACTCTCCGGTACTCCGAAAAATACCCGAATCACTCGGAACCTTTCCGATGTCCGAATATAGTCGTCCAATATATCAATCTTTATGTCTCGACCATTTCGAGACTCCTCGTCATGTCCCCTATCTCATCCGGGACTCCGAACTCCTTCGGTACATCAAAACTCCTAAACTCATAATATATATGTCATCGAAACCTTAAGCGTGTGGACCCTACGGGTTCGAGAACAATGTAGACATGACCAAGACACGTCTTCGGTCAATAACCAATAGCGGAACCTGGATGCTCATATTGGCTCCCACATATTCTACAAAGATCTTTATCGGTCAAACCGCATAACAACATACGTTGTTCCCTTTGTCATCGGTATGTTACTTGCCCGAGATTCGATCGTCGGTATCTCAATACCTAGTTCAATCTCATTACAGGCAAGTCTCTTTACTCGTTCCGTAATACATCATCCCGCAACTAACTCATTAGTTGCAATGCTTGCAAGGCTTAAGTGATGTGCATTACCGAGAGGGCCCAGAGATACCTCTCCGACAATCGGAGTGACAAATCCTAATCTCGAAATATGCCAACCCAACAAGTACCTTTGGAGACACCTGTGGAGCACCTTTATAATCACCCAGTTACGTTGTGACGTTTGGTAGCACACAAAGTGTTCCTCTGGTAAACGGGAGTTGCATAATCTCATAGTCATAGGAACATGTATAAGTCATGAAGAAAGCAATAGCAACAAACTAAACGATCAAGTGCTAAGCTAACGGAATGGGTCAAGTCAATCACATCATTCTCCTAATGATGTGATCCTGTTAATCAAATGACAACTCATGTCTATGGTTAGGAAACATAACCATCTTTGATCAACGAGCTAGTCAAGTAGAGGCATACTAGTGACATACTATTTGTCTATGTATTCACACATGTATTATGTTTCCGGTTAATACAATTCTAGCATGAATAATATACATTTATCATGATATAAGGAAATAAATAATAACTTTATTATTGCCTCTAGGGCATATTTCCTTCACAATTATCATAATGAAATTCCTTGAAATCCAAAATAGTGGGTTCATTAATATTTAAAGTTTTGACTTCTTCAATCCGACTTTTAACAATTTTAGCATCAAGATCTAAAGACTCTGAATTTTTGGAACGCCTTCTAGGTAAAGGTGGATCATATTCAGTCCCATCATTATCAAGATTCATATTACAAAACAAAGATTTAATAGGGGACACATCACTAACTTTTAGATCTTCATCTTTATCTTCCAAAAAAAATTCCGGTTTAGCGTCCATCTTATTAACTAAGGTAGCTTGCTTATCCGAAACTTTAGCTATTAGCTTCTCAAGATGAACAATATGAGATTTAAAACCATCAAATTCTTTAGACATATCATCGAGCTCTTTATTCATATAACCCATAAAGCTTTTTTGTTCTTTAAGCTCATTTCTAAAGAAATTATTATGCTCAAATTGTAAGACCATAAAACTCCTGACGTTGCTTTCGATCTCTTCTAACCTTTTAAGGTGAAGGTCACCAAATCTAGATAGAGCCAACGTGACAAGCAAGCAATCCGACACACAAGCAAGCAAGAAATGAGCAAAAAGAGGCGAATAGAGAAAGAGAGGGAGGATGGAGAGAGAGAGAGAGGGCGAATAAAACGCAAGGGTGAAGTGGGAGGAGAGGAAAACGGGAGGCAAATGGCAAATAATGTAATGCAGGAGATAAGGATTTGTGATGGGTACTTGGTATGTTGACTTTTGCGTAGACTCCCCGGCAACAGCGCCAGAAATCCTTCTTGCTACCTCTCGAGCACTGCATTGGTTTTCCCTTGAAGAGGAAAGGGTGAAGCAGTAGAGTAGCGTAAGTATTTCCCTTAGTTTTTGAGAACCAAGGTATCAATCCAGTAGGAGGCCACGCACGAGTCCCTATCACCTACACAAACAAATAAACTCCTCGCAACCAACGCGATAAAGGGTTTGTCAATCCCTTCATCTACTACTATTACTCCACACATCGACCGCTATCCAGCATGCATCTAGAGTATTAAGTTCAAGAGAACAGAGTAACGCTTTAAGCAAGATGACATGATGTAGAGGGATAACTCATGCAATATGATATAAACTCCATCTTGTTATCCTCGATGGCAACAATACAATACGTGCCTTGCTGCCCCTACTGTCACTGGGAAAGGACACCGCGAGATTGAACCCAAAGCTAAGCACTTCTTCCATTGCAAGAAAGATCAATCTAGTTGCCAAACCAAACTGATAATTCGAAGAGACTTGCAAAGATAACCAATCATACATAAAAGAATTCAGAGAAGATTCAAATATTGTTCATAGATAAACTTGATCATAAACCCACAATTCATCGGTCTCAACAAACACACCGCAAAAGAAGATTACATCAAATAGATCTCCACAAGAGAGGGGAAGAACTTTGTATTGAGATCCAAAAAGAGAGAAGAAACCATCTAGCTAATAACTATGGACCCGTAGGTCTAAAGTAAACTACTCACACTTCATCGGAGAGGCTATGGTGTTGATGTAGAAGCCCTACGTGATGGATACCCCCTCCGGCGGAGCTCCGGAAAAGGCCCCAAGATGGGATCTCGTGGATACAGAAATTTACGTCGGTGGAATTAGGGTTTTGGCTCCGTATCTGGTAGTTTGGGGGTACGTAGGTATATATAGGAGGAAGGAGTACGTCGGTGGAGCAACGTGGGCCCCACGAGGGTGGAGGGCGCGCCTGGGGGGGGTAGGCGCGCCCCCTACCTCGTGCCTTCCTGGTTCATTGCTTGACGTAGGGTCCAAGTCCTCTGGATCATGTTTGTTCCAAAAATCACGTTCCCGAAGGTTTCATTCTGTTTGGACTCCGTTTGATATTCTTTTTGTGCAAAACCCTAAAATAGGCAAAAAAACAGCAATTCTGGGCTGGGCCTCCGGTTAATAGGTTAGTCCCAAAAATAATATAAATGTGTATAATAAAGCCCAATAATGTCCAAAACAGGATATAATATAGCATGGAACAATCAAAAATTATAGATACGTTGGAGACGTATCACACCCAAGGATGTTGCATAGCTGCGGGAGAACAAGTAACACTCTTTTTCATATTTTCATAAGAAAGAAATCTAACATTGGAACGGATGACCGAGTTTGGAATAGCTGAGCTCTGTGGTTCCGCCGTCGTGAATCCTGCCCGGAAACGAGAAGTAACTTCTTGATCCTCCTCCATGGCATCTATCCTTTTCAAGTCAGCTTCCATCTCTTTCTCTGTTGAGGGCCCAAAGTGATAGGAATTGCTGTTTGCCCCTAGACCTGGTGTCGGATGAGACACCCGAATCTCCCCGACTGACTCTTGAGAAGACATCTTGCTCTAATCTGCGGCAGAAACAGCTCGAAACAAAGACAGGAGATATTTGCGTGATACGAAGGTCAAAACCTTCAGGAGATTATATAATGAATTTTTACCGACCAAAAGAAGTATCGTGCAAGAAAATGGAGTCCAGAGAGCACACGAGGTGCCCACAAGGCAGGGGGCGCACCGTCCACCCTCGTGGAAGCACCGTGTCCTTTCCGGTCTGCTTCTAATTGTCCTATTTTTTTATATATTCCAAAACAGAGAAATATTGCCATTAGAACTGCTTTGGAATTGGTTTACTTATCGTACCATGTACCTATTCCTTTTCGCAGTTTGAAACGTTCCGGAAAGTTTCCCTTATGTATTCCTCCGGGGTTACGGTTTCAATAATATTAGTTTCAACATTTATAGGATTACCTGAGATATAATGTTTGATTCTTTGACCGTTCACCACCTACGGATTTGTGCCTTCGAAGTTGTTGATTTTTATGGCACCAGAACGATAGACCTCCTCGATGACGTAAGGATCTTCCCATTTACAGAGAAGTTTGCCTGCAAAAAATCTTAAACGAGAGTTGTATAACAATGCATAATCACCTACATTGAACTCACGTTTTTGTATCCTTTTGTCATACCATCTTTTAGCTTTTTCTTTAAACTGCTTGGCATTTTATAGGCCTGGGTTCTCCATTCATCAAGTGAGCTAATGTCAAATAACCTCTTCTCACCGGCAAGTTTGAAGTCATAGTTGAGCTCTTTAATAGCCCAATATGCCTTATGTTCTAATTCAAGAGGTAAGTGACATGCTTTACCATAAACCATTTTATACGAAGACATACCCATAGGATTTTTATATGCAGTTCTATAAGCCCATAATGCATCATCAAGTTTCTTGGACCAATTCTTTCTAGATCTATTAACAGTCTTTTGCAAAATTAATTTAAGCTCTCTATTACTTAATTCTACTTGACCACTAGACTGTGGATGATATGGGGATGCAATTCTATGATTAACATCATACTTAGCAAGCATTTTACGAAAGGCACCATGAATAAAATATGAACCACCATCAGTCATTAAGTATCTAGGGACACCAAACCTTGAAAAAATAACTTCTTTAAGCATCTTAATAGAGGTGTTGTGATCAACACTACTAGTTGGAATAGCTTCTACCCACTTAGTAATGTAATCAACAACAACTAAAATATGTGTATATCCATTAGAGGAAGGAAAAGGTCCCATATAATCAAAGCCCCAAACATCAAATGGTTCAATAACAAGTGAATAATTCATAGGAATTTCTTGACGTCTACTAATATTACCAATTCTTTGACATTCATCACAAGATAAGACAAACTTACGTGCATCCTTGAAGAGAGTAGGCCAATAAAAACCCGATTGCAATACCTTGCGTGCAGTTCTATCTCCAGCAGGGTGTCCTCCATAAGCTTCGTAGTGGCACTTGCGTACGATCTGTTCCTGTTCATGCTCAGGTACACAATGTCTAATAACACCATCTACTCCTTCTTTATAAAGATGTGGGTCATCCCAGAAGTAATGTCTTAAATCATAGAAGAACTTTTTCTTTTGCTGGTATGTGAAACTAGGTGGTATAAATTTAGCAACAATGTAATTAGCATAATCGGCATACCATGGAGCAGTACGAGAAGCATTTATGATAGCTAATTCTTCATCAGGAAAGCTATCATCAATAGGTAATGGGTCATCAAGAACATTCTCTAACCTAGACAAGTTGTCTGCAAAGGGATTCTCAGCTCCCTTTCTATCAATAATGTGCAAATCAAATTCTTGTAGCAAGAGAACCCATCTAATGAGTCTAGGTTTATCATATTTCTTTTCCATAAGATATTTAATAGCAGCATGATCAGTGTGAATAGTTACTTTAGAATCAACAATATAAGGTCTGAACTTATCACAAGCAAATACAACTGCTAAGAATTCTTTTTCAGTAGTAGCATAATTTCTCTGGGAATTGTCTAGAGTTTTATTAGCATATTGAATACCATTTAATTTTTTATCAACTCTTTGTTCTAGAACAGCACCTGCAGCATAACCACTACCATCACACATGATTTCCAACGGCAGATTCCAATCAGGTGGCTGAACAATAGGTGCAGAAATCAAAACTTTCTTAAGTATTTCAAATGCTTCTACACAATCATCATCAAAGACAAAAGGAATATCTTTTTGTAATAGGTTAGTCAGAGGCTGAGAAATTTTTGAGAATTCCTTAATGAACCTCCTATAAAAACCGGCATGACCAAGGAAACTTCTTATACCTTTGATGTCCTTGGGACACGACATCTTTTCAATAGCATCAACTTTAGCTTTGTCAACTTCAATACCTCTTTCATAAATTTTATGCCCCAAGACAATACCTTCATTAACCATAAAGTGACACTTCTCCCAATTCAACACAAGGTTAGTTTCTTCACATCTTTGCAAAACTCGATCAAGGTTTCTCAAGCAATCATCAAAAGAGGATCCATAAACAGAGAAATCATCCATGAAAACTTCACAAATCTTTTCACAAAAGTCAGAGAATATAGCCATCATGCATCTTTGAAAGGTAGCAGGTGCATTACATAAACCAAAAGGCATACGTCTATAAGCAAAAGTACCAAAAGGGCAAGTAAAAGTAGTCTTTTCTTGATCATCAGCTAACACATGTATTTGAGAGAAACCAGAGTAACCATCTAGAAAGCAAAAATGTGTATGTTTGGATAATCTTTCTAGCATTTGATCAATAAAAGGCAAAGGGTGATGTCTACTACATAACCTTCTTCTTTTAGATGTTGTTGGGCCTCCAAGTGCAGAGGTTTGTGTGACAGTAGCAAATTTCCCTCAAGTGGATGACCTAAGGTTTATCAATCCATAGGAGGCGTAGAATGAAGATGGTCTCTCTCAAGCAACCCTCCAACCAAATAACAAAGAGTCTCTTGTGTCCCCAACACACCCAATACAATGCTAAATTGTATAGGTGCACTAGTTCGGCGAAGAGATGGTGATACAAGTGAAGTATGGATGGTAGATAATAGTTTTTGTAATCTGAAAATATAAAAACAGCAAGGTAACAAATGATAAAAGTGAGCGTTAACGGTATTGCAATGTATTGAAACAAGGCCTAGGGTTCATACTTTTGCTAGTGCAAGTTCCCTCAACAATAATAACATAATTTGATCACATAACTATCCCTCAACATGCAACAAAGAGTCACTCCAAAGTCACTAATAGCGGAGAACGAAGGAAGAGATTATGGTAGGGTATGAAACCACCTCAAAGTTATTCTTTCCAATCAATTCGTTGGGCTATTCCTATAAGTGTCACAAACAGCCCTAGAGTTCGTACTAGAATAACACCTTAAAACACAAATCAACCAAAACCCTAATGTCACCTAGATACTCCAATGTCACCTCAAGTATTCGTGGGTATGATTATACGATATGCATCACACAATCTCAGATTCATCTATTCAACCAACACATAGGACCTCAAAGAGTGCCCCAAAGTTTGTA
This sequence comes from Triticum urartu, assembly GCF_003073215.2. Classification (NCBI taxonomy): domain Eukaryota; kingdom Viridiplantae; phylum Streptophyta; class Magnoliopsida; order Poales; family Poaceae; genus Triticum; species Triticum urartu. The sequence continues at coordinate 121,201,815 of NC_053023.1, read as the reverse complement.
CCGGAGAATCACGACGAAAATGTGTGCCAACCCCTATGCATAGGTTCATGGGCGGAACCCGCAAGTTGATCACCAAGACATACATCAAGTGAATCACGTGGTATCTGATAGTCTCCAACGTATCTATAATTTTTGATTGCTCCATGCTATATTATCTACTGTTTTAGACATTATTGGGCATTATTTTCCACTTTTATATTATTTTTGGGACTAACCTATTAACCGGAGGCCCAACCCAGAATTGTTGTTTTTTGCCTGTTTTAGGGTTTCAAAGAAAAGGAATATCAAACAGAGTCCAAACGGAATGAAACCTTCGGAAACGTGATTTTCTCATCAGATAAGATCCAGGAGATTTGGACCCTCCGTCAAGGAAGCCACGGGGTGGTCACGAGGATAGGGGGCGCCCCCCTAGGGCGCGCCCCCTGTCTCGTGGGCCCCTTGAAGCTCCACCGACTTACTTCTTCCTCCTATATATATCCACGTACCCCCAAATGATCAGGGACGAAGCCAAAAACTTAATTCGACCGCCGCAACTTTCTGTATCCACGAGATCCTATCTTGGGGCCTATTCCGGAGCTCCGCCGGAGGGGGCATCGATCACGGAGGGCTTCTACATCATATGATCCAAGCCCCTCTGATGAAGTGTGAGTAGTTTACTTCAGACCTACGGGTCCATAGCTAGTATCTAGATGGCTTCTTCTCTCTTTGTGGATCTCAATACAATGTTCTCCCCCTCTCTTGTGGAGATCTATTCGATGTAATCTTCTTTTTGCGGTGTGTTTGTTGAGACTGATGAATTGTGGGTTTATGATCAAGTCTATCTATGACTAATATTTGAATCTTCTCTAAATTCTTTTATGTATGATTGGTTATCTTTGCAAGTCTCTTCGAATTATCAGTTTGGTTTGGCCTACTAGATTGGTTGTTCTTGCCATGGGAGAAGTGCTTAACTTTGGGTTCAATCTTGCGGTGTCCTTTCCCAGTGACAGAAGGGGCAACAAGGCACGTATTGTATTGTTGCCATCGAGGATAACAAGATGGGGTTTTTATCATATTGCACGAAATTATCCCTCTACATCATGTCATCTTGCTTAAAGTGTTACTCTGTTTTTAACTTAATACTCTAGATGCATGCTGGATAGCGGTCGATGAGTGGAGTAATAGTAGTAGATGCAGAATCGTTTCGGTCTACTTGTCTCGGACGTGATGCCAATATACATGATCATACCTAGATATTCTCATAACTATGCTCAATTCTGTCAATTGCTCAACAGTAATTTGTTCACCCACCGTAGAATACTTATGCTCTTGAGAGAAGCCACTAGTGAAACCTATGGCCCCCGGGTCTCTTTCTCATCATATCAATCTCTATCACTTTATTATTGCTTTTCTTTTACTTTGCTTTTACTTTATTTACTTTGCATCTTTATACCAAAAATACCAAAAATATTATTTATCATCTCTATCAGATCTCACTTTCGTAAGTGACCGTGAAGGGATTGACAACCCCTAAGCGCGTTGGTTGCGTTGAGCTATTGTTTTTGTGTAGGTACGAGGGACTCGAGCGTAGCCTCCTACTGGATTGATACCTTGGTTCTCAAAAACCGAGGGAAATACTTATGCTACTTTGCTGCATCATCCCTTCCTCTTCAGGGAAATCCAACGCAGTGCTCAAGAGGTAGCAAGAAGAATTTCTGGCTCTGTTGCCGGGGAGTCTGCGCAAAAGTCAACATACCAAGTACCCATCACAATCCCTATCTCCCGCATTACATTATTTGCCATTTGCCTCTCGTTTTCCTCTCCCCCCAATTCACCCTTGCTGTTTTATTCGCCCTCTCTCTCTATCCTCCCTCTCTTTCTCTGTTTGCTCTTTTGCCCGTTTGCTCTTTGTTTGCTCGTGTGTCATCATGGCTAGTGTCATATCTTCTCCTTTGTCTCCCGAGAATGAAGTTCTAAATTTTAAACAAAGGGAGGGATAAAATCTAAAAGATGCTTAGTATAGAATTTGCAATGCTCAAAATAGATCTACCAGGAAGCAATCTACTTCAGTTCTTCTCCGCAATTTTTATGTAGGTGTTAATCTTTGGTATAGATATATCCTTGATACTATTATCGGAGGGAATTTCTTGGGTAGCCATACTTTTGATTCTTATAATGTTATGTTAGATTTATTTGGCTCACCACCTCTTTTGGTTAATGGAACTATGTTAACTTTGGAGCATGTTATGCAAAGACTTGAAATTATTGAAAATAAAGTTGCTACTATTGAATTAATTGAAAATCTAGATAAAAATATCCACAATCAAATTACTCAATATGGATCTAAGGTAGGAATGACTTTGAAAAATATTAAGGAAAATGAACCCATAGTTAATGAGAAGATAAACTTAGATTCTACTAGAATTGATAAACTTGAGGGTATCATTACAATCTTGGGAACCGCTTTTTCTTTCGTAAAGAATACTCCAAGTCCTCCTACTAAAATTGCCAAGCTTATGTATGTTCCTATAAATAAGGGTGAATCATCTAGTAAGGAAACTGTGGATCTTAAATCTATAAGTATTCATCCCAATCTTTTTGCTATCATTAAGGAACCAATTGCTACAAATGATTTTTTCGATCTTGTGCCTAAGAGTTTGATAATCACTATAAATAAAGAAATTCCTAAGGGAAATATATGCCTCATTTAAGAATTGCCTACCAAAGATGGCAATACCTAGATCTATTCTTGCTTGTTATGCCTAGCTAGGGGCGTTAAACGATAGCGCTTGTTGGGAGGCAACCCAATTTTATTTTTATTACTTACTTTTTTCTCCTGTTTAGTAATAAATAAATTATTTAGCCTCTGTTTTGGTTGTGTTTTTTGTGTTTAGTTAGTGTTTGTGCCAAGTAGAACCATTGGGAAGACTTGGGGAAAGTCTTGTTGAACTTGCTGTAAAAAACAGAAACTCTAGCGCTCACGAGAACTGCTCTCATTTTTATTTGGAAAGTAATATTTAGTTAATTCTTTTTGAAGATTATTAATAGATAAATTCCTCACGTCCAGAAATTTATTTTAGAATTTTTGGGGTTCCAGATCTTGCGCTAGGTACAGATTACTACAGACTGTTCTGTTTTTGACAGATTCTGTTTTTCGTGTGTTGTTTGCTTATTTTGATGAATCTATGGCTAGTGAAATAGTTTATAATCCATATAAAAGTTGGAATACAGTAGGTTTAACACCAATATAAATAAATAATGAGTTCATTTTAGTACCTTGAAGTGGTCTTTTGTTTTCTTTTGCTAACGGAGCTCACGAGTTTTCTTCTTTAAGTTTTGTGTTGTGAAGTTTTCAAGTTTTGGGTAAAGATTTGATGGATTATGGAACAAGAAGTGGCAAGAGCCTAAGCTTGGGGATGCCCATGGAACCCCCAAGATAATCTAAGGACACATAAAAGCCAAAGCTTGGGGATGCCACGGAAGGCACCCCCTCTTTCGTCTACTTCTATCGGTAACTTTACTTGGAGCTATATTTTTATTCACCACATGATATGTGTTTTTCTTGGAGCGTCTTTTATGATTTGAGTATTTGCTTGTTAGTCTACCACAATAATCCTTGTTGTAGACACCTTTTGAGAGAGCCATACATGATTTGGAATTTTATAGAATACTCTATGTGCTTCACTTATATCTTTTTAGCTTTATAGTTTTGCTCTAGTGCTTCACTTATATCTTTTAGAGCACGGTGGTGGATTTGTTTTATAGAAACTATTGATCTCTAATTCTTCACTTAGATTATTTTGAGAGTCTTAATATCATGGTAATTTGCTTAAAATCCTAATATGCTTGGTATGCAAGATTAATAATAAAACTTTCTTATGAGTGTGTTGAATACTAAGAAAAGTTTGATGCTTGATGATTGTTTTGAGATATGGAGGTAATAATATCAAAGTCATGCTAGTTGAGTAGTTGTGAAATTGAGAAATACTTGTGTTGAAGTTTGCAAGTCCCGTAGCATGCACGTATGGTAAACGTTATGCAACAAATTTGAAACATGAGGTGTTATTTGATTGTCTTCCTTATGAGTGGCGGTCGGGGACGAGCGATGGTCTTTTCCTACCAATCTATCCCCCTAGGAGCATGCGCGTAGTGCCGAGGTTTTTGATGACTTGTAGATTTTTGCAATAAGTATGTGAGTTCTTTATGACTAATGTTGAGTCCATGGATTATACGCACTCTCACCCTTCCATCCTTGCTAGCCTCTTCGGTACCGTGCATTGCCCTTTCTCACATTGAGAGTTCGGTGCAAACTTCGCCGGTGCATCCAAACCCCGTGATATGATACGCTCTTTCACACATAAACCTCCTTATATCTTCCTCAAAACAGCCACCATACCTACCTATTATGGCATTTCCATAGCCATTCCGAGATATATTGCCATGCAACTTTCCATCATTCCGTTCATCATGACACATCATCATTGTCATATTGCTTAGCATGATCATGTAGTTGACATAGTATTTGTGGCAAAGCCACCATTCATAATTCTTTCATACATGTCACTCTTGGTTCATTGCATATCCCGGTACACCGCCGGAGGCATTCACATAGAGTCATCTTTGTTCTAGTATCGAGTTGTAATCATTGAGTTGTAAATAAATAGAAGTGTGATGATCATCATTATTAGAACATTGTCCCAAGTGAGGAATAAAAAAGGCCATAAAATAAAGAGAGAAGGCCCCCAAAAAAGAGAAAGACCATAAAAAAAGAGAAGGCCCAAAAAATGAGAGAAAATGAGAGAAGGGACAATGTTACTATCCTTTTAACACACTTGTGCTTCAAAGTAGCACCATGATCTTCATAGTAGAGAGTCTCTCATGTTATCACTTTCATATACTAGTGGGAAGTTTTCATTATAGAACTTGGCTTGTATATTCCAACAATGGGCCTCCTCAAGTGCCCTAGGTATTCGTGAGCAAGCAAGTTGGATGCACACCCACTAGTTTCTTTTGTTGAGCTTTCATACATTTATAGCTCTAGTGCATCCGTTGCATGGCAATCCCTACTCCTTGCATTAACATCAATCAGTGGGCATCTCCATAGCCCATTGATTATCCTCGTTGATGCGAGACTTTCTCCTTTTTTGTCTTCTCCACATAACCCCCCTCATTATACTCTATTCCACCCATAGTGCTATGTCCATGGCTCGCGCTGATATATTGTGTGGAAGTTTATAGGTTTTAGATTACTTAAGTATGAAACAATTGATTGGCTTGTCATCGGGGTTGTGCATGATGATAGCATTCTTGTGTGACGAAAATGAAACATGACTAAACTATATGATTTTGTAGGGATGAACTTTCTCTGGCCATTTATTTTGAGAAGACATAATTGCTTAGTTAGTATGCTTGAAGTATTATCATTTTTATGTCAATATGAACTTTTGTCTTGATTCTTTCGGATCTGAATATTCATACCACAATTAAGAAGAATTACATTAAAGTTATGCCAAGTAGCACTCCGCATCAAAAATTCTGTTTTTATCATTTACCTACTCGAGGACGAGCAGGAATTAAGCTTGGGGATGCTTGATACGTCTCCAACGTATCTATAATTTTTGATTGCTCCATGCTATATTATCTACTGTTTTAGACATTACTGGGCTTTATTTTCGACTTTTATATTATTTTTGGGACTAACCTATTAACCGGAGGCCCAGCCCAGAATTGTTGTTTTTGCCTGTTTTAGGGTTTCGAAGAAAATGAATATCAAACGAGTCCAAACGGAATGAAACCTTCGGAAACGTGATTTTCTTGTCAGATAAGATCCAGTAGACTTGGACCCTCCGTCAAGGAAGCCACGAGGTGGTCACGAGGGTAGGGGGCGCCCCCCTAGGGCGCGCCCGCCTGCCTCGTGGGCCCTTGAAGCTCCACCGACGTACTTCTTCCTCCTATATATATCCACGTACCCCCAAACGATCGGTGATGGAGCCAAAAATCTAATTCCACCACCGCAACTTTCTGTATCCATGAGATCCCATCTTGGGGCCTGTTCCGGAGCTCCGCCGGAGGGGGCATCGATCACGGAGTGCTTCTACATCATCATCCAAGCCCCTCCGATGAAGTGTGAGTAGTTTACTTCAGACCTACGGGTCCGTAGCTAGTAGCTAGATGGCTTCTTATCTCTTTTTGGATCTCAATACAATGTTCTCCCCCTCTCTTGTGGAGATCTATTCGATGTAATCTTCTTTTTGCGGTGTGTTTGTTGAGACCGATGAATTGTGGGTTTATGATCAAGTCTATCTATGAATAATATTTGAATCTTCTTTGAATTCTTTTATGTATGATTGGTTATCTTTGCAAGTCTCTTCGAATTATCAGTTTGGTTTAGCCTACTAGATTGGTTGTTCATGCCATGGGAGAAGTGCTTAGCTTTGGGTTCAATCTTGCGGTGTCCTTTCCCAGTGACAGAAGGGGCAGCAAGGCACGTATTGTATTGTTGCCATCAAGGATACACAGATGGGGTTTTTATCATATTGCATGAAATTATCCCTCTACATCATGTCATCTTTCTTAAAGCGTTACTCTATTTTTAACTTAATACTCTAGATGCATGCTGGATAGCGGTCGATGAGTGGAGTAATAGTAGTAGATGCAGAATCGTTTCGGTCTACTTGTCTCGGACGTGATGCCTATATACATGATCATACCTATATATTCTCATAACTATGCTCAATTCTGTCAATTTCTCAATAGTAATTTGTTCACCCACCGTAGAATACTTATGCTCTTGAGAGAAGCCACTAGTGAAACCTATGGTCCCCGGGTCTCTTCCTCATCATATCAATCTCTATGACTTTATTATTGCTTTGATTTTACTTTGCTTTTACTTTATTTACTTTGCATCTTTATACCAAAAATACCAAAAATATTATTTATCATCTCTATCAGATCTCACTTTCGTAAGTGAACGTGAAGGGATTGACAACCCCTAAGCGCGTTGGTTGCGTTGAGTTAATGTTTTTGTGTAGGTACGAGGGACTCGAGCGTAGCCTCCTACTGGATTGATACCTTGGTTCTCAAAAACTGAGGGGAATACTTACGCTACTTTGTTGCATCATCCCTTCCTCTTCGGGGAAATCCAACGCAGTGCTCAAGAGGTAGCAGTATCCCATTGTCACCATAGATACGCATGGCAAGACATACATCAAGTGTTCTCAAATCTTTAAAGACTTAATCCAATAAGATAACTTCAAAGGGGAAACTCAATCCATTACAAGAGAGTAGAGGGGGGAGAAAACATCATAGGATCCAAATATAATAGCAAAGCTCGCGATACTTCAAGATCGTATCACCTCAAGAACACGAGAGAGAGAGAGAGATCAAACACATAGCTACTGGTATATACCCTCAGCCCCGAGGGAGAACTACTCCCTCCTCGTCATGGAGAGCACCGGGATGATGAAGATGGCCACCGGAGAGGGATTGCCCCCTCCGGCAGGGTGCCGGAATGGGTCTAGATTGGCTTTTGGTGGCTACGGAGGCTTCTGGCGGCGGAACTCCCGATCTATTGTGCTCTCTGATGTTTTTAGGGTATATGGAGACATATAGGTGGAAGAAATACGTCAGGGGGCACGAGGGGCCCACGAGGGTGGAGGGCGCGCCCTAGGGGGGTGGGCGCGCCCCCTACCTCGTGGCCTCCTCGAAGCTTCCTTGACGTAGACTCCAAGTCTCCCTGGTTGCTTCTGATCCAAAAATAAGTTTCGTGAAGTTTCAGGTCAATTGGACTCCGTTTGGTTTTCCTTTTCTACTATATTCTAAAACAAGGTAAAAACAGAAACTGGCACTGGGCTCTGGGTTAATAGGTTAGTCCCAAAAATGATATATAAGTGTATAATAAAGCTCATAAACATCCAAAATAGTAGAGAATATAGCATGGAGCAATCAAAAATTATAGATACGTTGGAGACGTATCAGCATCCCCAAGCTTAATTCCTGCTCGTCCTCGAGTAGGTAAATGATAAAAACAGAATTTTTGATGCGGAGTGCTACTTGGCATAATTTCAATGTAATTCTTCTTAATTGTGGCAAGAATATTCAGATCCGAAAGATTCAAGATAAAAGTTCATATTGACATAAAAATAATAATACTTCAAGCATACTAACTAAGCAATCATGTCTTCTCAAAATAACATGGCCAAAGAAAGTTCATCCCTACAAAATCATATAGTTTAGTCATGCTCCATTTTCGCCACACAAGAATGCTCTCATCATGCACAACCCCGATGACAAGCCAAGAAATTGTTTCATACTTTAGTAATCTCAAACTCATAAACCTTCACGCAATACATGAGCGCGAGCCATGGATATAGCACTATGGGTGGAATAGAATATGATGATGGGGGTTATGTGGAGAAGACAAAAAAGGAGAAAGTCTCACATCAACGAGGCTAATCAATGGGCTATGGAGATGCCCATCGATTGATGTTAATGCAAGGAGTAGGGATTGCCATGCAATGGATGCATTAGAGCTATAAATGTATGAAACCTCGAAAAAAAACTAAGTGGGTGTGCATCCAACTTGCTTGCTCACGAAGACCTAGGGCACTTGAGGAGGCCCATTGTTGGAATATACAAGCCAAGTAATATAATGAAAATTCCCACTAGTATATGAAAGTGAAAAAACAAGAGACTCTCTATCATGAAGATTATGGTGCTACTTTGAAGCACAAGTGTGGCAAAGGATAGTAGCATTGTCCCTTCTCTCTTTTTCTCTCATTTTCCTTTTTTTCCTTTTTTGGGGCCTTCTTTTTTATGGCCTTTCTCTTTTTTTGGGCCTTCTCCTTTTTTATGGCCTTTCTCTTTTTTTTATTCCTCACTTGGGACAATGCTCTAGAAAATGATGATCATCACACTTCTATTTATTTACAACTCAATGATTACAACTCGATACTAGAACAAATCATGACTCTATATAAATGCCTCCGGCGGTGTACCGGGATATGCAAGGGACCAAGAGTGACATGTATGAAATAATTATGAACGGTGGCTTTGCCATAAATACGATGTCAACTACATGGTCATGCATAGAAATATGACAATGATGAAGCGTGTCATAATAACAGAGTGGTGGAATGTTGCATGGAAATATATCTCGGAATGGCTATGGAAATGCCATAATAGGTAAGTATGATGGCTGTTTTTAGGAAGGTATATGGTGGGTTTATGGTACCGGCGAAAGTTGCGCGGTACTAGAGAGGCTAGCAATGGTGGAAGAGTGAGAGTGCGTATAATCCATGGACTCAACATTAGTCATAAAGAACTCACATACTTATTGCAAAAATCTATTAGTTATCGAAACAAAGTACTACGCGCATGCTCCTAGGGGGATAGATTGGTAGGAAAAGGCCATCGCTTGTCCCCGACCACCACTCATAAGGAAGACAGTCAATAAATAAATCATGATCCGACTTCATCACATAACGGTTCACCATACGTGCATGCTACGGGAATCACAAACTTCAACACAAGTATTTCTCAAATTCACAACTACTCAACTAGCATGACTCTAATGTCACTATCTTCATATCTCAAAACAATCATCAAGTATCAAACTTCTCATAGTATTCAATGCACTTTATATGAAAGTTTTTATTATATCCCTCTTGGATGCCCATCATATTAGGACTAGTTTCATAACCAAAGAAAATTACCATGCTGTTCTAAAAGGCTCTCAAAATAATATAAGTGAAGCATGAGAGATCAATTATTTCTATAAAACCACCACCGTGCTCTAAAAAGATATAAGTGAAGCACTAGAGAAAATGACAAACTACTCCGAAAGATATAAGTGAAGATCAATGAGTAGTCGAATAATTATGCAACTATGTGAAGACTCTCTAACATTTAAGGATTTCAGATCTTGATACTTTATTCAAACAGAAAGCAAAACAAAATAAATTGATGCTCCAAGCAAAACACATATCATGTGGTGAATAAAAATATAGCTCCTAGTAAAGTTACCGATGAACGAAGACGAAAGAGGGGATGCCTTCCGGGGCATCCCCAAGCTTAGGCTCTTGGCTATCCTTGAATATTACCTTGGGGTGCTTGGGCATCCCCAAGCTTAGGCTCCTGCCACTCCTTATTCCATAGTCCATCGAATCCTTACCCAAAACTTGAAAACTTCACAACACAAAACTTAACAGAAAACTCGTAAGCTCCATTAGTATAATGTAACATCCCAAATTTTAAATTTGGAATGTTATACATTAGGTCATCAGGAATATCATATTTTATTTTGCTTTTGGTTTTGATCCTAGAAAATCCTAAGCAACTCAAGGACCCACGGAGAGAGTTGGGGATTTTGTTCTTTACATATTTGAGTTTTCTCAAATTATGTAAACAGGATCATTTGATTTTATTTATTTTATCATCAATTATTTCTATTACAAAACAATATGAGAGCGGGAATAAAATGACTTTCCCAAAATATAGAAATATTGAGGATTTAATAAAAAATCAAATAAGTTTTATTTCAGAGTTTTTCGGTATTTTATTTGAATTTAGGAAAAATGCGCGTTTTTCAAAGTTGTAGTTTGGGACCAGATAAATTTTCACTTTATCGGGCTTGATTTTAGGAACCTGGCAAAATTTATTTCGTGATTTTTGGAGTCCGTTTAGTATTTCTTTTTATTTTTCTTCCGAGCGGATTTATATAAAAAAAACGGAAACCGACTACGGGCCGTACCCGGCCAGGAAACCTCCGCCCGGGGCGCCTTTAAATAGCGCCCGAGCCGGCCCGAGAGAGCCGAGCCAGCCCACCCCGCCGCCAAACCCTAACCCTAATCCGCCGCCGCCGCCCGCCGCCGCCGCCTCGTTTTCTGTGTGGTTTTTTTAAAAAGAGAAAAAAAATTGTTCGTCGTTTTTCTTTCTCGTCGGATTTTCCACGATTATTTTCTGATCGCGATTTCTGATCCGATTTTCGTTTTAGTATAACTTTTCGCTCGTTTATAAGAATCAGGCGGTTCAAGCGCCTGGAGTTTCGTCTCAAAACCCTCTTTCCGAATAATCAACTTAAACAAGTTTTTTCTACTGTAAAATTTGCCCTAGATCCAGATTTCTAGAACGAAGTTGTTTTCTTTCGCCGTTTGATTTCTTTTGCTTCGTTCGATTTGATTCTTTTGCCAACCAGGGTTCTTAAGTTGAACTTTCTGGTTAGATCTTCTATTTGAGTTTTACCAGTGCATTAGATGAGTACTTATTGTATGCTTGTTGTTTGTCTGTGATAGAATACCTGGAGTGCGCCGCCTGTTACGTTGAATCTCTAGGTTACGCGGATCATCAGCAAGGCAAGTAACACTTTGATCATACCTTTTCTACAACCCAGTTTTATTGCATTAGATCAATCCTCACACATTGCATGATTAGGATCTAATTAAATTGTGGGATGGGAAGTAGATGAGGTAGTACCTATTACCTGTTTATTATCAAACCTTTGGGAGTTACTTCTACGTTTGCTTATTATGCCATGCTATGCTAGTAGACGTGGATTGGGTGAGTGATATCCATGACAGATGTGAGATTGTTAATTAATGGTTTATCTAAGGTGGCAACCTAACACACATCTGGGTGGATTGAGGCACCTGGGGTTACCAGGACTTGCCTGTTTTTTTGGACCGCCACCCAGGCCCAAAGGGATCATGAAGATTATTCATACTAGAAACTTCCGTGTGCAGCCACAAGCCATTATGGGCTCTGCATAGTTGACTAAGTTGTGCGAACTCTTACAGTGGTAGACTAGCAGATGTAGGGGATGTAGGTGGTACGGTCTACCCGATCGTAAGGTGCTAGCACTTCTGAAAGACTATGTCTCGGTCATCCGTCTTCTCAAACACCATGTAGTGCGAGAAACCAAACGGAGGCGATCGAGTCTTGTGGGGAAAAGTGCGCAAACCTCTGCAGAGTGTAACAAACTAATCATGGTTAGCCGTGTCCCCGGTTATGGACATCTTGAGTATCTAGTACCTGGATTATCATGTGAATCTCAACATGTTACTCTAAATTAATTTTGATGGGTTTTAATGATGTTACTTAATTGGGATTGAGAATGCTGTCAACCATTCTCAATGTTTAACAACCACCATGATAGTAATTAAATTTATTCCTTTGAAGTAGGGAAAAATTGGCTTTACGCAAAAACAGTAACCATAGAGCTTTCCACCAGCCAAATATGCATATAGTATAGCTGTTGCATTCCATTACTCTCTATGTGTTACCTTGCCAGCATATTCCATGTGCTGACCCGTTTTTGGGCTGCAACGTTAATGTTGCAGAATTTTCAGAGGACGATTAAGGAGTTTTAGGTCGTGGTTCTATACTCAGTGATGCCGTTGGAGTTGATGGACTCACTTATCTTCCAAGCCTTCCGCTGTTATCGTTATTAGATGGCCTTAAGCCATATTTATTGTAATAATTTCTCTTTTGAGACACTCGATGTAATAAGTGTGTGATTGCTACTCTGCTATAAATCCTCCGAGTACTGTGTGGTGTCAGCATTACTGATCCAGGGATGACACTGGAGCACAAAGATCAGGCTGTCTGAGGTCTGGTCGCTACAGAGATGGTATCAGAGCACACGCTGACTGTAGGACACGACCACTAAGCTAAAGACCTAGATCACTACTCACTCTCTTCTCTTCTGACTTCTCATCTTTTCTACTCTTTAGGATGGCGGATGCAAGGAATAAGTTTACACAACCAGATGAAGATACACCCTTTGGACGCCACTTGAAGGAAGTCACTAGATACCTGAACATAGGAGTACCAAGCTTCACGGGAACCTACAACACTACTTTACCTGAAGAAGAGCGCTAGATGATTCAAGTTCAAGTTCCAGGAAGGACGTTTATGCCAGTCACTGAGCCCATAGAGTTTTCTTTTGATGCACCAACTTGGAGTCTAGGAAAGAGTATGGCAGCTCACATCGCCATGGGACGCATTGGAGAAGTCTACCGCAAGGATCTTAAGGATACTATCTACCAGATTTGTGGGCGCCGAGATGAACACTGGGAGATGATCAGCACCAGGAAAGATAGATCAATTGCAGCTTTTATTCAGGAGTTAAACCAGCACATTCGACGACAGGAGAATCAGATGTGCGCCGACATGATAGATCTGAAGAAGGCTAAGACTAGAATCAAGGAACTGGAGGAAGAACTCAAGGCTACACGCGAAGATTATGAAGAAGAAATTGAAGTATTGGTGGAGAAGAATGACGATCTGATTAAGAAGATTGGAATATTTATGGGAGGCCCGACACCAATAGATGAAGACGAAGAACCCAAGGAGATTAGCCCGAAGGACTACATCATCATTAACGGCACCGACTCAGAACAAGATAGTAGCGATGATGACTATGTTGATGAAGCAGGAGCAGATATCATGGAGTCTACAACTGTAGAATATTTCTAGTAGACCACCTCATCAGTAGTAGTAGTCCACTATGTAAATATAGTAGTCCGAGCACTTTTGCGATAGTTAGATCGATTGTATGCCTTGTTTGTTTGAATGAAGTGAATTGTGTGATTTTGCCTCATGTGCATATGGGTAGTGTTTTCTCTTTAGACCCCCTCTATGCTTATACCTCATCTTTTCTAAACCCTCAGATGCCTCCGAGACGTGACCCCGGATTTGCCTTTCCGCCGGAGCTCACCCAGTTAATCCAGCAGCAGAACACCCTGATGCAGTTGCTAGTTCAGAATCAGAATCAGGGGAACAACAACAACAACCCACCACCACCACCACCTGTTGACCACTTAGCCCGTTTTCTTAGGCTGAATCCGCCGGTGTTTTCCAGTAGCACCGAGCCGATAGTAGCAGATGATTGGCTCCGCAAGATAGCTAGGGAGTTGACCACAGCAGGATGCACAGATGTGGAGAAGGTTAAGTTTGCCGCACACCAGTTAGAAGGACCCGCAGCATCTTGGTGGGAGAATTTCACAGCCACCTTCCCAGTCGACACTGTCACATGGGACCAGTTTCAGCAGGCTTTTCGTACTGCCCATGTTTCAGCAGGAGCAATGGCCATGAAGAAGCGTGAGTTTCGTAACTTGCGCCAAGGAGGACGGACAGTTGGCCAGTATGTGGAGGAGTTTAGTAAGCTAGCACGTTATGCCCCAGATGACGTTGCTACGGATGCAGCTAAGCAGGAGAAATTCCTGGAAGGACTGAATGATGAGTTGAGTATGCAGTTGATGGTAGCCACCTTCAACAACTACCAGGAGTTGGTAGATCGTGCTCTTATGATTGAAGGGAAGCAACAGCAAATTGAGAACCGCAAGAGGAAGTATGGACAAGGAAAGTATAATTCCGGAGCTCAGCAGAAGCCTCGTTTTACCCCTAGACCAGGAGGACATTTTCAGCATACCCATGGAGTAGGTAGCTCACACAATCACAATGGCACCAATAATGGTAATGGGAATGGAGGAAGCAATGGCCATAACCGCAGCACCCCATCGACCCCAGCCAAGAAGGACTTGAGCCACGTCACTTGCTATAAGTGTTCGAAGCCAGGACATTTCGCAAATGAATGTCCTGAAGGCCAAAACGGCAATGGAAGTTCTGGGAAGAAGCCGAACCCTTTCAACAGGGGACAGGTGAACCACGTTAGCGTGGAGGAGGTTGAAGCTCAGCCCGATGCAGTAATAGGTAAGTTTTTGGTTAAGTCATTTACTGCACTCGTTCTTTTTGATACTGGTGCATCGCATTCATACATCTCAAGGGGATTTGTGGATAAGTATAACCTACCAACCCAAGCCCTTAGGTCACCCATGTTAGTAACCTCGCCAGGAGCAGAGTATGTGGCAAGTCTATGGTGTGATCGGTTACCATTAAGGATTGGTAACTATGTTTTTCCCTCAGACCTAATAGTATTGGAATCTCAAGGATTGGATGTGATATTAGGCATGGATTGGTTATCAAAGTATAAAGGGAATATTGAGTGTGCTAGTAAGTCAATTTTGCTTACCACACCAGAAGGGAGAAGGATCAAGTATGTATCCCGGCATGTACCAAAGAGGACCCGAGTAAATTGCCTAACAGGAGTTGTGCAGGAGGAAGTACCAGTGGTAAAGGATTTTCCTGATGTATTTCCCGAAGAGTTGCCAGGCATGCCACCGGATAGAGACATTGAGTTTTTGATTGAGCTTTTGCCAGGCACTGGGCCAATATCAAAGAGAACATATAGGATGCCAGCAAAAGATTTGGTGGAAATTAAGAAGCAGATTAAGGAGTTACTGGATAAGGGATATATTCGCCCAAGTTCTTCGCCTTGGGGATCGCCAGTACTTCTAGTAGAGAAGAAGGATGGATCGTTAAGGATGGTTGTTGACTATCGAGGATTGAACGAAGTAACGATCAAGAACAAGTACCCACTACCAATGATCAATGATCTGTTTGATCGTTTGCAAGGAGCTAAAGTGTTTTTCAAGATCGATTTGCGATCAGGATACCACCAGTTGAAGATTCGAGAACAGGATATACCTAAGACAGCATTCACCACAAGATATGGACTATATGAGTATACCGTTATGTCATTTGGACTGACTAACGCGCCTGCCTATTTCATGAACATGATGAACAAAGTGTTTATGGAGTTTTGGATAAGTTCGTCATAGTGTTCATTGATGATATCCTGGTTTATTCGAAGAATGAAGAGGAGCATAAGGAGCATTTGCGTTTGGTACTTGGAAAGCTCAGAGAACATTAGTTATATGCCAAATTCAGCAAATGTGAGTTTTGGTTGAAGGAAGTAGGATTCCTCGGACACGTTATATCTGGAGAAGGTATAGCAGTAGATCCCGCTAAAGTTGAAACCGTGACCAAGTGGGAAGCACCAACAACAGTTGGAGAGATCCGGAGTTTTCTTGGACTCGCAGGATACTACCGGAGATTTATTGAGAATTTATCAAAGATCGCAAAGCCTATGACGGAATTGCTGAAGAAGGATACTAAGTTCAAATGGACTGATGAGTGTGAGGTTAGTTTTCAGGAGTTGAAGAAACGTTTGGTTACCTCACCAGTGTTGATTTTGCCACATCAAACCAAGGATTATGAGGTGTATTGCGACGCTTCACGTCAAGGACTTGGAGCAGTGCTTATGCAGGAAGGGAGAGTTGTTTCGTATGCTTCATGACAACTGAAGCCTCATGAATTGAATTATGCTACGCATGATTTGGAGTTAGCAGCCGTAGTGCATGCATTGAAGACATGGAGACATTTCCTCATTGGGAATCATTGTGAGGTGTACACAGATCATAAGAGTTTGAAGTACATTTTCACACAGAAGGAGTTGAACCTCAGACAAAGGATATGGTTGGAGCTTATCAAGGATTATGATATGAAATTACATTACCATCCCGGAAAAGCTAATGTAGTAGTTGATGCATTAAGCCGCAAGAGCCATGTCAATACGTTAATGACGGGAGAAATACCCAAGGAGTTAGCAGATAATCTTCGTGAACTATGTTTGGAAATAGTTCCGAGAGGCTATGTAGCAGCATTGGAAATTCAGTCAACTTTGATGGATAGAATCAGAGAAGCTCAGAAAACTGACAAAGAGATTGCCGCTATAAAGGAGAAACTGAGCAAAGGAAAAGCTAAAGGATTTCGTGAGGATGAGCACGACACCCTATGGTTTGAAGACCGTGTTTATGTACCCAATAACCCGGAGATCAGAAAGTTGATTTTGCAAGAGGCCCATGATTCACCATATTCGATTCACCCAGGAAATACCAAGATGTATTTGGATTTGAAGGATGTTTTCTAGTGGACCGGAATGAAAAAGGATATTGCGGAGTATGTAGCAGTTTGTGATGTATGTCAGAGAGTAAAGGCAGAGCATCAGAAGCCAGCAGGATTGTTGCAACCATTGCCTATACCCGAATGGAAGTGGGATAAGCTAGGCATGGATTTTATCACGGGATTACCAAGGACTCGTTCAGGCTATGACTCGATTTGGGTTGTAGTCGATCGATTGACGAAAGTAGCTCATAAGACCACTTACACCAGTGCTAAGTTGGCAAAGATATACATGACCAGGATCGTATGTCTGCATGGAGTTCTGAGGAGTATTGTATCAGATAGAGGAACCCAGTTTACCTCAAAGTTCTGGAAGCAGTTGCATGAGACTTTGGGTACTAGGCTAGAATTTAGTACAACTTTTCATCCGCAGACAGATGGACAGACCGAGAGAGTCAATCAGATTTTGGAGGATATGCTGAGAGCTTGTGCGCTAGATTATGGATCTAGTTGGGACGATAATTTGCCATATGCAGAGTTCCCTTACAATAATAGCTATCAGACCAGTTTGAAGATGGCCCCTTTCGAAGCTTTGTACGGAAGGAGGTGCAGGACACCGTTGTCATGGGACGAAGTTGGAGACCGCCAGTTGTTTGGACCAGATTTGATTAAGGAGTCTGAACAGAAGGTGAAGTTGATTCGCGATAGGCTCAAGGTAGCCCAGTCCAGGTAGAAGAGCTACGCAGATTCTAAACGCAAGGAGACAGTTTACGAAGTCGGAGATAGAGCTTATCTTCGAGTATCCCCACTTCAAGGGATTAAGCGTTTTGGAGTTAAGGGGAAGTTAGCGCCACGATTTATAGGACCATATCAAATTTTGGAGCGTATGGGAGAAGTGGCTTACAAGTTGGAATTGCCAGAAGGATTGGCCGGAGTGCATGATGTGTTTCATGTTTCTCAGTTGAAGAAGTGTCACGCAGAGATGGCTGACATACCTTTGAGAGACATAGTGTCATTAGAAGCAATTCAGTTGGATAATAATTTGACCTATGAGGAGAAACCAGTCAAGATTCTTGAGTTTGCCAGCCGAGTTACTCGTAGCAAGGTTATCAAGTTTTGCAAAGTTCAGTGGAGCCACCACACAGAGGATGAAGCCACTTGGGAGCGAGAGAAAGATTTGCTCAAAGACCACCCTCACCTATTTTCTAGCCAACCCGAATCTCGAGGGCGAGATTCATCTTAAGGGGGGTAGGTTTGTAACATCCCAAATTTTCAATTTGGAATGTTATACATTAGGTCATCATGCATATCATATTTTATTTTGCTTTTGGTTTTGATCCTAGAAAAATCCTAAGCAACTCAAGGACCCACGGAGAGAGTTGGGGATTTCGTTCTTTACATATTTGAGTTTTCTCAAATTATGTAAACAGGATCATTTGATTTTATTTATTTTATCATCAATTATTTCTATTACAAAACAATATGAGAGCGGGAATAAATGACTTTCCCAAAATATAGAAATATTGAGGATTTAATAAAAAAATCAAATAAGTTTTATTTCGGAGTTTTTCGGTATTTTATTTGAATTTAGGAAAAATGCGCGTTTTCAAAGTTGTAGTTTGGGCCCCGATAAATGTACACTTTATCGGGCTTGATTTTAGTAACCCGGCAAAATTTATTTCGTGATTTTTGGAGTCCGTTTAGTATTTCTTTTTATTTTTCTTCCGAGCGGATTTATAAAAAAAACGGAAACCGACTACGGGCCGTACCCGGCCAGGAAACCTCCGCCCGGGGCGCCTTTAAATAGCGCCCGAGCCGGCCCGAGAGAGCCGAGCCAGCCCACCCCGCCGCCAAACCCTAACCCTAATCCGCCGCCGCCGCCCGCCGCCGCCGCCTCGTTTTCTGTGTGGTTTTTTTAAAAAGAGAAAAAAAATTGTTCGTCGTTTTTCTTTCTCGTCGGATTTTCCACGATTATTTTCTGATCGCGATTTCTGATCCGATTTTCGTTTTAGTATAACTTTTCGCTCGTTTATAAGAATCAGGCGGTTCAAGCGCCTGGAGTTTCGTCTCAAAACCCTCTTTCCGAATAATCAACTTAAACAAGTTTTTTCTACTGTAAAATTTGCCCTAGATCCAGATTTCTAGAACGAAGTTGTTTTCTTTCGCCGTTTGATTTCTTTTGCTTCGTTCGATTTGATTCTTTTGCCAACCAGGGTTCTTAAGTTGAACTTTCTGGTTAGATCTTCTATTTGAGTTTTACCAGTGCATTAGATGAGTACTTATTGTATGCTTGTTGTTTGTCTGTGATAGAATACCTGGAGTGCGCCGCCTGTTACGTTGAATCTCTAGGTTACGCGGATCATCAGCAAGGCAAGTAACACTTTGATCATACCTTTTCTACAACCCAGTTTTATTGCATTAGATCAATCCTCACACATTGCATGATTAGGATCTAATTAAATTGTGGGATGGGAAGTAGATGAGGTAGTACCTATTACCTGTTTATTATCAAACCTTTGAGAGTTACTTCTACGTTTGCTTATTATGCCATGCTATGCTAGTAGACGTGGATTGGGTGAGTGAAATCCATGACAGATGTGAGATTGTTAATTAATGGTTTATCTAAGGTGGCAACCTAACACACATCTGGGTGGATTGAGGCACCTGGGGTTACCAGGACTTGCCTGTTTTTATTGGACCGCCACCCAGGCTCAAAGGGATCATGAGATTATTCATACTAGAAACTTCCGTGTGCAGCCACAAGCCATTATGGGCTCTGGCATAGTTGACTAAGTTGTGCGAACTCTTACAGTGGTAGACTAGCAGATGTAGGGGTTGTAGGTGGTACGGTCTACCCGATCGTAAGGTGCTAGCGCTTCTGAAAGACTATGTCTCGGTCATCCGTCTTCTCAAACACCATGTCGTGCGAGAAACCAAAACGGAGGCGATCGAGTCTTGTGGGGAAAAGTGCGCAAACCTCTACAGAGTGTAACAAACTAATCATGGTTAGCCGTGTCCCTGGTTATGGACATCTTGAGTATCTAGTACCTGGATTTTCATGTGAATCTCAACATGTTACTCTAAATTAATTTTGATGGGTTTTAATGATGTTACTTAATTGGGATTGAGAATGCTGTCAACCATTCTCAATGTTTAACAACCACCATGATAGTAATAAATTTTATTCCTTTGAAGTAGGGAAAAATTGGCTTTACGCAAAAACAGTAACCATAGAGCTTTCCACCAGCCAAATATGCATATAGTATAGCTGTTGCATTCCATTACTCTCTATGTGTTACCTTGCCAGCATATTCCATGTGCTGACCCGTTTTCGGGCTGCAACGTTAATGTTGCAGAATTTTCAGAGGACGATTAAGGAGTTTTAGGTCGTGGTTCTATACTCAGTGATGCCGTTGGAGTTGATGGACTCACTTATCTTCCAAGCCTTCCGCTGTTATCGTTATTAGATGGCCTTAAGCCATATTTATTGTAATAAGTTCTCTTTTGAGACACTCGATGTAATAAGTGTGTGATTACTACTCTGCTATAAATCCTCCGAGTACTGTGTGGTGTCAGCATTACTGATCCAGGGATGACACCGGAGCACAGAGATCAGGCTGTTTGAGGTCTGGTCGCTACATATAAGAAAATAAATCACCACTTCAAGGTACTGTAATGAACTCATTATTTATTTATATTGGTGCTAAACCTACTGTATTCCAACTTCTCTATGGTTTATAAACTATTTTACTTGCCATAGATTCATCAAAATAAGTAAACAACACATGAAAAACAGAATCTGTCAAAAACAGAACAGTCTGTATTAATCTGGATCAAACGTATACTTCTGGAACTCATAAAATTCTCAAATAAATTGCTGGACCTGAGGAATTTATCTATTAATCATCTGAAAAAACAATTAACTAAATAGCACTTTCCAAATAAAGATGGCAGCAATTCTCGTGAGCACTAAAGTTTCTGTTTTTTACAGTATGATCAACAAGACTTTCCCCAAGTCTTCCCAACGGTTCTACTTGGCACAAAAACTAATTAAAACATTAAAACTCAATCATAACATAGGCTAGATAAATTATTTATTACTAAACAGGAGCAAAAAGCAAGGAACAAAAATAAAATTGGGTTGCCTCCCAACAAGCGCTATCGTTTAGCGCCCCTAGCTAGGCATGATGATTTCAACGATGCTCACATAAAAGATAAGAATTGTAACATAAAGAGAGCATCATGAAGAATATGACTAGCACATTTAAGTCTAACCCACTTCCTATGCATAGGTATTTTGTGAGCAAACAATTTATGGGAACAATAATCAACTAGCATAGGAGGGCAAAACAAGCATAACTTCAAAACTTTAAGCACATAGAGAGGAAACTTGATATTATTGCAATTCCTACAAGCATATATTCCTCCCTCATAATAATTTTCAGTAGCATCATGGATGAATTCAACAATATAACTAGCAGCTAAAGCATTCTTTTCATGATCTACAAGCATAGAAATTTTATTACTCTCCACATAAGCAAAAGTCTTCTCATTCGGAATAGTGGGAGCATCATAAGAGACTCGAATAATATAAATTGTTTCCACATTAAAAGAGTAATGTTCAGAGAAGGGGTAATCATAATCATGACAAGTTTTATAAATATAATCACTACTTTTTATAGCATAAGTATCATCACAATAATCATCATAAGTAGGAGGCATGCTGTCATCATTATAAATTTGCATATCAAAACTTGGGAGACTAAAAATATCATATTCATTAATCATAGCTTCCCCAAGCTTGGGACAAACATTAATTGCAGCAAATATATTCTCAAAAACATCATCTTCATCAAACATAGCATCCCCAAGCTTGGGCCTTTTCATATCATAAGCATAATCACTCTCATCATTAATAGTATGGATAGCACCAATAGTATAGCAATTATCATAATCTTCCAAGCAAGTGCCAAAAAGATTTTCAAGATCATAAGAAGTATCATTATCTTCCATAATTATATTTTCATGAGGCACAATAGTAATAGGAGCAACATTATTTGGGGGATATATCTTTTTAACTCTCTTCCTTTTTCTTTTCTTCTTCTTCACCACATCATGTGTGGGTTCAATCCTCTTTTTGGAGCTCCTTATTAATGAGATTGGTTGAATAGGAGGCTCCTCCTCATTACCTGATTCATCATAAGAAATAATAGGAGGATATTGGGAAGTCTCTTCCCTTTCATTAGTATTCTCTTCATCTTCTATTTGTTTTCTTTTCTTTATGTCATTGGCAATATAAGGATTTTCAATGCAATTCACCGCACAATACATATAAATTTCCTCTAGATCAAAACCTCATACAGCCCATACCTGGTAGTAAAAGCTATCTTCGGAATATCCTGTTCTCGAATCTTCAACTGGTGGTATCCTGATCGCAGATCGATCTTGGAAAATACCTTAGCTCCTTGCAATCGATCAAACAGATCATTGATCATTGGTAGTGGGTACTTGTTCTTGATCGTTACTTCATTCAATCCTCGATAATCAACAACCATCCTTAACGATCCATCCTTCTTCTCCACTAGAAGTACTGGCGATCCCCAAGGTGAAGAACTTGGGCGAATATATCCCTTATCCAGTAACTCCTTAATCTGCTTCTTAATTTCCACCAAATCCTTTGCTGGCATCCTATATGGTCTCTTTGATATTGGCCCTGTGCCTGGCAATAGCTCAATCAAAAACTTAATATCTCTATCCGGTGGCATGCCTGGCAACTCCTCTGTAAATACATCAGGGAAATCCCTTACCACTGGTACTTCCTCCTGCACAACTCCTCTTAAGCAATTTACTTGAGTCCTCTTTGGCACATGTCGGGATACATACTTGATCCTTCTCCCTTCTGGGGTGGTAAGAAAAATTGACTTGCTGGCACACTCAATATTCCCTTCATACTTTGATAACCAATCCATGCCTAATATCACATCCAATCCTTGAGATTCCAATACTATTAGGTCTGAGGGAAAAACATAGTTACCAATCCTTAATGGTAACCGATCACACCATAGACTAGCCACATACTCTGCTCCAGGCGAGGTTACGAACATGGGTGACCTAAGGGCTTGGGTTGGTAGGTTATACTTATCCACAAATCCCCTTGAGATGTATGAATGCGATGCACCAGTATCAAAAAGAACGAGTGCAGTAAATGACTTAACCAAAAACTTACCTATTACTGCATCGGGCTGAGCTTCAACCTCCTCCATGCTAACGTGGTTCACCTGTCCCCTGTTGAAAAGGTTCGGCTTCTTCCTAGAACTTCAATTGCCATTTTGGCCTTCAGGACATTCATTGGCATAATGTCCGGTCTTCTGACACTTAAAACAAGTGACTTGGCTTAGGTCCTTCTTGGTTGGAGTTGATGGGTTGGTGCGATTCTGGCCGTTGCTTCCTCCATTGCCATTTCCATTCTTGGTGCCATTGTGATTGTGTGATCTACCTCCTCCATGGGTATGCTGAAAATGTCCGCCCGGTCTAGGGGTAAAACATGGCTTCTGCTGAGCTCCTGAATTGTACTTTCCTTGTCCATACTTCCTCTTGCGGTTCTCAATCTGTTGTTGCTTCCCTTCAATCATAAGAGCACGATCTAGCAACTCCTGGTAGTTGTTGAAGGTTGCTACCATCAACTGCATGCTCAACTCATCATTCGGTCCTTCCAGAAACTTCTCCTGCTTAGCTGCATCCGTAGCAACGTCATCTGGGGCATAACGTGCTAGCTTACTAAAGTCCTCCACATACTGGCCAACTGTCCTTCCTCCTTGGCGCAAGTTGCGAAACTCACGCTTCTTCATGGCCATAGCTCCTGCTGAAACATGTGCAATACGAAAAGCATGCTGAAACTGGTCCCATGTGACAGTGTCAACAGGGAAAGTGGCTGTGAAATTCTCCCACCATGATGCTGCGGGTCCTTCTACCTGATGTGCGGCAAACTTCAACTTCTCCGCATCTGTGCATCCTGCTGTGGTCAACTCCCTAGCTATCTTGCGGAGCCAATCATCTGCTACTATCGGCTCGGTGCTACTGGAAAACACCGGCGGATTCAGCCTAAGAAAACGGGCTAAGTGGTCAACAGGTGGTGGTGGTGGTGGGTTGTTGTTGTTGTTCCCCTGATTCTGATTCTGAACTAGCAACTGCATCAGGGTGTTCTGCTGCTGGATTAACTGGGTGAGCTCCGGCGGAAAGGCAAATCCGGGGTCACGTCTCGGAGGCATCTGAGGGTTTAGAAAAGATGAGGTATAAGCATAGAGGGGGTCTAAAGAGAAAACACTACCCATATGCACATGAGGCAAAATCACACAATTCACTTCATTCAAACAAACAAGGCATACAATCGATCTAACTATCGATCTAACCAGCTTCATCAATATAGTCATCATCGCTACTATCTGGTTCCGAGTTGGTTTCGTCGATGATGATGTAGTCTTCCGGGCTAATCTCCTGGGGTTCTTCGTCTTCATCTACTGGCGTAGGGTCTCCCATAAATATTCCAATCTTCTTGATCAGGTCGTCATTCTTCTCCACCAATACTTCAATTTCTTCTTCATACTCTTCACGTCTAGCCTTGAGTTCTTCCTCCAGTTCCTTGATTCTAGTCTTAGCCTTCTTCAGATCTAACATGTCGGCGCACATCTGGTTCTCCTGTCGTCGAATGTGCTGATTTAACTCCTGGATAAAAGCTGCGATTGACCTATCCTTCCTGGTGCTGATCATCTCCTAGTGTTCATCTCGGCGCCCACAAATCTGGTAGATAGTATCCTTGAGTTCCTTGCGGTAGAATTCTCCAATGCGTCCCATGGCGATGTGAGCTACCATGCTCTTTCCTAGACTCCAGGTTGGTGCATCAAAAGAAAACTCTATGGGCTCAGTGACTGGCATGAACGTCCTTCCTGGAACTTGAACTTGAATCATCCAGCGCTCTTCTTCAGGTAAAGTGGCGTTGTAGGTTCCAGTGAAGCTTGGTACTCCTATGTTCAGGTATCTAGTGACTTCCTTCAAGTGACGTCCAAAGGGTGTATCTTCATCCGGTTGTGTGAACTTGTTCCTTGCATCCGCCATCCTAAAGAGTAGAAAAGATGAGAGGTCAGAAGAGAAGAGAGTGAATAGTGATCTAGGTCTTGTGCTTAGTGGTCGTGTCCTACAATCAGCGTGTGCTCTGATACCATCTCTGTAGCGACCAGACCTCAAACAGTCTGATCTCTGTGCTCCGGTGTCATTCCTGGATCAGTAATGCTGACACCACACAGTACTTGGAGGATTTATAGCAGAGTAGCAATCACACACTTATTACATCGAGTGTCTCAAAAGAGAACTTATTACAATAAATATGGCTTAAGGCCATCTAATAACGATAACAGCGGAAGGCTTGGAAGATAAGTGAGTCCATCAACTCCAACGGCATCACTGAGTATAGAAACACGACCTAAAAACTCCTTAATCGTCGTCTGAAAAGTCTACAACATTAACGTTGCAGCCCGAAATGGGTCAGCACATGGAATATGCTGGCAATGTAACACATAGAGAGTAATGGAATGAAACAGCTATACTATATGCATATTTGGCTGGTGGAAAGCTCTATGGTTACAGTTTTGCATAAAGCCAATTTTTCCCTACTTCAAAGGAATAAAATTATTTAACTATCATGGTAGTTGTTAAACATTGAGAATGGTTGACAGCATTCTCAATCCCAATTAAGCATCAACATTAAAACCCAACAATATTAATTAAAGTAACATGATGAGATTCACATGATAATCCAAATACTAGATACTCAAGATGTCCATAACCGGGGACACGGCTAATCATGATTAGATTATTACACTCTGCAGAGGTTTGCGCACTTTTCCCCACAAGACTCGATCGCCTCCGTTTGGTTTCTCGCACTACATGGTGTTTGAGAAGACGGATGACCAAGACATAGTCTTTCAGAAGCGCTAGCACCTTACGATCAGGTAGACCGTACCACCTACATCCCCTACATCTGCTAGTCTACCACTGTAAGAGTTCGCACAACTTAGTCAACTATGCTAGAGCCCATAATAGCTTGTGGCTGCACACGGAAGTTTCTAGTATGAATAGTCTCATGATCCCTTTGAGCCTGGGTGGCAGTCCAAAAGAAAACAGGCAAGTCCTGGAATACCCAGGTGCCTCAATCCACCCAGATGTGTGTTTAAGTTGCCACCTTAGATAAACCATTAATTAACAATCTCACATCTATCATGGATATCACTCACCCAATCCACGTCTACTAGCATAGCATGGCATAATAAGCAAACGTAGAAGTAACTCCCAAAGGTTTGATAATAACAGGTAATAGGTACTACCTCATCTACTTGCCCTCCCACAATTTAACTAGATCCTAATCATGCAATGTGTGAGGATTGATCTAATGCAATAAAACTGGGTAGTAGAAAAGATATGATCAAAGTGTTACTTGCCTTGCTGATGATCCGCGAAACCTAACCATTCGAAGTAACAGACGGCACACTCCGGGTATTCTATCACAAACAAACAAACAAGCATACAATAAGTACTGATCTAATGCACAGGTAAAACTCAAATAAGAGATCTAACCAGAAAGTTCATCTTAAGAACTCCGGTTGGCAAAAAGAATCAAATCGAACGAAACAACGAAAGTCAAACGGCGAAAGAAAACAACTTCATTCTAGTAATCTGGATCTAGGGCAAATTTTACAGTAGAAAAATCTTGTTTAAGTTGGTTAAATGGATAGAGGGTTTCGAGATGAATCTCTAGGCACTTGAATCACCTGATTCCGACAAACGAGCGAAAAGTTATACTAAAACGAAAATCGGATCAGGAATCGCGATCAGAAAAATCGCGCATTTAATCCGAGAAAAAGAAAAACGACGAACGCTCGCTAGAACGAACGAACGGACGAACGCTCGCTATTTAAATAAACCGGAAAAACCGATCTATTTAAAAAAACCAAATCTAAAAAACCAACGAAAACTAATTTTTTTATATAAAAACGTTGGCACGGAAGTCGAGGCAGTGGCGAACCTCGGCGGCGGCGGGCGGCGGCGGCGCGGCGGCGGGCGGTGGCTAGGGCGGCGGCTGGGCTAGGGTTTCCCCGGGTGGGCTGCCCCGGCTTATAAAGGCCCCCCCTCGGGCCGGAGTCCTAGTCGGACACGGCCCGTAGGTCGGTTCGTTTTTTTTAATATTCCGCTCGAAAGAAAAATAAAAATAAATACTAAACGGACTCCAAAAATTCCGAAATAAATTTTCACGGGCTTCTAAAATCAAGACGCACAAGGTGAACATTTATTTGGGACCTAAATGCAATTTTGAAAAACGCACATTTTCCTAAATTCAAATAAAACACCGAAAAATTCCGAAATAAAATCTTATTTGATTTTATTACTAAATCCTCAATATTTCTTTATTTTGGGAAATTCATTTTATTCCCTCTCTCATATTTTTGTAATAGAAATAATTGATGATAAAATAAATAAAATCAAATGATCCTATTCTCAAAATTTGAGAAAACTCAAATATGAAAATAACGAAATCCCCAACTCTCTCCGTGGGTCATTGAGTTGCGTAGAATTTCTAGGATCAACCAAAATGCAAAATAAAATATGATATGCATTGATGATCTAATGTATAACATTCCAAATTGGAAATTTGGGATGTTACAAGATGGTGATACAAGTGCAATATGGATGGTAGATAATAGTTTTTGTAATCTGAAAAATATAAAAACAGCAAGGTAACGAATGATAAAAGTGAGCGTAAACGGTATTGCAATGTATTGAAATAAGGCCTAGGGTTCATACTTTCGCTAGTGCAAGTTCCCTCAATAAATAACATAATTGGATCACATAACTATCCCCCAGCATGCAACAAAGAGTCACTCCAAAGTCACTAATAGCGGAGAACGAATGAAGAGATTATGGTAGGGTACGAAACCGCCTCAAAGTTATTCTTTCCAATCAATCCATTGGGCTATTCCTATAAGTGTCACAAACAGCCCTAGAGTTCGTACTAGAATAACACCTTAAGACACAAATCAACCAAAACCCTAATGTCACCTAGATACTCCAATGTCACCTCAACTATCCGTGGGTATGATTATATGATATGCATCACACAATCTCAGATTCATCTATTCAACCAACACATAGGACCTCAAAAAGTGCCCCAAAGTTTCTACCGGAGAATCATGACGAAAACGTGTGCCAACCCCTATGCATAGGTTCATGGGCGGAACCCGCAAGTAGATCACCAAAACATACATCAAGTGAATCACGTGGTATCCCATTGTCACCACAGATACGCACGACAAGATAACTTCAAAGGGGAAACTCAATCCATTACAAGAGAGTAGAGAGGGGAGAAAACATCATAGGATCCAAATATAATAGCAAAGCTCGCGATACATCAAGATCGTATCACCTCAAGAACATGAGAGAGAGAGATCAAACACATAGCTACTGGTACATACCCTCAGCCCCGAGGGAGAACTACTCCCTCCTCATCATGGAGAGCACCGGGATGATGAAGATGGCCACCGGAGAGGGATTGCCCCCTCCGACAGGGTGCCCGAACGGGTCTAGATTGGCTTTTGGTGGCTACGGAGGCTTCTGGCGGCGGAACTCTCGATCTATTGTGCTCTCTGATGTTTTTAGGGTATATGGAGATATATAGGAGGAAGAAATACGTCAGGGGGGCCACGAGGGGCCCACGAGGGTGGAGGGCGCGCCCCCTACCTCGTGGCCTCCTCGAAGCTTCCTTGAGGTAGACTCGAAGTCTCCCTGATTGCTTCTGATCCAAAAATAAGTTCCGTGAAGTTTCAGGTCAATTGGACTCCATTTGGTTTTCCTTTTCTGCAATATTCTAAAACAAGGTCAAAACGGAAACTGGCACTGGGCTCTGGGTTAATAGGTTAGTCCCAAAAATGATATAAAAGTGTATAATAAAGCCCATAAACATCCAAAACAGTAGATAATATAGCATGGAGCAATCAAAAATTATAGATACGTTGGAGACGTATCAAAGGGTAATGATCTTTTTAGTAGCTTTATTTAATTTGCGGAAATCAATTACCATCCTATAGCCTGTAATAATTCTTTGCGGAAGCAATTCATCTTTATCATTAGGAACGACAGTAATACCTCATTTATTAGGGACACAATGGGCAGTACTTACCCACTTACTATCAGCAACGGGATAAATTATACCTGCTTCAAGGAGTTTTAATATTTCCTTTTTACCACTTCTTTCATCTTAGGATTTAGCCGTCGTTGGTCATCAATAACTGGTTTGGCATCTTTCTCCAAATTTATTTTGTGTTAACATAGAGTGGGACTAATGCCCTTAAGATCATCAAGAGTATATCCAATAGAGTGTGGTGCTTCTTCAGAGTTTTCAATAATCTCTCTTCTTCGTGCGCTGAAAGGTTAGCACTAATAATAACAGGATATATCTTCTTTTCATCAAGATAAGCATATTTAAGAGTATCAGGCAATGGTTTAAGCTCAAACACAGGATCAGTGTGGAGGAGGATCCCCTAGGATTTCAACAGGCAAGTTGTGTTTCAGAATTGGTCCATGTTTAAAGAATACTTCATCTATTTCCCTTGTTTCATTCATAAACATATCATTTTCATGGTCTAGCAAATATTGTTCTAAAGGATCAGTAGGAGGCACGAAAATATAAGCAAGACCAATAATTTCATCTTTACTAGGCAATTCTTTATCATGGGGTTTTCTACGAAATTTAGCAAAATTAATCTCATGAGACATATCCCCTAAACCAATAGAAACAATATCCTTATTGCAGTCTATCTTAGCATTAACAGTATTCAAGAAGGGTCTAGCAAATATAATTGGACAAAAGCTATGTTATGGGGAACCAAGAACAAGAAAATCAGCAGGATATTTAACCTTCCCACACAAGACTTCAACATATCTAACAATCCCAATCGGTGAAATAGTATCTCTATTGGCAAGTTTAACGGTAACATTGATATCTTCTATCTCGGTAGGTGCAATATCATGCATAATTTCTTCGTATAAGGAATGAGGTATTGCACTTGCACTAGCACCCATATCACATAAGCCATGATAACAATGATCTCTTATTTTAAAGGAAATAACAGGCATGCCTACAACAGGTCTATGTTTATTTTTAGCATCAGGTCTAGCAATTCTAGTAGCTTCATTGCAGAAGTAAATAACATGACCATCAATATTATTGGCCAAGAGATCTTTAACCATATAAAATTTAGGTTCAACTTTAATTTGCTCAGGGGGTTTAGGTGTCTTAATATTACTTTTGTTAACCACAGTTGAAACTTTAGCATGATCCTTTATTCTAACAGGGAAAGGTGGTTTCTCAATATAAGCAGCAGGAACAACATGATCATTACAAGTGATAGTCTTTTCTTCAACTTTAATACGTGCAAATACTTTTACTTCAATGGGAGGATTATATTTAAACCACTTCTCCTTAGGGAGATCAACATGAGTAGCAAAGGATTCACAGAAAGAAGCTACTATCTCAGAGTCAAGTCCATATTTAGTGCTAAATTCACGGAAAGCATCGGTATCCATAAAAGATTTAACACAATCAAACTTAGGTGTTGTACCTGACTCCTTACCTTCGTCGAGGTCCCAATCTTCAGAGTTGCGTTTAATTCTTTCCAGTAAATCCCATTTGAATTCAATAGTCTTCATCATAAAAGATCCAGTACAAGAAGTATCGAGCATGGAGCGATTACTAAGAGAAAGCCGAGCATAAATTTTTTGAATAATCATTTCTCTTGAGAGCTCATGATTGGGGAATGAATATAACATTGACTTAAGCCTCCCCCAAGCTTGAGTGATGCTTTCTCCTTCGCGAGTCCAAAAATTATATATATAATTACGATCACGATGAACAAGATGCATAGGATAAAACTTCTGATGAAATTCCAATTTCAATCTCTTGTAGTCCCATGATCCCATATCATCACATAGCCTATACCATGTCAATGCATCTCCCTTCAAAGATAAAGGGAATACCTTCTTCTTAAAAACATCCTCGGGCATACCTGTAAGCTTAAATAATCCACAAACTTCATCCACATAGATTAAGTGTAAATCAGGATGCAATGTTCCATCTCCTGCAAAAGGATTAGCTAGCAGTTTCTCTATCATACCCAAAGGAATTTCAAAGTAAACATTTTTAGTAGGTTCAGTAGGTTGAGGAGCAACTCTTTGCTCTACTGGTCAGGGTGAAGATACACCGAACAAGCCCCTCAAAGGATTATGTTCTATAGTAACAAGTGGCAGTAAATTTCAGCACACTATATAAAAATTTTCCTTACCAAATTCCACCTACCAAAGGCGCTTCACTCCCCGGCAACAGCACCAGAAAAGATTCTTGATGACCCACAAGTGTAGGGGATTTACCGTAGCCTTTTCGATAAGTAAGAGTGTCGAACCCAACGAGGAGTAGAACGAAATGATAAGCAGTTTTCAGTAAGGTATTCTCTGCAAGCATTGAAATTATCGGTAACAGATAGTTTTGTGATAAGATAATTTGTAACGAGTAGCAAGTAATAAAAGTAAATAAGGTGCAGCAAGATGGCCCAATCATTTTTGTAGCAAAGGACAAGCCTGGAAAAACTCTTATGTGAAGGAAAGCACTCCCGAGGACACATGGGAATTATCGTCAAGCTAGTTTTCATCACGTTCATAAGATTCATGTTCGGTACTTTGATAATTTGATATGTGGGTGGACCGGTGCTTGGGTACTGCCCTTACTTGGACAAGCATCCCACTTATGATTAACCCCCATTGCAAGCATCCACAACTACAACAGAAGTATTAAGGTAAACCTAACCATAGCATGAAACATATGGATCCAAATCAGCCCCTTACGAAGCAACGCATAAACTAGGGTTAAGCTTCTGTCACTCTAGCAACCCATCATATACTTATTACTTCTCAATGCCTCCCTCTAGGCCCAAACAATGGTGAAGTGTCATGTAGTCGACTTTCACATGACACCACTAGAGGGATGACAACATACATCTCATCAAAATATCAAACGAATACCAAATTCACATGACTACTTATAACAAGACTTCTCCCATGTCCTCAGGAACAAACATAACTACTCACAAAGCATATTCATGTTCATAATCAGAGGGGCATTAATATGCATAATGGATCTGAACATATGATCTTTGAAAGAACATGTGGTGCCCCCATGTTTGGTTTTGGTAATTGATGACAATCTCTATGGACTAATGGTTTCCTTGAGTTATATTTGAAGGTCTTGTCCATAGGATTTTCTTGGAGTACATGTGTTGGTTTCAAGGAGAGTTTGTGTCGACCAAGGTTCTATTCAAGGAATTATCCAAAGATTTGTCATGTGAGTGTTGAGCTTATTGCAAGCATGTCTTGAAGAACAAGATTGTATGATCATTTGTGTCTACCTTCAAGACATCATCCAAATGAAGAGAATTGGCAAGATTCAAGGTTGATCAAGATTAAGTCAAGAATGTATCAAGTTGATCAACACACAAAGCATACAAGATGTACTGAGGGATCAAGTGATCCCATGGTATGGTTGCGATGTGCAAGTTCAAGTGGAGCATCATGAAGAGATCAAATGCTTGAAGCTTGTCGTCCATTATGGTAACAATGGATTTATGAAGATATGCCGAAGAGTGGCTCACCCATAGTGGAGTATGGGGGAGCAATCAACTAGTCTTCATCAAGCCAACACAATCAAGAAAGGTGGTCCAACTTGAGGAAGTCAAGATCGTCATCATCTAGCTCAAGTGGACTTTGTGCAAGACAAAGGTTTGCCCTTGATAGGTTTTCTATTTTACCGGTCTCATAGTGGTAGTTGGGAGACCGGGTTATAGGATCGATTGCCATACTATCAAGGGGGGCTCTCGATGAGTAGCTTGATCGTATCGTTCGTAGAGAGCTCAAACCATTGCATCCTTGCATCATCTTTCTTGGTTCTTGTTTGGTTCTCTTTGAGAGTTTTGGAGCTTATGGTCATCTTGATGACAAGCTCGAGTTCATCGAAAACGGAGTTCACTTGCATCTTCTATGATGTTTTCGATGTTGGAAGTTATGCTCGTTCTTCTCTGTTGGAGGTTTCACTCCTCCATTTGTTAGGCATACCTCCCCTGCCTCTTCTTTCTATAACCTCCCCTACCTCTTCTTTCTTGAGTCGTTGTTTTGATGCTACTCGTCGTCTTGTATCCAACAAGCTTGAGTTTGCTCATTTCAGAGCTCTTTTGCAGAAGTTATGGCAGTTCTGGTTTTCCTTGGAGTTTACTTGTTTTCTTGGAAGTGGCATATGTTTGGTGCCAGCGGTAGTACCATGGGGCCAGAGCGGCAGTACCGCGTATCGCCACAAGCGGTAGTACCGCTGTCTCACAACGGTA
Organism: Triticum urartu; assembly: GCF_003073215.2. Classification (NCBI taxonomy): domain Eukaryota; kingdom Viridiplantae; phylum Streptophyta; class Magnoliopsida; order Poales; family Poaceae; genus Triticum; species Triticum urartu. The sequence goes on along the minus strand of NC_053023.1, from coordinate 121,168,567 downwards.
GTACCGCCCATGGCCATAAGCGGTAGTACGACTCTGGTTCCGTGCTAGTACCGCCTCGACTCGAGACGTGGTTTTCTCGTGTCGGGTTCAGCGGCAGTAGGAGCGGTAGTGCCGCTTGTGTGCGGTAGTACCATGTCTACCACCACCCCTAGTGCCGCTCAATGGCCCTCCTCTCTGTGCGCAGTCCCAATGGTAGTACCGTTGGGCCAAGCGGCAGTACCGCCGCTGCCATCGGTAGTACCGCTGGCCCCAGCGGTAGTGCCGCTCATACGGCTCTGCCTCACCCTCTGTTTTGCTCCGCTCTCTGTGTTCTACCGCTCGGGCGGTAGTATCGCTCCCCTGAGCGGTAGTACCACTCGTGCGAGGACTGAGCACATAACAGTTGGATTCAGGAGCTCCTATAAAAGGGGGTCTTCTTCCCCATTGAACCTGATCCTTTGAGCTCGTGTTCTTCCCCCATTGTTGACCTTCTTCGAGCTTGCTAACTCTCAGTCCCTCCATGGATTCTTGCTAGTTTTTGAGGGAAAAGAGAGAGGAGATCTAGATCCACATTTCCACCAATCACTTTCTCCTCTATGTGAGGGAAACCCCTTTGATCTAGATATTGGAGTTCTTGGTGTTCTCCTTCTTGTTCTTCCTCTCATTTTCCTCCCTAGCATTAGTTGCTTCGGTGGGATTTGAGAGAGAAGGACTTGGGCACTCCGTGTGCCCTTTCCATTGCATTTGGTGCATCGGTTTGAGTTCTCCACGGTGATATGTGGAAGTTACAAGTTGAGAAGCTTATTACTCTTGGGTGCTTGGTACCCTTGAGCTTGTTCCTCTTGGGTTTTGGGCGCCCTAGACGGTTGGTGGTGTTCGGAGCTCAATCATTATGGTGTAAAGCTCCGGGCAAGCGTCGGGGTCTCCAATTAGGTTGTGGAGATCGCCCCGAGTAATTTCACGGGTTAAGTGACCGCCCTCGAGGGTCCCTTAGTGGAATCACGACATCTTGCATTGTGCGAGGGCGTGAGGAGATTAAGGTGGCCCTAGTGGCTTCTTGGGGAGCATTGTGCCTCCACATCGCTCCAAACGGATATTAGCATCAGCAAGGGTGTGAACTTCGGGATACATCGTCGTCTCTGCGTGCCTCGGTTATCTCTTACCCGAGCCCTTTACTTATGCACTTTACTTTGTGATAGCCATATTGTTCTTTGTCATATTTCTTGCTATCACATAGTTGTTTATCGTGCTTAGCATATATTGTTGGTGCACATAGGTGAGCCTAGTTGTTTTAGGTTTTGTGCTTGGCAAATTAACCGCCAGGTTTATTCCGCATTTGTTCAAGCCTAAACTGTAATTATTTTAAAGCGCCTATTCACCCCCCCTCTAGGAGACATCCTCGATCTTTCAATCTTCCACCAAGTAAACCAACTAGCATCAACTACAAGGAGTAGGCAACACTACTACCAACCCACAGGTACCAATCTAAGGTTTGGATACAAAGATTGGATACAAGAGATGAACTAGGGTTTGAGATGAGATGGTGCTGGTGAAGATGTTGATGGAGATTGACCCCCTCCCAATGAGAGGATCGTTGGTGATGATGATGGTGATGATTTCCCCCTCCCGGAGGCAAGTTTCCCCGGCAGAACAGCTCTGCCCGAGCCCTAGATTAGTTCTGCCTCGTGGCGGCGGAGTTTCGTCCTGTGAGCTAGCTTATGATTTGCGAAAGACCTCATATAGTAGAAGATGGGCATCAGAGGGCCACCAGGGGGCCCACGAGGCAGGGGGCGTGCCTCCCACGTGGACGGTGGGTGGCCCCCCTCTGGTACTTCTTTCGCCTAATATTTGTTTATATTCTGAAACGTGCTCCCGTGAAGTTTCAGGACTTTTTGAGATGTGCGGAATAGGTCTTTAATATTTGCTCCTTTTCCAGCCCAGAATTCCAGCTGCCAGCATTCCCCCTCTTCATGTAAACCTTGTAAAATAAGAGAGAATAGGCATAAGTATTGTGACATAATGTGTAATAACAGCCCATAATGTAATAAATATTGATATAAAAGCATGATGCAAAATGGACGTATCAGAGAGCAGGAGCAGGAGGGAGAGGCGAGCGGGGGTGCAACGGCGACTGGCACTCTGACGGAGGAGGAGACAAGGAGAGCGAGGACTCGAGCAGTGGCGAGAAGGTTAACTCTCTGCCTCACACAGAGAGGCGCTCCAAACAGAGGCAGGATCCAGCAAGCATTCGGGGCAAAACGACTCCTCCGACTGGACAGCATTTAAAGCATACTCGGACGTCTTCTCCTGTGCCGACTGAAAAAGCTCCTAAGCAACCCAAATTCCTGACGTCAAAACCCCGGAAGGCTCTGCCCAAGATTAAAGTGTCTGTCCCCATCACTTCTGGGTAATGACTGAGCCCAACTCTTTGGTTTTCGCATGATTCGAACTTTGGTCGACTTACTTTCTTGCTTTGACCGAGTGAATTCTGAATTTGTAGTGCTGCCTCTGGGACTTCTATTTACCAAGATGACGACGATGAGGAGATGGAAGACGCAGTCACCTCTCATGCAGGTACAACTCTTTGCCATTTTGTCATTACTTAATCTGCTCTTTTGATGGTCGAGTGAACTCCTGTAAACGATTGCTTTGCAGCTCCGCCCAATGTCATTGAACTTCCGGATGATTACGAAAACTTGCCGCAGAGGGCCATGGGAAGGAGAGGCAAGGCTTCGAGCAAGAAGGCATCCACTGGCCAAACGTCTCAATCGGTGCCGGTGACAGAACCAATGGTTCAACAGCCTGAAGATGTGAACTGGACCTCTATCACCTTTGTTGTTCCAGTGTCGAGTGAACGCCCTTCATCGTCGACCATGCCCATCCCTGCTTCATCTGTTCAACGTCACGCCTCGGATTCTCGGGCTGCCGCGACTGAACCTGTCAGATCACAGGTTCCGGCAAAACCCTTAAGGTTCAAGCACTGGGGTGCGCGCGAAGATTCCCCCCTACCGATCCACGTCCTAGCTCGGCTAAGATCTTACGAGCTAACTTGACAAACTCGCAATGCAAAGGACACAAGATTTATACTGGTTCGGGCCACCGTTATGGAGTAATACCCTACTCCAGTGTGGTAGTGGTGGATTGCCTCTTGGGCTGAGGATGAACAGTACAAGGGGAAGAATAACCTCCTGAGGTTGAGGTGCTCTTGTGCCTGGCGAACTTGTGTGTGTCTCTAATCGATCGGGGTCCTCTAGCTATGGTGGTGGCTAGTCCTATTTATAGAGGCCCTGGTTCTCTCCCCAAATATTAAGCGGGAAGGGAGCCAACAACGGCCAATTTTAAAGGGGACAACTAGTACAGCTTATCCTGACAAAAGTGGTCTTCGCCTGCAAAAGGCTCTGGTGGTGATGCCGCCTTGGGCTCCATGGCGACCTCCGTCTTACCGTCCTACTGGTCTTGGTCTCGTTGCACCAATATGGAAACCTTTGCTTGATGCCTCGGTACTCCGCGCCTGCGCTTGCCCCCTTAGCACCAAAGAGGAAACAAGGACACTGTGCGTGCTGGCGCCCGCCTGGTCTCGATCGTCATGGCTCACGTCATGAGAACCTCACGAGGTTTGCCTGGCCTTGAACTCTCCGCCCCTTACGAGCCAGCCTGGTGAGGCCGCTCCTGAGAAGGTCTTGCGTCGTCTGCCTCGCGAGGGTCTTGAATGCCTTGTTGATGAAGATGGGCCGTACAGGCCTGCTACAAAGCCACACCGTGGGCCGTAGGTAGGCATTTCTGCGGACCCCCGTTCCCAGAGAGCCGACAGTAGCCCCCGGGCCCAAGGCGCGCTCGGGCTTGTCGTGAAGCCAAAGGTCAAGTGCGGAGAACCTCGGGCCCCCAATAGCCTGCGGCCTTGGTCGATGCGTGGTGGTTGATTGGACGTGGGCGTCTCCGCTTCCCCACGCTGCCTCAACAACTGCCCGACTTGACAGTTCCCTGCGACATGCAAGGAAAACCATCATTACATGTGATCGTGGGGGTGCTGGTTGGCCTTCTCCTCGTATAAGTGGGAGGGTGGCAGAGCCCCCGTCGCCCATCTTTCCTCCGCCTCTCCCGCTTATTCTCCTTCCTAGCTCCACTCCTTGCTTGTGCAGACATGGCACCGATCCGGAGGTTCTCGGCCCCAGAGAAGGGCAAGGCTCCCCTTACTGAGCCCGAGCTGCTCCCGCCGAAGAAGAGGAGGTCTCATCGCCGCGAGATGGTTGTCAGGCTGGTGGTGTCGCGGCCTTGGTATGAAAGGCCGCCTCCTGGGTACCCGCTACCCTTGTATGCTCACGCTGACGATTCCGGAGGGAGGAGCGGTGAGCGGCACCACCTGCGTCGGAGCCGTTGCCGCGGTGGCGCACGCCGTTGCCCCAGGGGTCCACGTTGCGGACTCCTCGTGCGAGTTCGTGCTGTGGGCGGCGATGCCCCCGAGCACCTGGATATGCCTCCCGCAGTTCTTCGCCGCCGAGATGCCGCCGAGGGGCCTTCGCGAGCTTTGGCTGCAACACGCCGACTGCGACGCCCCGGCAACTAGAGCGGAGATTGGAGTCGTTGCCTCTGGGAAGATCTTCATGACCCGAGGCTGGGGCGAGATTGCCCGAGACTGCCGCGCAGAGGGCACCTTCATGATCCACTTCGAGTACGACGGCGCCTTCGTGCTGTTCTTCAAGGTCTTTGACGAGGAAGGCCGCCGCCTGGAGTGCTGCCCTGAAGGAGGTCGCCAGGATAGCGCTTCGGCGGGCGCTGGGCTCGCCGCAGGCCTCGCCTGCAACTCCTCAAGCGACAGCGGTGACTCCTGGTGGTCCAGCGAATCTCCTGAGCTCTTGGAGTCTCCGGAGACGAGCGATGACAGCTACGTGCCCCCGAGCTCCCGCCGAGCCCGGAGCAGGGCTGCGGCGTCCAGCCGCCGTCGCCACTGATTTGGATGGGGTTGGCGCCGGCCTCGCGTGGCCACTGTTGATGATGGCGTCAACGACATCTGGCACGTGTAGATAGAACTCCTAGGAATTCGTTCCCTTTTGTACCCTGCGAGGAATCGAGAAATGAACCCCATGGGGGCATGTGAAGCGTCTGTAATGCCTTTTGTCAATATAGCCCTTATTATGAAGATTTGTGTGCGCATATCCTGCCGAGGCTCGCCTCCCCCTTTCCAATCCTGCGGCTGCTTCGTGCTCTACGCTGATAGGTCCCGGTCCCCAGGCAGGCTGCAGCTGTCGCTGGTATGCCAGGTCGCGTGCACTGGTCAAGGCCAGGAGGTGAGCGGCCTGAGGTCCAGTAAGAGCTCCTGAGGCGCGATGCTCAAGAGGTCCCCTTTAGCACGCAAGCAACTGTCTTAGGATGGGAAAGGAAGAAAACGTTGCCACAGCATGGCAGCGAAGGGAGTGAGTGAGGGTCTCATGCCTTAGCGACTGGTGGATCCAGAGCGAGAACTTATCTTGGCTATCCGGGGTCAGCTCCTCGAGTCATGCCGAACTCGTATGTCGGCCACCGTAGTGTATCTTGGTCTGGCATGTGCGGGCCTCCCCTTCCCCTCCATGTCCTTCTTGGTGCTCTGCATCCTCAGGTCCCGGCCCTCGAGCGAGCTCAGCCGCCGCTGGTGTGCCAGGTCGCGTGCCGTGGTCAAGGCTAGGGGGTGAGGGCTGAAGAGCCAGTAAGAGCTCCTGAGGCGCGATGCTCAGGAGCCCCCCTTTTAACGCGCAAGCGAATCGCATGAGAGAAGAGGGAGAGTCCGCGGTACCGCCTGCTATGGCCCTCAGGAAGTTCCTGCAAGTTAGCGCAAGGAAGGGCACCGGTCGCTGATGTCTACTACACAACCTTCTTCTTGTAGACGTTGTTGGGCCTCCAAGTGCAGAGGTTTGTAGGACAGTAGCAAATTTCCCTCAAGTGGATGACCTAAGGTTTATCAATCCGTAGGAGGCGTAGGATGAAGATGGTCTCTCTCAAGCAACCCTGCAACCAAATAACAAAGAGTCTCTTGTGTCCCCAACACACCCAATACAATGCTCAATTGTATAGGTGCACTAGTTCGGCGAAGAGATGGTGATACAAGTGGTATATGGATGGTAGATAAAGGTTTTTGTATTCTTAAAATATAAAACAGCAAGGTAACTAATGATAAAAGTGAGCACAAATGGTATTGCAACGCGTTGAAACAAGGCCTAGGGTTCATACTTTCACTAGTGCAAGTTCTCTCAATAATAATAACATAATTGGATCACATAACTATCCCTCAACATGCAACAAAGAGTCACTCCAAAGTCACTAATAGCGGATAACAAATGAAGAGATTATGGTAGGGTACGAAACCACCTCAAAGTTATTCTTTCCAATCAATCTGTTGGGCTATTCCTATAAGTGTCACAAACAGCCCTAGAGTTCGTACTAGAATAACACCTTAAGACACAAATCAACCAAAACCCTAATGTCACCTAGATACTCCAATGTCATCTAAAGTATCCGTGGGTATGATTATACGATATGCATCACACAATCTCAGATTCATCTATTCAACCAACACAAAGAACTTCAAAGAGTGCCCCAAAGTTTCTACCGGAGAGTTAAGACGAAAACATGTGCCAACCCCTATGCATAGGTTCATGGGCGGAACCCGCAAGTTGATCACCAAAACATACATCAAGTGGATCAATAGAATACCCCATTGTCACCACAGGTATCCCACGCAAGACATACATCAAGTGTTCTCAAATCCTTAAAGACTCAATCCGATAAGATAACTTCAAAGGGGAAACTCAATCCATTACAAGAGAGTAGAGGGGGAGAAACATCATAAGATCCAACTATAATAGCAAAGCTCGCAATACATCAAGATCGTACCACCTCGAGAACACGAGAGAGAGAGAGAGATCAAACACATAGCTACTGGTACATACCCTCAGCCCCGAGGGAGAACTACTCCCTCCTCGTCATGGAGAGCATCGGGATGATGAAGATGGCCACCGGAGAGGGATTCCCCCCTCCGGCAGGGTGCCGGAACGGGTCTAGATTGGTTTTCGGTGGCTACGGATGCTTCTGGCGGCGGAACTCCCGATCTATTGTGCTCCTCGACGGTTTTAGGGTATATTGGTATATATAAGAGGAAGAAATACATCAGGGGAGCCACGAGGGGCCCACGAGGGTGGAGGGCGCGCCCAGGGGGTGGGCGCGCCCCTGCCTCGTGCTCTCCTCATTGATCCCCTGACGTGCACTCCAAGTCTCCTGTATTGCTTTCTTTCCAAAAATAACTTTTCTGAAGGTTTCATTCCGTTTGGACTCTGTTTGATATTCCTTTTATGCGAAACACTCAAACAAGGGGAAAACAGAAACTGGCACTGGGCTCTGGGTTAATAGGTTAGTCCCAAAAATCATATAAATACATATAAAACATCCAATGTTGATAATATAATAGCATGGAACACTCAAAGATTATAGATATGTTGGAGACGTATCTGCATCCCCAAGCTTAATTCCTGCTCGTCCTCGAGTAGGTAAATGATAAAAACAGAATTTTTGATGTGGAATGCTACCTAACATATTTCTCTAAGTAATTCTTCTTTATTGTGGCAAGAATATTCAGATCCATAAGATTCAAGACAAAAGTTTAATATTGACATAGAAATAATAATACTTCAAGCATACTACCAAGCAATCATGTCTTCTCAAAATAACATGGCTAAAGAAGGCTATCCCTACAAAATCATATAGTCTGGCTATGCTCCATCTTCACCACACAAAGTATTTAAATCATGCACAACCCCTATGAGAAGCCAATTAATTGTTTCATACTTTTGATGTTCTCAAACTTTTGCAATCTTCACGCAATACATGAGCGTGAGCCATGGACATAGCACTATAGGTGGAATGGAATGGTGGTTGTGGAGAAGACAAAAAGGAGAAGATAGTCTCACATCAACTAGGCGTATGAACGGGCTATGGAGATGCCCATTAATAGATATCAATGTGAGTGAGTAGGGATTGCCATGCAACGGATGCACTAGAGCTATAAATGTATGAAAGCTCAACAAAAGAAACTAAGTGGGTGTGCATCCAACTTGCTTGCTCACGAAGACCTCCTAGGGCACTTGAGGAGGCCCATTGTTGGAATATACAAGTCAAGTTCTATAATGAAAATTTCCCACTAGTATATGAAAGTGACAAATAAAGAGACTCTCTATCAGGAAGATCATGGTGCTACTTTGAAGCACAAGTGTGGAAAAAAGGATAGTAGCATTGTCCCTTTTATTTTTTTATTTTTTATTTGGCCTTTCTTTTCCTTTTTTTTATTTGGCCTTTCTTTTTTATTTGGCCTTTCTCTCTTTTGTTGGCCTTTTTTTGGGACAATGCTCTATTAATGATGATCATCACACTTCTATTTATTTACAACTCAATGATTACAAATCGATACTAGAACAAAGTATGACTCTATATGAATGTCTCCGGCGGTGTACCGGGATATGCAATGCATGAGTGACTTATATGAAAGAATTATGAACGGTGGCTTTGCCACAAAAATACGATGTCAACTACATGATCATGCCAAGCAAGATGACAATGATGAAGCGTGTCATAATAACGGAATGGTGGAAAGTTGCATGGCAATATATCTCGGAATGGCTATGGAAATGCCATAATAGGTAGGTATGGTGGCTGTTTTGAGGAAGGTATATGGTGGGTGTATGGTACCAGCGAAAGGTGCACGGTATTAGAGAGGCTAGCAATGGTGGAAGGGTGAGAGTGCGTATAATCCATGGACTCAACATTAGTCATAAAGAACTCACATACTTATTGCAAAAATCTATTAGTTATCGAAGCAAAGTACTGCGCGCATGCTCCTAGGGGGATAGATTGGTAGGAAAAGACCGTCGCTCGTCCCCGGCCGCCACTCATAAGGAGGACAATCAATAAATAAATCATGTTCCGACTTCGTCACATAACGGTTCACCATACGTGCATGCTACGGGAATCACAAACTTCATCGCAAGTATTTCTCAAATTCACAACTACTCAACTAACACGACTCTAATATCACCATCTCCATATCTCAAAACAATTATCAAGTATCAAACTTCTCATAGTATTCAATGCACTTCATATGAAAGTTTTTATTATATCCCTCTTGGATGCCCATCATATTAGGACTAAATTCATAACCAAATGATGTTTAGGACTCTCAAAATAATATAAGTGAAGCATGAGAGTTCATCTATTTCTATAAAATATGACCACCATGCTCTAAAAAGATATAAGTGAAGCACTAGAGCATCAACAAACTACACCGAAAGATATAAGTGGAGATCAATGAGTAGTTGAATAATTATGTAACTATGTGAAGACTCTATAACATTTAAGAATTTCAGATCTTTATATTTTATTCAAACAGCAATCAAAACAAAATAAAATGAAATGACGCTCCAAGCAAAACACATATCATGTGGTGAATAAAAATATAGCTCCAAGTAAAGTTACCGATGAACGAAGACGAAAGAGGGGATGCCTTCCGGGGGATCCCCAAGCTTAGGATTTAGGTTGTCCTTGAATATTACCTTGGGGTGCCATGGGAATCCCCAAGCCACTCCTTGTTCCATAATCCATCAAAACTTAACCCAAAACTTGAAAACTTCACAACACAAAAGTTAAAGTAGAAAATCTCGTGAGCTCCGTTAGCGAAAGAAAACAAAACACCACTTCAAGGTACTGTAATGAACTCATTATTTATTTATATTGGTGTTAAACCTACTGTATTCCAACTTTTATATGGTTTATAAACTCTTTTACTAGCCATAGATTCATCAAAATAAGCAAACAACACACGAAAAACAGAATCTGTCAAAAACAGAACAGTCTGTAGTAATCTGTAACTAACGCAAACTTATGGAACCCCAAAAATTCTAAAATAAATTGCTGGACGTGAGGAATTTATCTATTAATCATCTTCAAAAAGAATTAACTAAATAGCACTATCCAAATAAAAATGGAAGCAATTCTCGTGAGCGCTAAAGTTTCTTTTTTTTACAGTATGATCAACAAGACTTTCCCCAAGTCTTCCCAACGGTTCTACTTGGCACAAACACTAACTAAAACATAAAAACTCAATAATAACAGGGGCTGGATAAATTATTTATTACTACACAGGAGCAAAAAGAAAGGGACAAAAATAAAGTTGGGTTGCCTCGCAACAAGCGCTATCGGTTGACGCCCCTAGCTAGGCATGATGATTTCAATGATGCTCACATAAAAGATAAGAATTGTAACATAAAAAGAGCATCATGAAGAATATTAATAGCACATTTAAGTCTAACCCACTTCCTATGCATAGGGATTTTGTGATCAAACAACTTGTGGGAACAAGAATCATCTTGCATAGCAAGGCAAAACAAGCATAACTTCAAGATTTTAAACACATAGAGGGGAAACTTGATATTATTGCAATTCCTACAAGCATATGTTCCTGCCTCATAATAATTTTCAGTAGCATCATGAATGAATTCAAAAATATAATTATCACATAAAGCATTCTTTTCATGATCTAAAAGCATAGAATTTTTATTACTTTCCACATAAGAAAATTCCTTCTCATGAATAATAGTGGGAGCAAACTCAACAAAATAATTATCATGTGAGGCATAATCCAATTGAAAACTAAAATCATGATGACAAGTTTCATGGATATCATTATTATTTATAGCATACAAGTCATCACAATAATCATCATAGATAGCAACTTTGTTCTCATAATCAATTGGAACCTCTTCCGGAATAGTGGATTCATCACAAAATAAAGTCATTACCTCTCCAAATCCACTTTCATCAATATAATCATCATAAATAGGAGGCATGCTTACATCATAATAAATTTGCTCATCAAAACTTGGGGGACAAAAAATATCATCTTCATCAAACATAGCTTCCCCAAGCTTGTGGCTTTGCATATCATTAGCATCATGGATATTCAAGGAATTCATACTAACAACATTGCAATCATGATCATCATTCGAATATTTAGTGACAAACATTCTAATGCATTCTTATTCTAGCACTTGAGCACAATTATCCTTTCCATCATACTCACGAAAGATATTAAAAAGATGAAGCGTATGAGGCAAACTTAATTCCATTTTTTTATATTTTTCTTTTATAAACTAAGCTAGTGATAAAACAAGAAACAAAAATATTCGATTGCAAGATCTAAAGATATACATTCAAGTGCTAACCTCCCCGACAACGGCGCCAGAAAAGAGCTTGATGTCTACTTCACAACCTTCTTCTTGTAGACGTTGTTGGGCCTCCAAGTGCAGAGGTTTGTAGGACAGTAGCAAATTTCCCTCAAGTGGATGACCTAAGGTTTATCAGTCCGTAGGAGGCGTAGGATGAAGATGGTCTCTCTCAAGCAACCCTGCAACCAAATAACAAAGAGTCTCTTGTGTCCCCAACACACCCAATACAATGCTAAATTGTATAGGTGCACTAGTTCGGCGAAGAGATGGTGATACAAGTGGTATATGGATGGTAGATAACGGTTTTTGTAATCTGAAAATATAAAAACAGCAAGGTAACTAATGATAAAAGTGAGCACAAATGGTATTGCAATGCGTTGAAACAAGGCCTAGGGTTCATACTTTCACTAGTGCAAGTTCTCTCAACAATAATAACATAATTGGATCACATAACTATCCCTCAACATGCAACAAAGAGTCACTCCAAAGTCACTAATAGCGGAGAACAAACGAAGAGATTATGGTAGGGTACGAAACCACCTCAAAGTTATTCTTTCCAATCAATCCGTTGGGCTATTCCTATAAGTGTCACGAACAGCCCTAGAGTTCGTACTAGACTAACACCTTAAGACACAAATCAACCAAAACCCTAATGTCACCTAGATACTCCAATGTCACCTCAAGTATCCATGGGTATGATTATACGATATGCATCACACAATCTCATATTCATCTATTCAACCAACATAAAGAACTTCAAAGAGTGCCCCAAAGTTTCTACCGGAGAGTCAAGACGAAAACGTGCGCCAACCCGTATGCATAGGTTCATGGGCGGAACCCGCAAGTTGATCACCAAAACATACATCAAGTGGATCAATAGAATACCCCATTGTCACCACAGGTATCCCACGCAAGACATACATCAAGTGTTCTCAAATCCTTAAAGACTCAATCCGATAAGATAACTTCAAAGGGAAAACTCAATCCATTACAAGAGATTAGAGGGGGAGAAAAATCATAAGATCCAACTATAATAGCAAAGCTCGCGATACATCAAGATCGTACCACCTCAAGAACATGAGAGAGAGAGAGATCAAACACATAGCTATTGGTACATACCCTCAGCCCCGAGGGAGAACTACTCCCTCCTCGTCATGGAGAGCACTGGGATGATGAAGATGGCCACCGGAGAGGGATCCCCCCTCCGGCAGGGTGCCAGAACGGGTCTAGATTGGTTTTCGGTGGCTACGGAGGCTTCTGGCGGCGGAACTCCCGATCTATTGTGCTCCTCCATGGTTTTAGGGTATATTGGTGTATATAGGCGGAAGAAATATATCAAGGGAGCCACGAGGGGCCCACGAGGGTGGAGGGCGCGCCCAGGGGGTGGGTGCGCCCCTTGCCTCGTGCTCTCCTCGTAGATCCCCTGACGTGCACTCCAAGTCTCCTATATTGCTTTCTTTCCCAAAATAACTTTTCCGAAGGTTTCATTCCGTTTGAACTCCGTTTGATATTCCTTTTCTGCGAAACACTGAAACAGGGAAAAACAGAAACTGGCATTGGGCTCTGGGTTAATAGGTTAGTCTCGAAAATCATATAAAATAGCATATAAATGCATATAAAACATCCAAGGTTTATAATATAATAGCATGGAACAATCAAAAATTATAGATACATTGGAGAGTATCGGTCTCCACAGTGATTGATGTTTTGCTTCTGGTGCGTGAGAGGGGACTCCCTACTACGGAGAGCCCCCGGGGCGTGTACAACCCCGCCCTGACAAGTGGCTTGCACGACAGGGCTAGACGAGGTGTGTCCTAACACTCGTGAGCCAGCGCGGGACTTACGAGGCCCTACCTCAAGGCGGGTTGCGCCTGGTCTTGGTTCTTGTTTGCTGTGTTGGTCCTGCAAGATGGTTAGACAACGTGAAGGGTCCTGAAGAAAGACGGCTGGCGCGCGGCTCCAATGGTGGGCGACAATCAAGCAGGTGATAGTCATAGATAGATTAAGCATGGAAAGCATAATGGCTTAAGTAAATGCAGGGAAGATGCATGCCATTGGGTCCGGCGCGAGCGGCTTGGGGATGATGCAGCCCGAGGGGCGCCCCCAACATGGTAAGCTAAAGGCATAAAAAGGGATACATGCCATAGGGACGGACCCACGCGGCCTGGGAATGATGCAGCATTGGGGGCGCTCCCAGCTGAATGAACTTGGAAAATGTCACCTAGTTCTGTTGATGAAGGATAGTTGGGGTAGCTGAAGGTATGCGGCAAAGGAGCTACTCCTCATGAGCCACCGGGGCCCTGAGCCTCGGGAGGCTCTAGGGTCCAGGGGGTTCCTTGAGGACAGTCTTCATCTCTGTCAGCTCAGCGTGGTGCCTGGCCTCCTGGGCCGCCAGGATGCTCCATAGGTTGCGTTGATAGGCGGTCGCCACGCTCGGTAGGCCAAAAGGCATGCGAACGTAGCTGTGAGGTGGGCCCTCGTAGCTTCCCGTGTGCGAAGGCCAGAAAAGCTACTGAGAGGCGGCCCGATTGAGCCCTGGGACGTCGATGCAGATGCGCAGCCCGGCACCCTCACCTGGATGGGGAGCTGCGCCTGGTGAGCGGTGGCCACCGTGCATGGCCCTTGCGTATTGCAGTTCCTGAGTGGTCTTGGTGATGAACTCCTGAACGGTGGGCAGTCCTTGCCCTATGTTCTCCTGAGGGAAACGTGCCGCGAAGCACGCCTCCAAGTGGTGCCCAAGTGCCTCCCTCATGATGCTGGCAAAGTCCAAGGCCCTCTAGAAGAGAGCCCCCGAGCCCTGCCCGAGAGGGGCACTAGGCGCGCTTTCCTATGCGATGGAGGGAGGCGCCCCAGGCGCTGGCGCCGATCCTGATGAGGCACCACTTGCTTGAGGCTCTGCATGGCGCAACTGCTTCTTCTTCTTGGGGTGGCCTTAGGACGGCGCTCGCCCTGGCTGTCGGGGTCGTCGATTGCTACAGCTTGGAAGGCACGCTCGAGAGAGCACACCGCATCTCTTTCCTCGCACGGGACCGTGATGATTCCGCCGCTTCCCGGCATCTTGAGGACATTGTAGCCGTGACGGGTCACCGCCATGAACTTGTCCAGGGCTGGATACCCGAGGATGGCGTTGCATGGCAGGCGGATGTAGGAGACATTGAAGTCGATGAGTTCTGTGCGGTAGTTGTTGCGTTCTCCGAAGGTAACGGGGAGGCGGATCTGCCCCAGGGAGCGGGCGGGGCCTCCGCAAACCCCCAAGAAGGGCTTGGTGGGGCGGAGCTGCTCGAACGGTATGTGAAGGAGGCTGAAGGCCTCGATGGAGAGCACATTGAGGCCGGCGCCGCCATCGACGAGCGTCTTGGTGATTGATACGTGGCAGATGGTGGGCGCGCACAGCATCGGGAGCGCACACGAGTCGACGGTGGAGGCGGGATGATCCTCTGAGTCGAAGGTGAGGTTGGCCTCAGGCGCGGCCCAGCCCGGCGGAGCCCCCGGGCGCCTGGAAGCAGCGCCGATCTTGCGAAAGTACGGCTTGACATGTCGATCTAAGGGTGGCGCTTGCGAACCGCCGAGAAGAGCTGTGACGATGGGGGCCGTCGGTTCCCCGAAGCGAGTGATGAAGAGGTTGCGCAGCTCCTCCCAGGTGGCGACAGAAGATTCTGGCAAATGGAGGAGCAAGGCGCGCGGCGCGCCTTCAAGGGCCATTGGGAACCAGTTGGCCATGATCTTGCCGTCGCCCCCGGCTTCCAGAACGGCCTCCTCGTATGCCAGCAGGAAAGCCGATGGGTCCGCCGCACTGTCATAGCGCAGTGGCATCTCCGGCTTGAACTTGGGTGGCCACTGCACCTGCCGCAAGGCGGGGGCAAGGGCTCGGAGCCCCTGAGCGCCGCCGTGGGCACCGGTAGATCCAGCTGGAGGGGCGCCCGCCATGGTGAGCGGGCGTCGAGATGGTGGAGCGCGAATCGACGGAAGAAAGACTCCGACGCACCCCTACCTGGCGTGCCAAATGTCGGATCATGGGTTCCAACAAAACCCTTAAGGTTCAAACACTGGGGTGCATGCGAAGATTCCCCCCTACCGATCCATGTCCTAGCTCGGCTAAGATCTTACGAGCTAACTTGACGAACTCGCAATGCAAAGGACACAAGATTTATACTGGTTTGGGCCACCGTCGTGGTGTAATACCCTACTCTAGTGTGGTGGTGGTGGATTGCCTCTTGGGCTAAGGATGAACAGTACAAGGGGAAGAACAACCTCCTGAGGTTGAGGTGCTCTTTTGCTTGGCGAACGTGTGTGTGTCTCTAATCGATCGGGGTCCTCTAGCTAGGGTGGTGGCTAGTCCTATTTATAGAGGCCCTGGTCCTCTCCCCAAATATTGAGTGGGAAGGGAGCCAACAAAGGCCAATTTTAAAGGGGACAGCTAGTACAGCGTATCCTGACAAAAGTGGTCTTCGCGTGCAAAAGGCTCTGGTGGTGACGCCGCCTTGGGCTCCATGGTGACCTCCGTCTTGCCGTCCTGCTGGTCTTGGTCTCGTTGCACCAATATGGAAACCTTTGCTTGATGCCTCGGTACTCCGCGCCTGCGCTTGCCCCCTTAGCACCAAAGAGGAAACAAGGACGCTACGTGATACGTCTCCAACGTATCTATAATTTTTTATTGTTCCATGCTATATTATAACCTGTTTTGGACATTATTGGGCTTTATTATAAACTTTTATATTATTTTTGGGACTAACCTATTAACCGGAGGCCCAGCCCAGAATTGTTGTTTTTTTGCGTATTTTAGGGTTTCGCGGAAAAAGAATATCAAACGGAGTCCAAACGGAATGAAACCTTCGGGAACGTGATTTTTGGAACGAACATGATCCAGAGGACTTGGACCCTACGTCAAGCAATCAACCAGAAAGGCACGAGGTAGGGGGGCGCGCCTACCCCCCCCCCCCCCAGGCGCGCCCTCCACCCTCGTGGGGCCCACGTTGCTCCACCGACGTACTCCTTCCTCCTATATATACCTACGCACCCCCAAACTACCAGATACGGAGCCAAAACCCTAATTCCACCGCCGTAACTTTCTGTATCCACGAGATCCCATCTTGGGGACTTTTCTGGAGCTCCGCCAGAGGGGGTATCGATCACGGAGGGCTTCTATATCAACACCATAGCCTCTCCGATGAAGTGTGAGTACTTTACTTCAGACCTACGGGTCCATAGTTATTAGCTAGATGGCTTCTTCTCTCTTTTTGGATCTCAATACAAAGTTCTCCCCCTCTCTCGTGGATATCTATTCGATGTAATCTTCTTTTGTGGTGTTTTTGTTGAGATCGATGAATTGTGGGTTTATGATCAATTTTATCTATGAACAATATTTGAATCTTCTCTGAATTCTTTTATGTATGATTGGTTATCTTTGCAAGTCTCTTCGAATTATCAGTTTGGTTTGGCCTACTAGATTAATATTTCTTGCAATGGGAGAAGTGCTTAGCTTTGGGTTCAATCTTGCGGTGTCCTTTCCCAGTGACAGTAGGAGCAGCAAGGCACGTATTGTATTGTTGCCATCGAGGATAACAAGATGGGGTTTATATCATATTGCATGAGTTTATCCCTCTACATCATGTCATCTTGCTTAAAGCGTTACTATGTTCTCTTGAACTTAATACTGTAGATGCATGCTGGATAGCGGTCGGTGTGTGGAGTAATAGTAGTAGATGCAGGCAGGAGTCGGTCTACTTGTCTTGGATGTGATGCCTATATACATGATCATACCTAGATATTCTCATAACTATGCTCAATTCTGTCAATTGCTCAACAGTAATTTGTTCACCCACGGTAATACTTATGCTCTCGAGAGAAGCCTCTAGTGAAACCTATGGCCCCCGGGTCTATTTTCCATCATATTAATCTTCCAATACCTAGTTATTTTCTTTGCCATTTATTTTACTTGCATGTTTATTTCTCTTTATCATAAAAATACCAAAAATATTATATTATCATATCTATCAGATCTCACTCTCGTAGGTGACCGTGAAGGGATTGACAACCCCTTTATCGCGTTGGTTGCGAGGAGTTTATTTGTTTGTGTAGGTGCGAGGGACTCGTGCGTGGCCTCCTACCGGATTGATACCTTGGTTCTCAAAAACTGAGGGAAATACTTATGCTGCTCTACTGCATCACCCTTTCCTCTTCAAGGGAAAACCAACGCAGTGCTCAAGAGGTAGCAAGAAGGATTTCTAGCGCTGTTGTCGGGGAGTCTACGCAAAAGTCAACATACCAAGTAACCATCACAAACCCTTATCTCCCGCATTACATTATTTGCCATTTGCCTCTCGTTTTCCTCTCCCCCACTTCACCCTTGCCGTTTTATTCACCCTCTCTCTCCATCCTCCCTCTCTTTCGCTATTTGTCTCTTTTTGCTCATTTCTTGTTTGCTTGTGTGTCGGATTGCTTGCTTGTCACGATGGCTCAAGATAATACCAAATTGTGTGACTTTACCAAAACCAACAACAATGATTTTATTAGCACTTCGATTGCTCCTCTTACCGATGTCGAATCTTGTGAAATTAATGCTGCTTTGCTGAATCTTGTCATGAAAGACCCGTTTTCCGGCCTTCCTAGTGAAGATGCCGCTACCCATCTAAACAACTTCGTTGATTTGTGTGATATGCAAAAGAAGAAATATGTGGACAATGATATTGTTAAATTGAAGCTATTTCCTTTTTCGCTTAGAGATCGTGCTAAAGCTTGGTTTTTTTGTTTGCCTAAAAATAGTATTGATTCGTGGAATAAGTGCAAAGATGCTTTTATCTCTAAGTATTTTCCTCCCTCTAAGATCATCTCTCTTAGAAACGATATTATGAATTTTAAGCAACTTGATCATGAACATGTTGCAAAAGCTTGGGAGAGGATGAAATTAATGATACGTAATTGCCCTACACATGGTTTGAATTTGTGGATGATTATACAAAAATTTTATGCTGGATTAAATTTTGCTTCTAGAAATCTTTTAGATTCGGCTGCAGGGGGCACTTTTATGGAAATCACTTTAGGAGAAGCTACTAAACTCCTAGATAATATTATGGTTAAATATTCTCAATGGCACACCGAAAGATCTACTAATAAGAAAGTGCATCCGATAGAAGAAATTAATGTTTTGAGTGCTAAGATGGATGAACTTATGAAATTGTTTGCTAATAAAAATGTTTCTTCTTATCCTAATGATATGCCTTTGTCTATTTTTATTTAGAATAATAATGAATCTTTGGATGTGAATTTTGTTGGTAGGAATAATTTTGGTAATAACACGTATAGAGGAAACAATTCTTATGGTAATTCCTACAACAATTCTTATGGAAATTTTAATAAGATTCCCACTGATTTTAAATCTAATATTAAAGAATTTATTACCTCACAAAAGAATTTCAATGCTTTGATTGAAGAAAAAATGCTTAAGATTGATGAGTTGGCTAGGAACGTTGATAGAATTTCTCTTGATGTTGATTCTTTGAAACTTAGATCTATTCCTCCTAAGCATGATATCAATGAGTCTCTCAAAGCCATGAGAATTTCCATTGGTGAGTGCAAAGAAATAACCGCTAGGATGTGTGCTAAGAAAGATTGCTTTATAAAAGCGGGTTCTTCTAGTTTCCATGATAATAAAGATGAAGATATAAAAGTTATTGATGTGTCCCCTTGAGGGAGTCCTGGATTAGGGGGTCTCCGGACAGCCGGACTATATTCTTTGGCCGGACTGTTGGACTATAAAGATACAAGATTGAAGACTTCGTCTCGTGTCCGGATGGGACTCTACTTGGCGTGGAAGGCAAGCTAGGCAATACGGATATGCATATCTCCTCCTTTGTAACCGACCTTGTGTAACCCTAGCCCTCTCCGGTGTCTATATAAACTGGAGGGTTTTAGTCCGTAGGACAACACATAATCATACCATAGGCTAGCTTCTAGGGTTTAGCCTCTCTGATCTCGTGGTAGATCTACTCTTGTACTACCCATATCATCAATATTAATCAAGCAGGACGTAGGGTTTTACCTCCATCAAGAGGGCCCGAACCTGGGTAAAACTTCATGTCCCCTGCCTCCTGTTACCATCCGCCTAGACGCATAGTTCGGGACCCCCTACCCAAGATCCGCCGGTTTTGACACCGACATTGGTGCTTTCATTGAGAGTTCCTCTGTGTCGTCGCCGTTAGGCTTGATGGCTCCTATGATCATCGATAGCGATGTTGTCCAGGGTGAGACTTTTTTCCCCGGACAGATTTTTGTATTCGGTGGCTTTGCACTACGGGCCAATTCGCTTGGCCATCTGGAGTAGATTGAAAGCTACACCCCTGGCCATCAGCTCGGGTTTGGAAGCTTAAACTACACGGCCGATATCCGCGGAGACTTGATCTTCGACGGATTTGAGCCTCTGCCTTGTGCGTCACGCAGTCATGATGAGTACGATTTAGCTCTACCATCAGACAGTGTTCAGGAGATCGCACCGGCAGCCGCTCCGACCCTCAATTCGGAGCCAGTTGCGCCGTCCATGGACGGGTGGATGGACCCCGCCACGGAGACCTTACCCTCATCGGCGATCAAGCCGAACATCGACCTTACTCTGCACGAGAGCCGTGTTGACAAACTGTCGGATCTCTCTCCGGCCACGGACTCCGAACTGCCTGCGCCCGTTCCTAGCGAATCCGATTGGGCTCCGATCATGGAGTTTACCTCCGTGGATATTTTTCAGCACTCGCCCTTTGGCGACATACTGAACTCGTTAAGGTCTCTCTCCTTGTCAGGAGGATCCAGGCCGAACTATGTTCGGCAGGATTGGGATGCGGACGACGAAGAAATTCGCGGCCCGCCCACCACCCACTTAGTAGCCACTGTCGATGACTTAACCGACATGCTCGACTTTGACTCCGAAGACATCAACGGTATGGACGACGATGCGGGAGACGAAGATGAACCACTACCCACAGGGCACTGGACAACCACCTCATCATACGATATATACATGGTGGATACACCCAAAGAAGGCAATGGCGACGAGACAGCGGAGGATGACCCCTCCAAGAAGCAACCCAAGCGCCAACGTCAGCGGCGCCGCTCTAAGTGCCGCCAAAGCAAAAGTGGTGATACCGGCACAGGAGATAATAACACTCCGGATAGTGCCGAAGACAACAACAATCCCCTCCAGCAAGATTTAGAGCAGGAGGATGGAGGAGCCAGCCCTCTTGAGAGCGGCAGATGGAGAAGCGGAGGATGATAATTACATGCCCCCCTCCGAAGCCGAGGCAAGCCTCGGCGATGATGAATTCGCCGTGCCAGAGGATCCCGTCGAACAAGAGCGCTTCAAGCGCCGGCTTATAGCCACGGCAAATAGCCTTAAGAAAAAGCAGCAGCAGCTTCAAGCTGATCAAGATCTGCTAGTTGACAGATGGACTGAAGTCCTCGTGGCCGAGGAATATAAACCCGAGTGCCCCTCCAAGAGTTACCCAAAATGCAGGTTGCTACCCCGATTGGAGGAAGAAGCGTATGATGCGGCTGATCGGCCACCTCGTGGCCGCGATAGAGAGGCATTCCAGCCAAAAACTCAGCCTGCACCCCGACGCCATTCAAATAAAAAGGCATGGGGAAATACGCCAGACTTGCGAGACGTATTGGAGGACAAAGCAAAACATGCAAGATCGATCTACGGATCACGAGGGCACGCCACTATGCGAGACGATAAACGTCACGCTGGATACAGTAAAAGTCAATCCGACCGGGCCGAACACAGCGGGCAAGACCCATTCGAGCTGCGTCGCGATATAGCCCAATACAGAGGTGTTGCACACCCCCTATGCTTCACAGACGAAGTAATGGATCATCAAATTCCAGAGGGTTTTAAACCCGTAAATATTGAATCATATGACGGCACAACAGATCCTGCGGTATGGATCGAGGATTTCCTCCTCCACATCCACATGGCCCGCGGTGTTGACTTACACGCCATCAAATACCTCCCACTAAAGCTCAAAGGACCAGCGCGGCATTGGCTTAACAGCTTGCCAGCAGGGTCCATTAGCTGTTGGGAAGATCTGGAAGCCGCATTCCTCGACAACTTTCAAGGCACTTATGTGCGACCACCAGATGCAGATGACTTGAGCCACATAATTCAGCAACCAGAAGAATCGGCCAGGCAATTCTGGACACGGTTCCTAACAAAGAAAAATCAAATCATCGACTGTCCGGATGTAGAGGCCCTAGCAGCTGTAACACCCCGGATGTAACTTTCCCAATTTGTACTCCAACTCTTGCCGTTTCCGGCGTTAAGCTATATTTATTTTCTCGGGTTCGGGTTTTTGTCTCCGTGTGTTGTTGTCGTTGCCATGCATCTCATATCACGTCATCATGTGCATTGCATTTGCATACGTGTTCGTCTCATGCATTCGAGCATTTTCCCCGTTGTCCGTTTTGCATTCCGGCGCTTCGTTCTCATCTGGTGGTCATTTCTAGCTTTCTTTCGTGTGTGGGGATTAAACATTTCCGGATTGGACCGAGACTTGCCAAGCGGCCTTGGTTTACTACCGGTAGACCGCCTGTCAAGTTTCGTATCATTTGGACTTCGTTTGATACTCCAACGGTTAACCGAGGGACCGAAAAGGCCTTGTGTGTGTTGCAGCCCAACACCCCTCCAATTTGGCCCAAAACCCACCTAACTCTGCTCCATCATCTAGAGCGTTCGATCACGATCGCGTGGCCGAAAACCGCACCTCTTTTGGACTCTCCTAGCTCCTCTTATGCCTATATAAAGACCCCCTCGAAAAATCCCGGATCCCCTCCTCCTCAAACCCTAGATCCAACCCACCGCGCCGCGCCGGACAAAAACCGCGCCGACGGACACGTCCGGTTCCTCCCCCACCTCCGCCACGTGTCGCCATCCTACTGGCCCGCCGCCGTCGCCCCACATCGCCGCGTCGCCACCCGCGCGGGCCCGCCGGAGCCCATCCGCGGCCCTCCTGGCCCGGTGCGTCGCGCCCCGCCGCCAGAGGATCGCGCCCGCGCGCCCCTCCTTCCTCCTCCGCGCCGGCGCACCCACTCCGCTCCGGCCTCCGCACGCCGAGTCCGGCCGCCGACCCCGCCGCCGTCCGCATCGCCCCGCCGCGCGCCGACTCCGGCCACCTCGCCCGTCGCCTCCAGCCGCCGCCCACCGCAACTCCGGCGAGGGATCCGGCGCCCTCGACCCCTCTTGCCTCGGATCCGATCATCTCCGGCGAGACTCCGGCCGCTACAGTGTTTCCGGCCAACTTCGAAATCCGTGCAAACCCTAGATCCCGCGAGGTGTTTTTTCTCTAAGTCCTCAAATTTCAGATCCAAGTGCTCCTATTCGTAGCTCCGTAACTTTGCATCCGTAGCTCCGATTCATGCATATAGCATATCAAAATGTTCATCTCAGAGAGCACATCATTTTATTCCGTGGCATCATTTTCATTTGAGTTCATCTTGATGCCCGAAATGCTGTTAGAAGAGGGCTACTTGAGTTAATTGCCAGATCTGTTACTCCGTTTAGCACTTTTGTCATTTTTGCCATGATTAATATGTGCATGCTATGCCCATGAGTTCTACATGTGTTTTGTTAAGGGTTTTGTCATCTCTCTAGAGGTGCAACCCATGTATTTTTAGGATGTGTGTGGTGACTAGTGCAAGCTTGCAAAGTGGTGCACTTGCTAATTCTGTTTTCAGGGACTTAGTAATTTCACTAAGTCCTGGACCTGTTTATCTCATGATGCCATATGTTCATGTTGTTTCCTAGTGATCCATGCCTCTTTTGAGGATGATCAGTAAGGATATTTTGTTAACCTTGTAGTGCTCTATCCATCCGTGTCTTTGTTTCTAATTATGGAGCACCCTAGCTTGAGTCAATCGAGCTCTACTTTTGCTACTTTGTGAATCTGGGCAGATTGTCAACTTGTTTGCAATTTTGCCGATGTTTTTGTAGTTGATCCGTGCATGCTATGCTATTGTTCTTGCCATGTCTAGATTGCATTTTGTGCCTTCTTGATGGGTGCATGCTTGTCTTGCCATGACTTGCACCGTAGTGAGTGCATCGAGCTCGTAAACATACCTACTGGAGTTATATTTCAGCATGTGCCAGTTTTCACTAAGTCTGAAAACTGATTATGTTTTTGCTATGTTCACATGCTTGCAATTGTATTTTCTGATCCCTTTTGGCTCAAGGTCACTAAGGGACTTTTTGTCAAGCTCTTTGAGTGGCTCCATGCCATGCTTTACTTTGCCATGTTCAGGTCCTGTAGCATGTAGTTTTGTTGCTCCGAAGAGGGCTACGTGATCTGAAACTCCAGACAAGTGTTAATTTCACTAAGTCTGAGATATCTTTGCCATATGCATTTTTGCCATGCTTGTTTGAACCTGTTAATCGATGAATTGGCCGTAGCTCAGTGCTAGACTTTTGTTAAGCATCTTGTGTGAATCCCTGTCATGTATTTTATTGTCATGTTTGGGTGTTGAAGCATGTTCATTTCGTTGCATTTAGATTCCTACTTGCTATAAATCGCAGACCGGTGTCATATTTGAATCGCTTGCCATTTCCAAACCGTAACTCCGATTCCGGCGTTCTTTATATCGTTTTCAAGCGATTTCATCTCATCTTTCCAGTGGCACACTTGGTTTTCCAAGTTGAGTCCAGGTTCATGCATTTCCTATCCTATCTTGCATTTTGCATCCCGCATCGCATCCCGCATAGCATATCATCTTTGCATTGTGTTGTTTGAGTTTGCACGTGGTTGATTGTATCCTTGTTGCTTGTTTGTCTAGTTTGGGTAGATCTGGGAGATGAATTCTCTAACGAGGAGCCTGTTGAGTTTGCTTTTGAGGATCCAGTCAACTCTGACAACTGTGCAGGCAAGATGATCATACCCTCGAAATCACTACTATCTTTGCTATGCTAGTTTGCTCGCTCTTTTGCTATGCCATTGCTACGATGCCTACCAATTGTTTTCAAGCCTCCCAAATTGCCATGTCAAACCTCTAACCCACCATGTCCTAGCAAACCGTTGATTGGCTATGTTACCGCTTTGCTTAGCCCCTCTTATAGCGTTGATAGTTGCAGGTGAAGATTGGAGGCCGTTCCTTGTTGGAACATTTATTTACTTGTTGGGATATCATTATATTATCTTGCTATCTTAATGCATCTATATACTTGGTAAAGGGTGGAAGGCTCGGCCTCTCGCCTAGTGTTTTGTTCCACTCTTGCCGCCCTAGTTTCCGTCATATCGGTGTTATGTTCCCGGATTTTGCGTTCCTTACGCGGTTGGGTTATAATGGGAACCCCTTGATATTTTGCCTTGATTAAAGCTTTTCCAGCAATGCCCAACATTGGTTTTTACCATTTTCCACCTAGCCTCTTTTCCCTTGGGTTTCTGGAGCCCGAGGGTCATCTTATTTAAACCCCCCCCGGGCCAGTGCTCCTCTGAGTGTTGGTCCAACCTAGAGCCCCTTGCAGCGCCACCTCGGGGAAACTTGAGGGTTGGTTTAAGTTGTACGGATTGCTTCATCTGAGTGTGCCCTGAGAAAGAGATATGTGCAGCTCCTGTCGGGATTTGTCGGCACATTCGGGCGGTGTTGTTGGTCTTGTTTTAACCTGTCGAAGTGTCTTGAGTTACCGAGATACCGAGTCTGATCGGAACGTCTTCGGAGGAGGTCTATTCCTTCGTTGACCGTGAGAGCTTGTCATGGGCTAAGTTGGGACTCCCCTGCAGGGATTTGAACTTTCGAAAGCCGTGCCCGCGGTTATGGGCAGATGGGAATTTGTTAATGTCCGGTTGTAGATAACTTGAACCTTAAATTAATTAAAATGAATCAACCGAGTGTGTTTCCGTGATGGCCTCTTCTCGTCGGAGTCCGGGAAGTGGACACGGTGTTGGAGTAATGTTTGTGCAGGTTGCTCTCTAGTTTCTCGCTCATGCTTTGCCTCCTCTTCTCGCTCTCTTCTGCATATAAGTTAGCCACCATATTTTGCTAGTCTCTTGCTGCAGCTCCACATATATTTACTTGCCATACCTATAAGCTTAAATAGTCTTGATCGTGAGGGTGCGAGATTGCTGAGTCCCTGTGGCTCATAGATTACTATTACACCAGATGCAGGGCCTGATGATTCCGCTCCAGGAGACGCGTATGAGCTCAAGTGGGAGTTCGACGAGGACTCTCAACGTTACTATGTTTTCCTTCCCCGATGATCAGTAGTGGTGCCCAGTTGGGGGTGATTGGGACCGTGTCGCATGTTGGGTTCTCTTTTATTTTGGCGCCGTAGTCGGGCCATGAGTGTTTGGATGATGTAATGTTATTTATGTAATTGATTGACGTGGCGAGTGTAAGCCAACTATGTTATCTCCCCTTCAGTATTTATATTACATGGGATGTTTGTGAAGATTGCCTAACTTGCGACATATGCCTTCAATATGATTATGTCTCTAAGTCGTGCCTCGACACGTGGGAGCTATAGTCGCATCGAGGGTGTTAGAAGTTGGTATCAGAGGCTTCCCCGACCTTAGGAGCCCCATTTCTTGATCGTTTTTAGCGGCCGAGTTATGTCTAGAAAAAATGTTTTGAGTCATTAGGAATTATATATCGGAGAGTTTAGGAATTATTTTTACTTCCCAGTCTCCTCATCGCTCTGGTAAGGCATCCTGACGTAGAGTTTTGACTCTTCTCTTCTCAAATTTCACTAAAAAAAATTTAGGATCACGCGGGTATCTTGGAATCGTTCCGATGGTTTTATGATGAGAACATTGTCTTGGTGCCTCCTGTCAGGGGTTTAGTGGAAGTGTCCCGGGGAGTTGAGATCTGAGGTGTTGTCATCATAATTTTATCGTTGCAATTCTGGAATACCTGAGTTTAGTACGCCGACATCGAAAATCTCTTTTATGCAGTTCGTTGGTGAGATAACCTCGACGCCACCCAGTACTGGGGCGGGAGTTCGGGAGTATCGCCATAACTTGTATAACGGATGCTTTTCAAAGGTTGAGGTAGATGGTTTCCGAAGGTTTCTTGGTTATGTGTTGAAGGATGGATACAGCTGGATGTAGGATTTGCTAGTTTGGGTGAGATATTATGCTTCCCCTATATCCCCAACACCTGATTGCATAACCGGAAAGGTTCGGGAGTTTCATAGGTGGGAATTCTTGTAGCTCTAGATCTTCTTCCACGGATATTGGTTTGAGATTGGGATTTCTTACTGATTATTCGTTCTTGATCCGTACCTTGTTGATTTATTTCTCTACCTTAATTCTACGTGGCTTCTCAATTTATTTATATGTGACCATTTCAAGAGGAATGCATTCGTTCATTTTGTTCGGATGTGAAGACTATATGTTGCAATTTTCATTCTGTTGGATTCAGCTTCAATATTTGTCTATCGATGTGCTAATGGTGGTCAACCTCTTCAGGATGGCTCCTCCAACGCGCACGACTCTGAATCCTGATCCGCCACCACCTCCCCCTCCTCCGGAGGCATGGCAAGCTGTGATGGCCGCAACCAATGCAAACACATAGTTGATCATGCAAATTCTTCAAGAGCGCAACCAAGGCAACCAAAGGAATCAAGGCAGCAATCAGAATCACTTTGCTTCACTCAACCAGTTCCTTGCTAACGGGCCAAAGACTTTCAGCAATTGTGTTGAGGCAACCGATGCTGATGACTGGCTTGTGGATCTGTGTAAGCATTTCGAGTGCAGTAACGTCAGGCCTGAGGACTTTGTCAAGTTCGCTTCCTTCCAACTCAAAGATCAAGCTGCAGAATGGTTCCAGCAGTACAAGGACTCTAGAGGTGGACGTGTTATCACTTGGGATGATTTCCGTCGAGATTTCCGAGCTCATCATATTCCTCAGAGCGTGGTTGAAAGCAAGCGTGAGGAATTCCGCAATCTGAAGCAAGGCTCTTTGTTTGTCTATGACTACAACAAGTTGTTCCAGAAGCTCGCCCGCTTTGCCAAGCAGGACGTCCCTGATGAGAAGAGCATGATATACCAGTTCAGGGGTGGTCTCAGAGAAGATATCCAGCTCGCTCTTGTTCTCTTCGAGCCCTTGAGATACGATGAGTTCTACAACATGGCACTGAAGCAAGAGGCTGCTCAGTTGAAGTGTGATGCTTCCAAGAAGCGAGTCAGAGATGCTACTCCTTCTTCCTCTACTCAAGTGGCCAAGTAGCAGAAGTATTGGCTTCCTCCTCCTCCGTTCCGTCAGCCGTATCAGCAGAAGAGCAAAGGTGGCAGTGGTTCTTCCCACCCACCCAACCCTGGCTTTCAGAAAGAGACTTCGTCTCAAGCTCCAAGATCGAGTGCTCCGTATCACCGTCCGCTTTCAAAGGTCACGTGCAACAAGTGCCAACAGAAGGGTCACTATGCCAACAAGTGTCTCAACCAGAGGCGTCTTCCTCCTCCTCCTCCTGTCAGATCGGCAAGTACAGCTGTGGTCAAGCATAACCCCAAGTTCGCCAAGGTCAATATGGTGAATGCAGCTCAGGCAGAGGACTCACCAGATGTCATCATGGGTAACATTCCTGTTAATGATATTCCTGCAAAAGTTCTTTTTGACACTGGTGCATCGCATTGCTTCATTTCCAAACCTTTTGCATCAAAGTATGAGTGTGATTATCAGTATCTGCAAAGTTCCTTGCAAATTGTGTCACCGGGCAAGCAGATGACAGCTAACACCTGCGTCCCGGAGGTTACTATCACATTGGGTGACTACAAGTTCCTTTATTCCCCAATTGTTCTTGGTAACTCGGATATTGATCTTATTCTCGGAATGGATTGGCTTTCTAAGCACAAGGCACATCTTGATTGTGCTGCCAGGAAGATTCAATTGACTCATTCGTCTGAGGATATAATTGTCTTTGTCGCTCGGGATAATACCATCCGTCTATTTTCTCTCAATGAGAAGGGTGAATTGGACGCTATTTCGCAAATTCCAGTCGTTTGCGAATATCAAGACGTCTTTCCAGAAGAGCTTCCAGGAATGCCTCCGCACCGGCCAGTTGAATTCGTTATTGATCTTGAGCCTGGTACGGAACCTGTGTGCAAACGTCCTTACAAGCTCGGACCTGAAGAGTTGAAGGAGCTGAAGAAGCAACTCGATATTCAAGAGAAAATGGGTCTCATCCGGCCTAGTTCTTCTCCGTGGGGTTGTGGTGTTCTTTTTGTGAAGAAGAAGGATGGAACGGACAGACTTTGTGTTGATTACCGTCCAGTGAACAAGAAGACCATCAAGAACAAATACCCACTTCCCAACATCAATGAGTTGTTCGAACAACTCAAAGGTGCTCGAGTATTCTCCAAGCTTGATCTCCGTATGGGTTATCATCAGATTCGAAACCGTGAGCAAGATATTCCGAAGACGGCTTTCAGGACAAGTTTTGGTTCATATGAATACACTGTCATGTCTTTTGGCCTCGCCAACGCTCCTCCGACGTTCTCTCGCATGATGAACTTCGTCTTCAACGCCTACACCAATGACTTTGTTTTGGTCTATCTCGACGACATTCTAGTTTTCTCGAAGAACAAGGAAGATCATGCCAAGCACTTGCGTTTGGTTCTTGATAAGCTCAGAGAACATCAGTTCTACGCCAAGTTCTCCAAGTGTGAATTTTGGCTCGATGAGGTTCTTTATCTTGGTCATATCATCTCTGCCAAGGGCATTGCCATGAATCCTGAGAAGGTGTCTGCAATTGTGAATTGGGAACCTCCTCAGAATGTGAAGCAACTCCGTAGCTTCCTCGGTCTCGCAAGCTATTGCCGAAGATTCGTTGAAAACTTTTCTAAGATCGTGAAGCCTCTCTCTAATCTTCTCCAGAAGCACGTCAAGTACGTTTGGTCTCCGGAGTGTGATATTGCTTTCAACACTTTGAAAGAGAAATTGATCACTACACCAGTTCTGACTCCGCCTGATGAATCCAAGCCGTACGAGGTCTTTTATGATGCCTCTCTCCAAGGTCTTGGCGCAGTATTGATGCAAGAGAAGAAAGTTGTTGCTTATACATCTCGCCAGTTGAAGCCTAATGAGAAGAACTACCCCACTCATGATCTCGAGTTGGCGGCAGTTGTGCATGCTCTTTTGACTTGGAGACATCTTCTATTGGGAAGAAAAGTGGACATTTTCACTGATCACAAGAGTCTCAAGTACATCTTCACTCAGCCTAATCTCAACCTCAGGCAAACTCGATGGGTCGAAATGATTCAAGAGTATAATCTGAGTATTGAGTATACTCCAGGCAAGGCCAATGTGATTGCTGACGCATTGAGCAGGAAAGCTTACTGCAACAGTCTGATTCTCAAGCTTATCAACCCGAGATTTGTGAAGCTTTCCGCAAACTTAATCTGCAAGTTGTTCCTCAAGGTTTCCTCGCTAACCTTCTAGTCTCTCCTACCTTAGAAGACCAGATTCGCCAAGCTCAGCTTCTTGATGCCATGGTGAAAAAGGTGAATATTGGGATTGCCAAGAGCCAGTCCAAGTACAAGTGCTACCGCCTTGATGACAAGGACACTCTTTTCTTCGAGGATCGTATTGTTGTACCCAAAGACGACGGCCAGTGAATTGTAATACGACTCACTATAGGGCGAATTCGAGCTCGGTACCCGGGGATCCTCTAGAGTCGACCTGCAGGCATGCAAGCTTATTGGTGGACTCGAATGAAGCGCGAAATTGCTCAATTCGTGAATGAGTGTGATGTCTGCAGAAGAGTGAAGGCAGAATACCAAAGGCCAGCAGGTCTCCTCCAACCTCTTGCCATTCTAGAATGGAAGTTTGACCACATTGAAATGGACTTCGTGACTGGTTTTCCAAAGTCCAAGCGTGGCAATGATGCTATATTCATTGTCATCGACAAACTCACCAAAGTGGCTCATTTTCTGCCTATCAAAGAGTTGATCACTGCAGCTCAATTGGCGGAACTCTATACCTCTCGTATTGTCTCTCTGCGCGGTATTCCACAAGTGATCTCTTCAGACCATGGCAGCATCTTTACCTCGAAGTTTTGGGATTCTTTTCAGAAGGCCATGGGAACTAACATCCGCTTCAGCACAGCTTTCCATCCTCAAACAAGCAGTCAAGTAGAGCGTGTCAACCAGATTCTTGAAGATATGCTCAGGGCTTATGTGATCTCCTTCGGCATGAAGTGGGAGGATTGTCTTCCTTATGCTGAATTCTCCTACGACAACAGTTTTCAAGCAAGTTCGGGCAAGGCCCCATTTGAAATTCTGTATGGCAAGAAGTGCCGTACCCCTCTCAACTGGTCTGAAACCGGTGAACGTCAGCTTTTGGGTAATGACTTAATCACAGAAACAGAGGAAATGTGCAAAGTCATTCGTGATAACCTCAAAGCAGCCCAATCCCGTCAGAAGAGCTACTATGATAGTAAGCACCGCGATTTGGCTTTCGAGATCGGAGATCATGTTTACCTCCGCGTCTCTCCTATGAAAGGTACTCGTCGCTTCGGTATCAAAGGGAAGCTCGCCCCTAGATACATGGGACCTTTCAAGATTGTCAGCAAGAGAGGCGACCTCTCCTATCAACTCGAGCTTCCTTCAAACTTTGCAAATGTTCATGACGTGTTCCATGTCTCTCAGCTTCGAAAGTGCTTCAAGACTCCTGACCGCACCGTCAACTTCGAGGACATTGAGCTCCAAGAAGATCTCTCCTATCGTGAGCACCCAGTTGCTATTCTTGAAGAGACTGAACGCAAGACTCGCAACAAGTCAATCAAATTTCTCAAAGTCAAGTGGTCACACCATTCCGACTGTGAAGCTACCTGGGAACGCGAGGATCACCTCCGTTTTGAGTACCCGGCGTTCTTTCAGTCCTAGATCTCGGGACAAGATCCTTTCGTAGTGGTGGAGTGTTGTAACACCCCGGATGTAACTTTCCCAATTTGTACTCCAACTCTTGCCGTTTCCGGCGTTAAGCTATATTTATTTTCTCGGGTTCGGGTTTTTGTCTCTGTGTGTTGTTGTCATTGTCATGCATCTCATATCATGTCATCATGTGCATTGCATTTGCATACGTGTTCGTCTCATGCATTCGAGCATTTTCCCCGTTGTCCGTTTTGCATTCCGGCGCTTCGTTCTCATCCGGTGGTCATTTCTAGCTTTCTTTCGTGTGTGGGGATTAAACATTTCCGGATTGGACCGATACTTGCCAAGCGGCCTTGGTTTACTACCAGTAGACCGCCTGTCAAGTTCCGTATCATTTGGACTTCGTTTGATACTCCAACGGTTAACCGAGGGACCGAAAAGGCCTCATGTGTGTTGCAGCCCAACACCCCTCCAATTTGGCCCAAAACCCACCTAACTCTGATCCATCATCTAGAGCGTTCGATCACGATCGCGTGGCCGAAAACCGCACCTCTTTTGGACTCTCCTAGCTCCTCCTGTGCCTATATAAAGACCCCCTCGAAAAATCCCGGGTCCCCTCCTCCTCAAACCCTAGATCCAACCCACTGCGCCGTGCCGGACAAAAACCGCGCCGACGGACACGTCCGGTTCCTCCCCCGCCGCCGCCACGTGTCGCCATCCTACTGGCCCGCCGCCGTCGGCCCACATCGCCGCGCCACCACCCGCGCGGGCCCGCCGGAGCCCATCCGCGGCCCTCCCGGCCCGGTGCGTCATGCCCCGCCGCCAAAGGCTCGCGCCCGCGCGCCCCGCCTTCCTCCTCCGCGCCGGCGCACCCGCTCTGCTCCGGCCGCCGCACATCGAGTCCGGCCGCCGACCCCGCCGCCGTCCGCATCGCCCCGCCGCGCGCCGACTCCGGCCACCTCGCCCGTCGCCTCCAGACGCCGCCCACCGCAACTCCGGCGAGGGATCCGGCGCCCTCGACTCCTCTTGCCTCGGATCCGGTCATCTCCGGCGAGACTCCGGCCGCTACAGTGTTTCCGGCCAACTTCAAAATCCGTGCAAACCCTATATCCCGCGAGGTGTTTTTTTCTCTAAGTCCTCAAATTTCAGATCCAAGTGCTCCTGTTCGTAGCTCCGTAACTTTGCATCTGTAGCTCCGATTCATGCATATAGCATATCAAAATGTTCACCTCATAGAGCACATCATTTCATTCCATTGCATCATTTTCATTTGAGTTCATCTTGATGCCCAAAATGCTGTTAGAAGAGGGCTACTTGAGTTAATTGCCAGATCTGTTACTCCGTTTAACACTTTTGTCATTTTTGCCATGATTAATATGTGCATGCTATGCCCATGAGTTCTATATGTGTTTTGTTAAGGGTTTTTTCATCTCTCCAGAGGTGCAACCCATGTATTTTTAGGATGTGTGTGGTGACTAGTGCAAGCTTGCAAAGTGGTGCACTTGCTAATTCTGTTCTCAGGGACTTAGTAATTTCACTAAGTCCGGGACCTGTTTATCTCATGATGCCATATGTTCATGTTGTTTCCTAGTGATCCGTGCCTCTTTTGAGGATGATCAGTAAGGATGTTTTGTTAACCTTGTAGTGCTCTATCCATCCGTGTCTTTGTTTGCAATTATGGAGCACCCTAGCTTGAGTCAATCGAGCTCTACTTTTGCTACTTTGTGAATCTGGGCAGATTGTCAACTTGTTTGCAATTTTGCCGATGTTTTTGTAGTTGATCCGTGCATGCTATGCTATTGTTCTTGCCATTTCTAGATTGCATTTTGTGCCTTCTTGATGGGTGCATGCTTGTCTTGCCATGACTTGCACCGTAGTGAGTGCATCGAGCTCGTAAACATACCTACTTGAGTTATATTTCAGCATGTGCCAGTTTTCACTAAGTCTGAAAACTGATTATGTTTTTGCTATGTTCACATGCTTGCAATTGTATTTTCTGATCCCTTTTGGCTCAAGGTCACTAAGGGACTTTTGTCAAGCTCTTTGATTGGCTCCATGCCATGCTTTACTTTGCCATGTTCAGGTCCTGTAGCATGTAGTTTTGTTGCTCCGAAGAGGGCTACGTGATCTGAAACTCCAGCCAAGTGTTAATTTCACTAAGTCTGAGATATGTTTGCCATATGCATTTTTGCCATGCTTGTTTGAATCTGTTAATGGATGAATTGGCCGTAGCTCAGTGCTAGACTTTTGTTAAGCATCTTGTGTGCATCCCTGCCATGTATTTTGTTGTCATGTTTGGGTGCTGAAGCATGTTCATTTCGTTGCATTTAGATGCCTACTTGCTATAAATCGCAGACCGGTGTCATATTTGAATCGCTTGCCATTTCCAAACCGTAACTCCGATTCCGGCATTCTTTATATCGTTTTTAAGCAATTTCATCTCATCTTTCCAGTGGCACACTTGGTTTTCCAAGTTGAGGCCAGGTTCATGCATTTCCTGTCCTATCTTGCATTTTGCATCCCGCATCGCATCCCGCATAGCATATCATCTTTGCATTGTGTTGTTTGAGTTTGCACGTGGTTGATTGTATCCTTGTTGCTTGTTTGTCTTGTTTGGGTAGAGCCGGGAGATGAATTCTCTAACGAGGAGCCCGTTGAGTTTGCTTTTGAGGATCCAGTCAACTCTGACAACTGTGCAGGCAAGATGATCATGCCCTCGAAATCACTACTATCTTTGCTATGCTAGTTTGCTCGCTCTTTTGCTATGCCATTGCTACGATGCCTAACAATTGTTTTCAAGCCTCCCAAATTTCCATGTCAAACCTCTAACCCACCATGTCCTAGCAAACCATTGATTGGCTATGTTACCGCTTTGCTTAGCCCCTCTTATAGCGTTGATAGTTGCAGGTGAAGATTGGAGGCCGTTCCTTGTTGGAACATTTATTTACTTGTTGGGATATCATTATATTATCTTGCTATCTTAATGCATCTATATACTTGGTAAAGGGTGGAAGGCTCGGCCTCTCGCCTAGTGTTTTGTTCCACTCTTGCCGCCCTAGTTTCCGTCATATCGGTGTTATGTTCCCGGATTTTGCGTTCCTTACGCGGTTGGGTTATAATGGGAACCCCTTGATATTTCGCCTTGATTAAAGCTTTTCCAGCAATGCCCAACATTGGTCTTACCCTTTGCCACCTAGCCTCTTTTTCCCTCGGGTTTCCGGAGCCCGCGGGTCATCTTATTTTAAACCCCCCGGGCCAGTGCTCCTCTGAGTGTTGGTCCGACCGAGTAGACTGCGGGGCCACCTCGGGGAAACTTGAGGGTTGGTTTTACTCGTAGGATGTCTCATCTGAGTGTGCCCTGAGAAAGAGATATGTGCAGCTCCTGTCGGGATTTGTCGGCACATTCGGGCGGTGTTGTTGATCTTGTTTTAACCTGTCGAGGTGTCTTGAGTTACCGAGATACCGAGTCTGATTGGAACGTCTTGGGAGGAGGTCTATTCCTTCGTTGACCGTGAGAGCTTGTCATGGGCTAAGTTGGGACTCCCCTGCAGGGATTTGAACTTTCGAAAGCCGTGCCCGCGGTTATGGGCAGATGGGAATTTGTTAGTGTCCGGTTGTAGATAACTTGAACCTTAAATTAATTAAAATGAATCAACCGAGTGTGTTTCCGTGATGGCCTCTTCTCGTCGGAGTCCGGGAAGTGGACACGGTGTTGGAGTAATGTTTGTGCAGGTTGCTCTCTAGTTTCTCGCTCGCGCTTTGCCTCCTCTTCTCGCTCTCTTCTGCATATAAGTTAGCCACCATATTTTGCTAGTCGCTTGCTGCAGCTCCACATATATTTACTTGCCATACCTATAAGCTTAAATAGTCTTGATCGCGAGGGTGCGAGATTGCTGAGTCCCTGTGGCTCATAGATTACTATTACACCAGATGCAGGGCCTGATGATTCCGCTCCAGGAGACGCGTATGAGCTCAAGTGGGAGTTCGACGAGGACTCTCAAGACAGCTGGCTGGCTCGCAGTAATAACATATCAAAAAACCATGGTACTTCGGATACCAAGGACGGCAATAGCAGCTCACGTCACAACAAACATAAGCGCCGCATTAACAGCGATAATACTGAGGATACGACAGTCAATGCCGGATTCAAAGGCTCTAAACCCGGTCAGCGGAAAAAGCCATTTAAAAGAAGCACTCCGGGCCCGTCCAGTTTGGACCGCATACTCGATCGCTCATGTCAAATACACGGTACCCCTGACAAGCCAGCCAACCACACCAACAGGGAATGTTGGGTGATCAAGCAGGCCGACAAGTTAATTGCCGAAGACAAAGATAAGGGGTCCCACAGCGATGACGAAGAGGAGCCCCGGCAGCCGAACACCGGAGGACAGAAGAGGTTCCTCCCACAAGTGCGGACGGTGAACATGATATACGCAACCCACATCCCTAAGAGGGAGCGGAAGCGTGCGCTCAGGGACGTATATGCATTGGAGCCAGTCGCCCCAAAGTTCAACCCATGGTCCTCCTGCCCGATCACCTTCGATCGCAGGGACCACCCCACTAGTACCCGTCACGGCAGATTCGGCGCACTGGTCTTAGACCCAATCATTGACGGATTTCACCTCACTCGAGTCCTTATGGATGGCGGCAGCAGCCTGGACCTGCTTTACCAGGACACAGTGCGCAAAATGGGTATAGACCCCTCAAGGATCGAACCCACAAAGACGACCTTTAAAAGCGTCATTCTAGGTGTAGAGGCCCATTGCACATGCTCAATTACACTGGAAGTGGTCTTCGGATCCCCGGATAACTTCCGAAGCGAAGAATTAATCTTCGATATAGTCCCATTCCGCAGTGGCTATCATGCACTGCTCGGGCGAACCGCATTTGCGAGATTCAATGTGGTACCGCATTATGCATACCTCAAGCTCAAGATGCCAGGACCCCGGGGGTCATCACAGTTAATAGAAACACAGAGCGCTCTCTCCGCACGGAGGAGCACACTGCGGCCCTCGCAGCAGAAGCGCAAAGCAGCCTCTCAAGGCAATCTACCAGTTCAGCGTTTCAAGACCCGGACACCTTCAAACGCGCTCGGAGTAATCGGCAACTAGACCACCTGGCACGGTCTGAGCTCGCATAGCAATGCGGCCCCCACCCCGGCCCAAGCCAAACGGCGAAATTCGTGCCACGCGCACATAATTACGCATTAAAAATACCATGGGCACAGGTGGGGAGGGGGGCACAACTACGGCATGCTCCAAGACGCGGCCTAAACCGCACTAGGGGCTTCCCGCTTTGTTATTTTTCTCTTTCAAGACTTTAATCTCTGGAAACCTTGTCCGGCAGCATGATTACCGAACACATGATGCAGCAACCAAGAGAGGCAGAAAGCTACGTCACACCACTGAACTCCCAGGTGGATTACGATAACGAGTGAAATATTTGCTTTAATACTATTCCTCAGCTTGCCCTTGGAAGGGACATAGTCCTACTTTTTGCTTATCGCACTATCTGTACCATTCTGCTTTAACGCACCTCTTTGAATAAACAATGCATAACATTACGACTATTATTGCATTCTTGTTTTATATATATGTGTTCATTAATGACGCCTTGCAACCGTACACATTGGTACGGCCAACACACCAGGGGATTAAGTACCCCACAATATGGTGTGAGAAGTCCGAACACTTTCACAAGTGCGGCACCCCGAACTTATAGCATTATATGCATCAGCTCCGAATCATGTCTTTGGTCAAATGTTGGCTTTGCCTGGCTCCTATGTTTTGGTACTTTACATTCCGCTCTATCGGCTAAGGTAGCACTAGGAGAACTACTGCGATTGTGCCCCGGTTCTGCTGGGCTAAGCACCTCAGTAGAGAAAGCTAAAACTGACTGTCATGATAAGGCGAGAGACTGGTCGCTGTTCGGCGAGGTTTCGAGTCCCTAAAGACTTATGCCGCTTAGAGCGAGGAGTCGGTCCTGTCCGGCTTAAAGGCGTGTATCGCGCCCCGAATTCGGCCTTCCGAATACCAGGGGCTTCGCCGAAATTTAAAATTATAGAATTCTATGGCTAAGTGAGAGTGATAAAGCATTATTAGTCCGGTTGCCTTGTTCGCTGTGCTGAGTACCTCCCTCGAAGGACCCAAAAATGGGAACAAGAGTGCTCAGGTTTATCCCGAACACCCCAGCACTCGCGGCATGGGGGCAGAAGCCGAGGACTAGCCATCTCTCAGATTGGATAAAGAGCCAAACAGAAGGTAATATTTTAAATTCAAACAAGCATTGCATAGCGCATATGAAACAAGTTTTCATCATATAGGATCACACGAGCAAGTTTACTCAAATATTACATCCTTTGAACATTCGTCCGCTACAAGACGGGCACCCTTCAGGACACCCTCATAATAAATTTCGGGGGTGCGATGATCCTTGCCCTGCGGCGGTCCCTCCTTGATCAGCTTCACGGCGTCTAGCTTGGCCCATTGCACCTTCACGCGGGCGAAAGCCCGGCGTGCACCTTCGATGCAGAATGACTGCTTGACGACCTCTAGCCGTGGGCAGGCGTCCACAAGCCGCCTCACCAGGCCGAAGTAGCTGTTTGGAAGGGCGTCGCCAGGCCACAGCCGGACTATAAAGCCCTTCAAGGCCTGTTCGGCCACTTTGTGTAGCTCGACCAGCTGCTTCAGCTGGTCGCTCATAGGCACCGGGTGTTCGGTCCCAGTATACTGAGACCAGAACAGCTTCTCCGTTGAGCTTCCCTCCTCGGCCTGGTAAAACTGTGCGACATCCAACACGCTACGGGGCAAATTTGTGAATGCTCCTGGAGAGCTCCGGATTCGGGTAAGTAACAGGTAATTTACTTTCACATGCTTGCTTTGCATATAGAATGCCTTACCCGCCGCTATTTTCTTCATCGCGTCAATCTCCTGGAGGGCCTTTTGGGCTTCGGCCTTGGCACTTTTTGCGCTCTCGAGGGCCGCGGCAAGCTCAGACTCTCGCGTCTTCGAGTCAAGCTCCAACGCCTTGTGCTTCGTCACGAGAGCCTGGAGCTCTTGCTGCACCTCGCCCACCCGAGCCTCTTGCCTTTCCCGCTTGGTGCGCTCCTTGGCCGCTTTATCTTTGGCCTCAGAAAGTGCTTGCCTTAGGGTCACCACTTCGGTCGTGGCCCCTGGCAAATTCATGATGATCATGTCATCTTGCAATCGCATTCTTTTTATACATATCCATAAACTAGGTATTACATACCTTTGTTCTCCTCGAGCTGCCTCTTGGCAAGGCCAAGCTTGTTCTTGGACACTTTAAGGTCCTGCTTCAGTGCGGCGACCTCCGCAGTCAGTGCGGCAGATGCCAGCAGCGAAGCCTGCATATGCATATTGACATACTTATATTAGACTCCTGCGATGTTGTTTGATCCTCTGTTCGGCTTTTCTTTGTGAACACCGAACAAAGCATCAGGGCTACTGTCTATGCGGTAATATTTTTCCTATATTTTAAACACTTACCTCAAAGCCTGTTAGAAGGCTGGCACAGGCTTCAGTCAATCCGCTCTTGGCGGACTGAACCTTCTGGACCACCGCACTCATAATAGTACGGTGCTCCTCGTCAATGGAAGCGCTGCGAAGCGCTCCCAGCAGATTGTCCGGCGCCTCTGGATGGACAGAGGTCACCGACACAGGCGTCTCGCCCCTCTTGGAAGGAGGCCGCCTGCCCGAGTCCGGAACCACTGGAGGTTCCGGTGCGGTGTTCGGCTGAGGGCCGAACTCGGAGCCCTCAGGGGCCTTGTCCCCTCTGCTCCCGGAGTCCGGAAGGTCGCCTTGAGGCGCCTCTGGGACTGTCTCCCCTCGACCTAGTGCCTCTTGAGACAATACCTCGACGTCGCCCGCAGGGCAAGGGGAGGTGGCAGTCGGAAGTGGATCGCTATCCATATCCGACGAGCCCAGGGAGCCGTCCGACGATACATCGATACAGGCTCGTGGCGGCCTGCATAATCATATTCGGCATTAGGGAAAGCAGTGCGACAAAGGAATGCTATGAGTTACTTTGGTATCCAAATACTTACGACCTCCCCAGGGGCTTGGCCCTGGGCAACCCCTCGTCTTCGCCTTCGGCGGCAGCGGTGGAACTGTCCAGAAGGAGAGTCCTTCCCTTCTTGGACCCTTCGGCCCCCCCAGTTGGCGCGGCCTTCCTTTTCTTGTCTCCCCCGCCTGGAGGGGGAGCATCTTCTTCTGCCTCCTCGTCTTCGGGGGAGGAGTTCACCGCAGAGTCATCGGACGGTGAGTCCGATGACGCCTGGCGTCGGGAACTCTTCCGGGTTCCCTTGGCCTTCTTGGTCTTCTCCGGCACCGTGTAAGAAGCCATACTTAGCATCTTCGCCGGGAGAGGGTCTGCTGGGCCTTCGGGCAAAGGAGCTGGACAGTCGATCTGTCCGGCCATCTCCTGCCAGTCCTGTCAAAGGTACGGGAGCTTAGATCCCGCATAGAGTCAAACTATGAAAAACGAGTAACCCGTGAGAGGTAAAACAGCTTACCACGCTGGCTTGGCGCTTCGCGCAGAATCCGCAGTCCTCGGTAGTGGGAGGGGGAACCTCGGCACTCTTGAATAGCACCTTCCAGGCTTCTTCGTGAGTTGTGTCGAAGAGCCTGTTCAGAGTTCGGTGCTGGGCTGGGTCGAACTCCCACAAGTTGAAAGCCCGTTGTTGGCACGGGAGGATCCGGCGGATGAGCATGACCTGGACTACGTTGACAAGTTTGAGCTTCTTGTTCACCATGTTTTGAATACATGTTTGGAGTCCGGTCAGCAATCCCGAACTACCCCAGGACAGGCCCTTCTCTTGCCAGGAGGTGAGCCGCGCGGGGAAGCCAGATCGGAACTCGGGGGCCGCTGCCCATTTAGGGTCACGCGGCTCGGTGATGTAGAACCACCCTGATTGCCACCCCTTTATGGTCTCCACGAAGGAGCCCTCGAGCCATGTGACGTTGGGCATCTTGCCCACCATGGCGCCTCCGCACTCCACCAGGTGGCCGCTCACAACCTTCGGCTTGATGTTGAAGGTCTTCAGCCATAAGCCGAAGTGGGGCTTGATGCGGAGGAAGGCCTCGCAAACGACGATAAACACCAAGATGTTGAGGATGAAGTTCGGGGCCAGATCATGGAAATCCAGGCCGTAGTAGAACATGAGCCCCCGGACGAATGGGTGGAGAGGGAATCCCAGTCCGCAGAGGAAGTGGGTAAGGAACACTACCCTCTCATGGGGCATGGGGGTGGGATGAGCTGCCCCTCATCTGGGAGCCGGTGCGTGATGTCGTCGGGCAGGTATCCGGCTCTACTCAGCTTCTTGATGTGTCCCTCCGTGATGGAGGAGACCATCCACCTGCCTCCCGCTCCGGACATGGTTGGAGAAGGTTGAGGTGGGAAATGCTGACTTGGGCGCTGGAGCTCGAGTGTGCGAGAGTGGATGAGCAAAGGAGGAAGAAGGCGTGGATGAAAAGGTGAATCCTTATCCCTTTATATGGGCGGCCAAAACTATGCGCCCCCACTAGCCTGGTAAAACTCGCTTATCCCCCAAGCACCGGAATCGATGGCGTGGTTGGGTTACCCATGCCCGTATTGATGAGAATCCCGTGATAAGGGACACGATCTCTGCTTTGACAAGACGTGTCATAAAACTGCCTCGCGTTATGTGCGGGGCTAGTTAAAGGAAACGGTTCGAATAATCACCGGGCCATGGCATAAGATCGTGTTGGCAAAACAAGTCAGCAAATTAGATTTGTGGAAATATTATTCTCTCTACGGTGGTATGTGGAACTTATTTTGCCATGGCAGAGTCTTTAGATCTTGATGCTAAAATTGTTAAAAGTGGGATTGAAGAAGTCAAAACTTTAAATATTAATGAACCCACTATTTTGGATTTCAAGGAATTTAATTATGATAATTGCTCTTTGATAGATTGTATTTCCTTGTTGCAATCCGTGCTAAATTCTCCTCATGCTTATAGTCAAAATAAAGCCTTTACCAAACATATCGTTGATGTTTTGATGCAATCTTATGAAGAAAAACTTGAGTTGGAAGTTTCTATCCCTAGAAAACTTTATGATGAGTGGGAACCTACTATTAAAATTCAGATTAAATATCATGAATGCTATGCTTTGTGTGATTTGGGTGCTAGTGTTTCCACGATTCCAAAGACTTTGTGTGATTTGCTAGGTTTCCGTGATTTTGATGATTGCTCTTTAAACTTGCACCTTGCGGATTCCACTATTAAGAAACCTATGGGAAGAATTAATGATGTTATTATTGTTGCAAATAGGAATTATGTGCCCGTGGATTTTATTGTTCTTGACATAGATTGCAATCCTTCATGTCCTATTATTCTTGGTAGATCTTTCCTTCGAACGATTGGTGCAATTATTGATATGAAGGAAGGGAATATTAGATTCCAATTTTCGTTAAGGAAAGGCATGGAACACTTCCCTAGAAATAAAATTAAATTACCTTATGAATCTATTATGAGAGCCACTTATGGATTGCCTTCCAAAGATGGCAATACCTAGATCTATCCTTGCTTTTGTGCCTAGCTAGGGGCGTTAAACGATAGCGCTTGTTGGGAGGCAACCCAATTTTATTTTTATTCCTTGCTTTTTGATACTGTTTAGTAATAAATAATTTATCTAGCCTCTGTTTTGGTTGTGTTTTTTGTGTTTAATTAGTGTTTATGCCAAGTAGAACCGTTGGGAAGAATTGGGGAAAGTCTTTTTAATATTGCTGTAAAAAACAGAAACTTTAGCGCTCACGAAAACTGCTGCCATTTTTATTTGGAAAGTGATATTTAGTTAATTATTTTTTCAGATGATTAATAGATAAATTACTCACGTCCAGCAATTTATTTTAGAATTTTTGGGATTCCAGATCTTGCGTTAGCTACAGATTACTACAGACTGTTCTGTTTTTGACAGATTCTGTTTTCCGGGTGTTGTTTGCTTATTGTGATGAATCTATGGCTAGTAAAATAGTTTATAAACCATAGAGAAGTTGGAATACAGTAGGTTTAACACCAATATAAATAAATAATGAGTTAATTACAGTACCTTTAAGTGGTGTTTTGTTTTCTTTCGCTAACGGAGCTCACAAGATTTTCTACTTTAAGTTTTGTGTTGTGAAGTTTTCAAGTTTTGGGTAAAGATTTGATGGATTATGGAACAAGGAGTGGCAAGAGACTAATCTTGGGGATGCCCATGGCACCCCCCAAGATAATCTAAGGACACCTAAAAGCCAAAGCTTGGGGATGCCCCGGAAGGCATCC
Organism: Triticum urartu; assembly: GCF_003073215.2. NCBI lineage: Eukaryota > Viridiplantae > Streptophyta > Magnoliopsida > Poales > Poaceae > Triticum > Triticum urartu. The sequence goes on along the minus strand of NC_053023.1, from coordinate 121,126,208 downwards.
CCTCTTTCGTCTACTTCTATCGGTAACTTTACTTGGATTACCACATGATATGTGTTTTGCTTGGAGCGTCTTGCATTATTTGAGTCTTTATTTGTTAGTTTTCCACAATCATCATTGCTGGACACACCTTTTTGAGAGAGACACTCATGATTCAGAAATTGTTAGATTACTCTATGTGCTTCACTTATATCTTTGGAGTTATATAGTTTTTGCTCTAGTGCTTCACTTATATCTTTTAGAGCACGTTGGTCGATTTGTTTTATAGAAACAATTGTTCTCTCATGCTTCACTTGGATTATTTTGAGAGTCCTACAAAACATCATGGTAATTTTCTTTAATTATGTTAGGCATTCAAGATTAATAATAAAATTTTCTTATAAGTGTGTTGAATACTATGAGAAGTTTGAAACTTGATAATTGTTTTGAGATATGGAGATGGTGATATTAGAGTCGTGCTAGTTGAGTAGTTGTGAATTTGATAAATGCTTGTGTTAAAGTTTGTGATTCCCGTAGCATGCACGTATGGTGAACCGTTATGTTAAGAAGTCAAAGCATGATGTATTTATTTATTGTCCTCCTTATGAGTGGCGGTCAAAGACGAGCGGTTGTCTTTTCCTACCAATCTATCCCCCTAAGATCATGCACGTAGTACTTTGCTTCGATGACTAATAGATTTTTGCAATAACTATGTGAGTTCTTTATGACTAATGTTGAGTCCACGGATTATACGCACTCTCACCCTTCCACCATTGCTAGCCTCTCTAATACCACACACCTTTCGCCGGTATCATACACCCACCATATACCTTCCTCAAAACAGCCACCAAACCTACCTATCATGGCATTTCCATAGCCATTCCGAAATATATTGCCATGCAACTTTCCACCGTTCCGTTTACTATGACACACTCCATCATTGTCATATTGCTTCGCATGATCATGTAGTTGACATTTTAGTTGTAGCAAAGCCACCGTTCATAATTCTTTCGTATAAGTCACTCATGCATCATTGCTATCCCGGTACACCACCGGAGGCATTCATATAGAGTCATACTTTGTTCTAGTATCGAGTTGTAATCATTGAGTTGTAAATAAACAGAAGTGTGATCATCATCATTCATAGAGTATTGTCCCAAAAAAAGAGAAAGGCCAAATAAAAAAAGAAAAAAAGAAAGGCCCAAAAAAGGGGCAATACTACTATCCTTTTTTCCACACTTGTGCTTCAAAGTAGCACCATGATCTTCATGATAGAGAGTCTCTTATGCTATCACTTTCATATACTAGTGGGAATTTTTCATTGTAGAACTTGGCTTGTATATTCCAACAATGGGCTTCCTCAAATGCCCTAGGTCTTCGTGAGCAAGCAAGTTGGATGCACACCCACTTAGTTTCTTTTTGTTGAGCTTTCATACATTTATAGCTCTAGTGCATCCGTTGCATGGCAATCCCTACTCACTCACATTGATATCTATTAATGGGCATCTCCATAGCCCGTTGATACGCCTACTTGATGTGAGACTATCTTCTCCCTTTTTGTCTTCTCCACAACCACCATTCCATTCCACCTATAGTGCTATGTCCATGGCTCACGCTCATGTATTGCGTGAAGATTGAAAAGTTTGAGGACACCAAAAGTATGAAACAATTGCTCGGCTTGTCATCGGGGTTGCGCATAATTTGAATACTTTGTGTGGTGAAGATGGAGCATAGCCAGACTATATGATTTTGTAGGGATAACTTTCTTTGGCCATGTTATTTTGAAGAGACATAATTGCTTAGTTAGTATGCTTGAAGTATTATTATTTCTATGTTAATATTAAACTTTTGTCTTGAATATTTTGGATCTGAATATTCATACCACAATTAAGAGAATTACATTGAAATTATGCCAAGTAGCATTCCACATCAAAAATTCTGTTTTTTATCATTTACCTACTCGAGGACGAGCAGGAATTAAGCTTGGGGATGCTTGATACGTCTCCAACGTATCTATAATTTTTGATTGTTCCATGCTATATTATCTCCTGTTTTGGACATTATTGGGCTTTATTATACACTTTTATATTATTTTTGGGACTAACCTATTAACCGGAGGCCCAGCCCAGAATTGCTGTTTTTGCCTATTTTAGGGTTTCGCAGAAAAAGAATATCAAACGGAGTCCAAACGGAATGAAACCTTCGGGAACGTGATTTTTGGGCGAACATGCTCTAGAGGACTTGGACCCTGCGTCAAGCAATCAACCAGGAAGGCACGAGGTAGGGGCGCGCCTACCCCCCCCCCCTAGGCGCACCCTCCACCCTTGTGGGGCCCATGTTGCTCCATCGACGTACTCCTTCCTCCTATATATACCTATGTACCCCCGAACTACCAGATACGGAGCCAAAACCCTAATTCCACCACTGTAACTTTCTGTATCTGCGAGATCCCATCTTGGGGCCTTTTCTGGAGCTCCGCCGGAGGGGGTATCGATCACGGAGGGCTTCTACATCAACACCATAGCCTCTCCGCTAAAGTGTGAGTAGTTTACTTCAGACCTACGGGTCCATAGTTATTAGCTAGATGGCTTCTTCTCTCTTTTTGGATCTCAATACAAAGTTCTCCCCCTCTCTTGTGGAGATCTATTCGACGTAATCTTCTTTTATGGTGTGTTTGTTGAGATCGCCGAATTGTGGGTTTATGATCAAGTTTATCTATGAACAATATTTGAATATTCTCTGAATTCTTTTATGTATGATTGGTTATCCTTGCAAGTATCTTCGAATTATCAGTTTGGTTTGCCCTACTAGATTGATCTTTCTTGCAATGGGAAAAGTGCTTAGCTTTGGGTTCAATCTTGTGGTGTCCTTTTCGAGTGACAGTAGGGGCAGCAAGGCACGTATTGTATTGTATTGTTGCCATCGAGGATAACAAGATGGGGTTTATATCATATTGCATGAGTTTACCCCTCTACACTACAAAAAAATGCACTTCTGTGATGATACGTGTTTGTCACAGTAGGTCGCGTTTTTTGTCATGCATGTACATCCATGACAAATTTATGAGAGAATCAATATAGTCATACCTGTGTTGTCGTAGAATGTTCCATGACATTACCAAAATTATCATCACGAAAGTGTCCACTTCCATGACGATAAATCGCGCGTCACAGAAGTGCTTTCGTCAAGGGTGACCGACACGTGGCATCCACCGTAACGGAACGCCGTTAAACTATCGGGTCGGGTTTTGGATCCGATAACCCGTTAATAGCCCCGACCAATGGGGATTTTCCACGTGTAAAATCATCATTGGCTAGAGGAAACACGTGTCGGCTCATCGTTGGGACAGATGTCATCCACTCACTGGATAGAAGGCGCCTATGATACGTCGACACGTGGCACGGCCCAACAGTGGCCCATTCCTGTGAAAAGGCCGACCTGTTTGACTTGGTCAAAAGCTGGCGGGCCGGCCCATGGAAAGCCTATTAATGGCATGTTTGCATATAGCCCATTTACAGCCCGCTAACCCAAGGCCCGTTACGCCCTATCCTAATTAGGCCCAGTAGCGCCATCTGGGCCATCCAATATGATTCCAGCCCGTTTTCACTTCTGCCCCATGTATAGCCCATGACGTCTTTCGGCCCATATGAGGCCCTTTGTAACTCTTGGCCCATTAGCGGCCCGTGCTAAAACTGGCCCGTAATGAACAGTGTATTACTTTACACCCATTAACGGCCCATGGTGAAACTGGCCCGTAATGAATAGTGTATCACTTTATACCCATTAACGGTCCGTTATTCCGTTGGGCCGTTTCCAGCCCAAGTTAACTTTTGGCCTTCCGAGGGCCCATTTATTCTTGGGCTCATTTGCAGCACTCCGTTACTTATGGCCCGTTACTGTCATTTTCTGCTTGTGGGCCAAATTCAGCTCGTCGTTACAGTCGGCCCGTTTGTGGACCGTTAGTCTGTTGGGCCGTTTTCCTAGCATCACCAAATATGGCCTATTAACGGCCCGTTATGGTCAGCCCATAAAACGTATGATTTCCATTAAAGGCCCGTCTACGGCCCATTAAAGGCCCGTACAAGACCCATAAATGAGTCGGTGACCCATGGATCCTACGAGGCGTAGAAGGCCCATGGATCCGACGGCCCGTGAAGGGCCATGGTCGAGCGAGTTGGCCCCCGTTTGAACGATATAGCATATTCAAAGAATTATCCTACTCAATACTATCACCTCTAAAAAGCATACACTATACGACAAAGGGATCAAGGTATAGAAAGGTAGAATAATCCTACACTATACAATAAAGAAATTACAGCCGATTATACCCACTGGGCATTATGGTTTGGCAAAGGTGATAATAAAGCATACACAAACAGCAAATTACATACATTGGGCAAATACAGCTCATACATCATGGACGCGCATCAACTTAACTCCATTTGAACTATAATCTCTTCAGAAAATAGGATTGGCCGGATTCATATAGCACAAATTTCAGTCTGCAAAATCTCCAATTCCTTCATGGTTACTGTCGGTATCAAAACCGGCGGATCTCAGGTAGGGGGTCCCGAACTGTGCGTCTAAGGCGGATGGTAACAGGAGGCAGGGGACACGATGTTTTACCCAGGTTCGGGCCCTCTTGATGGAGGTAAAACCCTACGTCCTGTTTGATTATTCTTGACAATACGAGTAGTACAAGAGTTGATCTACCACGAGATCGGAGAGGCTAAACCCTAGAACCTAGCCTATGGTATGATTGTCTATTGTCCTACGGACTAAAACCCTCCGGTTTATATAGACACTGGAGGGGGCTAGGGTTACACAAGGTCGGTTACAAAGGAGGAGATATACATATCCATATTGCCTAGCTTGCCTTCCACGCCAAGTAGAGTCCCATCCGGACACGGGATGGAGTCTTCAATCTTGTATCTTCATAGTCCAACAGTCCGGCCAAAGGATACAGTCCGGCTGTCCGGAGACCCCCTAATCCAGGACTCCCTCAGTAGCCCCGGAACTAGGCTTCAATGGCGATGAGTCCAGCGCGCAGTGTTGTCTTCGGCATTGCAAGACGAGTTCTTCTCCAAATTTCAAACGTTTGTCAAGAAGTGTCTGGTCCCATAAATGTTGAACCTCTTGGATTCTGCGCTCAATAAGTGCTTTCTTCCACGCGTCGAATGAATGCGAGGCACCAGGGCATTTTTACATTCGCCCCCCTAGCCAGATAAATAAATTATCTATTAATGGGACGGGGTCCAATCCATACCATCCTCCCCCAGCGAGAATCCATCAGAGTGTGCTTCGGAAAAATTCACTCCAGCATGGCCGACCTCCGCAGCTCCTCCTCCCGCCCCCATAGCCCTAAGCCTGGTGATTGGGAGAGGTGTTCAGTCCCACATAGTCGATTAGTCGAGCTGTAGACTAAGGGATTTCTCCCTCCGGCGTATATGGTGCCCGTCCGAGCCGGGCTCGCGACCTACAATGGCGGGGAGCAAGCGGAGAGCTTCCCTAGCCCCTCTATGGGGGAGCGGGTATGACTTGTCCCTTATTTATTGAGGGGACTCGGATTTCCGATTCATCCGTTCCTTCGCGGGCTCCTGTAGTTTTACGGCCTCCAACTGCATAATTTCACCCCTGCTTCCATTTTACACATCGCCGGCTATGTTGCCCTCTGCGAGTTATTTCTGGGCTGCGAGGCTCATTTCGAGCTGTGGAAAAGGTTATTTTGCCTCGTCCCTCGCACACAGAAGGGGTCACTTTATCAACTGGGCGGAGCCGAAATATGGCGCATCACCGAAAGCGGATACCTGTCCGGTACTCCGAAGAAGACATCCGAAGACTGGCCTTCGGAATGGTTTTATATGGAGGACGTCCCCTTCCGGACCCTGTTCGGCGGGGTCTTCGTGAGTTCAGCAATGCTCCTCTGAAGAAACGCCGAAGTTGGCGCCCACGGAGCCCCCAGGAGGAAGACAACGGAGAAGTCCTCTACCTGATGAACCAGATTAAAGCGTTGGCTCAATCAGGATTGACAGTAGTCGAGGTTATGTCAATATGCATAATGCGGGGAGTGCAACCACTTCAATATCGAGGGCACCCCTTGTGGTGTTTTAAGGGGAAGATGACGCCACCCGTTGCGGGCGTAAGGGTTCGGACAACGCTGCCGCTTTAGCAAAAATTATGTCCAAATTGTTCAAGGGAGAGGAAGAGGAGTTCATCCGCATTAAGCCACGGGATGGATTCTCCATGTACAACCCCCCAAGCTGGGTGAGTTATATGTCCTTACTCCCGTTCTTCCCGCATTCTTTGTCGTAGGTACTCACCTTGCCATTTTGTGGCAGGAACTGTGAAAAGCCATAAGGGAGGTCAACAGCCCATCTCCACAACCAGAGGACCCCGACCGGGCTCTCGATGCCGGACTCAAAGAAGATCCGGTCATATTCGTGGAGTTGATAGACCGACAGTTCTATCAATTACGCTATGATGACGCCATGGTGGCCATTACGGCCGACTATCCCGGACTGCTTCTTGCGTCGCATGTAAGAAAAAACAAAAATCCCAACTCCAAAAACTAGGATCAACTTTGAGACACTTCACCTACCATATACATATGGTGCTTTTACAGGGAAGGCATTCGGGACGCCATGCCGAACCCGCAGCAACTAACCAACAAGAGGCACCGAGGCCGGGCAGGCCAAAAAGGAAGGCGGTTAGGACGGAGACGTCGGCGCAAAGGTATGACAGAAACCAAGCTCCGTGGTTGTCGTCTTTCTTGAAATGTAATGACGTCCATATTTCTTTAACAGAAAAAACTCTCACCGGAATGTGTCTGGCAAGGCTGCCGATCATGCTTCCACCAGTCGGGCTCCAGGATCGGACATAGAGGCGGAAGCTGACATGGGGCGGACGCCAGATAGTCCCCCTACAGAGGATGCGGATAGGCTATCCGCTACACATTTAGAAGTGGAGAGCTCCATGAATCATAGGCGTCGTCGGGCCGTACTCCGTGACATTTGCTTCTCACAATGGCATTTGATGCCTTCAATTCTGGAGAGGCGTACCTCCGTGCTGCTCAAAGTGGTCTAGCCAGAGCCACGGACCAGTATGTAAAGGATGTACGGGTAAGAAAATCTGACGATTATATGTATCAGTAGCCCCTAAGACTTGAAACAGTTAGCAAAAGTGGTTTAAGGATCATCTTATTGTGCAGGTTCTTACAGAGAAGAATAGTCGACTGTCACACGAGCTGGAGGAATGCAAGACCCAACTTCGGGCTGCTGTTGCCGCATTGAAGGAACCTAAAAAGTCCCCAGCTGGTAACATTTCTTTCAAAGAATGATAAGTACCATATAGCGTGAGGCATGGCTGCAGGTCTAATAATAGATGTTGCAGATAAATCCGGAGAGAATCCGGAGGAGCAGCACGCCGTACGACAGCTAAAGGCTGGCGAACGCGTGCTGACTGAGGTCAGGCGGGAGAAAAACAATCTCCAAGATGCTAATACCAAGCTGAGCGTGGAGCTGAAAGATGTTCGAGCCCAGCTGGCGGACTCCGAGAAGGAGAATAAGCGGCTTCGACGTGGCATATTTAGCAAGTGCTTGAACGAACCCTTAATAAAGGGGACGGGAAGAAGCCGGCTAACAAAGTTATGTCTGCAGGTATGCTGACGGGTCGTCCCGCGGAGGAGATGCCCAGGTCTGCAGGTGATCTTTTAACCGAGCTCTCACAACTGCACAAACAAGTTCAACAGGTGATGCAAGGTATTGCCCAGGCCTTGTGGCCGTCCGTCTCCCTGCCAGAAGGCGTTGGAGAGCTTGTGGAGAAGCTCAAGGGAGCACGGCGACGCTTCCGATTATGGAAGATATTTGCCTGCCGTCAAGGTGCCAGGGAAGCCTGGGCCATGGTGAAGACGCGGTATACCAAGGTTGACCCAAATCACATGGCCGAGATCGGACCTATGGGGCCCGACGGGAAAGAGATCCCCGTTAGCTTAGTCTATGGGCAAGTAGAATTAGCCGCAAAGTATTCCCAACAGGATTGTAGGCTAGACCGCCTGTTGGATGGTATAGAAGAGGAATTTAGTCAGTCTACATGACTATGTAATTAAAATGACATGTATAATGCCTTCTAGCCGGATTGTAGATCATTTGTCATGGCGGACCTTTTCGCTTCAACCTCGGGACCCGATAGTCCGGAGTGTATCCGAATACCCGCTCAGTTATATAAGAATCGGGGTATGCGTGGAGACCAGGCGTAGGGGTCATTAGTGCTTGAACAGACAAGTGCCCAACTAGTTGTGTTATATTACATGGGTAGTAAGAAACATCTTCCAGGGAGAATAGTTCTGTTAAGGGTTCCTTTCCCTGGGTACGCATGCCCTAAAATGCATGACCGCACTGCGAGAGGAAAAGCAGGAAAAACATCTGGGGGCACATATGGAAAATAAATAAATCAAAAACATCTTTTGTTCACCGACCGAATATTCCCTTAAGAACGCTAGCTTTCGGCTTCACCCAGTCTGAGGTACACATCCGGCTGACCCGGCAGTAACAATCGCAGAGGTGCTCCCCTTATGCCCTAGCCGAATTAACGGGAACGTAGGGCATAAATACAAGAGCCAGGCAACCCAGCTTGGCCAAAACTTAAGTCATATCGATGCATATAATGGCGAAGAAAAGGTACATGTGGAAGAGTAACACATGTGTTGGGAATGAAGCCCAGATGGATAATTAAGCTTCTGTGTAAGAAGCCCCCAGGTATAATGAGCGCGGTTAGCGTATCTATAATGTGCAAACGAGGCACAAGCTGGCCCTTGAAGGCCGTGAGAAAGAATAAAAGAAAGAAAGAGAAAAAAGACAGATAATATATATTCGAAAAATGGACAGAGGAAGGAGACAAACATAGAGTCCGGCGCTAGGAGACAAACATAGAGTCCGGCGCTAGGCGTAGAATCTTTAGAGCCTGGCTGCGTTCCATGGGTTTGGCTCAAGTCGATTATTCGATGCATCCCGCAGACGGTACGCTCCACCGGTCAGAACTTGGTAAATAATGAAGGGAACTTCCCATTTGGGCTCGAGCTTGGACTTTTTCTTCTCCGGCAGGCGTAGAACTAATTCGCCAACGTTATAAGTTTTGGCCCGTACTTCTCTGCTTTGGTATCTGCGAGCCTGTTGTTGATAAAATGCGGAACAGGCTTTTGCCATGTCGCGCTCCTCCTCCAGGGTGTCTAGACTGTCCTGCCGATCAAGCTCAGCTTCTCTTTCTTCGTACATGCGCACTCGAGGTGAGTCATGAATTATGTCGCAGGGCAGGACTACCTCTGTGCCGTACACCATAAAGAAGGGTGTATATCCGGTACTACGATTCGGCGTGGTCCGCAGCCCCCAGAGTACGGAGTCGAGCTCCTCTACCCAGTGCGTGTTAGACTCCGTTAAGGACCGCACTAATTTGGGTTTAATGCCGCTCATGATAAGACCATTTGCTCGCTTAACTTGGCCGTTGGTTTGCGGGTGATAGATGGAAGCATAATCAAGCTTGATGCCCATGTTGCTGCACCAGAGTTTTACCTCGTCGGACGTGAAATTCGTGCCATTGTCAGTAATGATGCTATGAGGGACGCCATAATGGTGTACGACCCCGGATATGAAGTCTATCACTGGTCCGGATTCGGCTGTCTTAACAGGTTTGGCTTCTATCCATTTGGTGAATTTATCTACCATGACCAGTAAGTATTTTTTCTTATGGGTTCCCCCTTTAAGGGGTCCAACCATGTCAAGCCCTCAGACCATGAAAGGCCAGGTAATGGGGATTGTTTGGAGGGCGGTGGGTGGCATATGGCTTTGGTTTGCAAAAAGCTGGCAACCGGCGCAGCGTTGGACCAAGTCCTGTGCGTCTTCCTGGGCCGTCGGCCAATAAAAACCTGTACGGAAGGCCTTGCTTACAAGGGCCCGGGCTGCGGCGTGGTGGCCGCTAAGTCCGGCGTGAATTTCTACCAAAAGCTTCTGCCCTTCCTCTTCGGAGATGCACCTTTGAAGGACTCCGGTAGTGCTTTTCTTATATAGCTCCCCCTCGTGGACCTTGTAGGCTTTAGATCGCCGCACTATGCAGCATGCCTCATTTTGTTCCTCGGGAAGTTCCTGCCCAGTTAGGTAGGCCAGGAATGGTTCTGTCCACGGGGCGATGACGGCCATTATTACGTGGGCTGAAGGTGTTATTTTGGTGGTAGAGCCTCTGATTATGTCAGAGTGTTCGGTATCGGGTGTTTTGGCCGGGTCCGGACTATTGTTACCGGTGTCCCCTTCCCATACCACCGATGGCTTAAACGACCTCTCCAAAAAGATGTTGGGGGGAACCGCGTCGCGTTTTGCGCCGATGCGGGCGAGGATATCCGATGCCTGATTGTTTTCCCGAGCCACATGGTGAAATTCGAGCCCCTCGAACCGAGATGACATCTTTAGGACAGCGTTTCGATAGGCCGCCATTTCGGATCCTTGGCATCAAAGTCTCCATTTATTTGGGATATTGCGAGGTTTGAATCCCCACGCACCTCCAGGCGTTGAATGCCCATGGAGACTGCCATCCGAAGACCATGCAATAGAGCTTCGTATTCGGCTGCGTTGTTGGAGTCTGTATACAATATTTGCAATACATACTGAACGGTATCTCCGGTTGGGGACGTCAGGACGACGCCAGCCCCTAGACCAGCCAGCATTTTGGAAACGTCGAAGTGCATGATCCAATTGGAGTATGCGCCGTACTCTTTAGGGAGTTCGGCTTCCGTCCATTCGGCGACAAAGTCGGCCAATACTTGCGATTTAATGGCTCGCCGAGGTTTGTATGTTATGTCGAACGGGAGGAGCTCAATGGCCCATTTGGCAATCCGGCCCGTAGCGTCGCGGTTGTTTATAATATCGTTAAGTGGCACTTCCGAGGCTACTGTAATTGAACACTCTTGAAAGTAGTGTCGCAGCTTTCGGGATGCCATGAATACCGCATAGGCTATCTTTTGATAATGTGGGTACCGTGATTTGCATGGAGTGAGGACAGTGGATACATAGTATACCGGCTTTTGAAGAGGGAATTTATGTCCGTCAGCCTCTCGTTCAATGACGAGCACTGCGCTTACAACTTGATGAGTCACCGCAATGTACAACAGCATTGGTTCGCTGATGTTTGGCGCGGCCAGGATTGGGTTGGTTGCCAGTATGGCTTTTATTTCTTCCAATCCGGTTGTGGCAATGTCTGTCCACTCAAAGTGTTCGGTGCACCAAAGGAGGTGATAAAGGGGTAATGCCTTTTCTCCTAAGCGGGAGATAAAGCGGCTTAGAGCCGCCACACATCCAGTTAGTTTCTGGATTTGTCTGAGGTCCGTTGGGATAGCCAACTGTGACAGAGCTTGGATTTTGGCCGGATTAGCTTCAATCCCACTACTGGAGACAATGAAGCCCAGGAGCTTTCCTGCTGGTACGCCGAAAACGCATATTTCCGGATTGAGCTTGATGTCGTATGTTCGGAGGTTGTCGAATGTGAGCCTCAAGTAGTCTATCAGAGAGTCGACATGTTTGGTTTTAACGACCACATCATCTACGTATGCCTCTACTATTTTGCTGATCTGTTTCTCCAGACATGTCTGGATCATGTGCTGATATGTTGCGCCGGCGTTTTTGAGCCCAAAAGGCATTGTGTTGAAACAGAAGGGGCCGTATGGTGTTATAAATGCCGTTACGGCTTGGTCGGACTCCGCCATCTTGACTTGGTGGTAGCCGGAGTATGCGTCGAGGAAACACAATGACTCGTGTCCTGCAGTAGCATCAATAATTTGATCAATGCGGGAGAGGGGGAAGGGATCCTTTGGGCAAGCCTTGTTGAGGTCCTTAAAATCGACACATAGGCGCCAGGATTTGTCCTTCTTTGGTACCATCACCAGGTTTGCTAGCCAGTCTGGGTGTTTTATTTCTCTAATGAATCCGGCCTCCAATAACTTGGCTAGTTCCTCTCCCATGGCCTGTCTCTTAGGTTTAGAGAAACGCCGAAGAGCCTGGTTGACCGGCTTCAATCCCTTTAGGATATTGAGGCTGTTCTCGGCCAGCCTGCGTGGGATTCCTGGCATGTCTAAGGGGTGCCAGGCGAATATGTCCCAATTTTCGCGCAAGAAATCTTGTAGTGCGGCGTCCACGGCGGGGCTTAACTGTGCCCCAATGGAGGCTGTTTTTGTAGGGTCCGTTGGGTGGAATTGGAATTTGACTATTTCATCTGCTGGTTTAAAAGAGGTGGACTTGGATCTCTTGTCAAGTATTACGTCGTCCCTGACTACCGTGGAGCGTAGCGTAGTTAATTCCTCGGCCGTAAGGGCTTCGGATAATGCTTCGAGGGCCAATGCGGCTGTTTGGTTTTCGGCGCGGAGTGTTGTGTCCGGATCACTAGCGAGAGTGATGATTCTGTTGGACCCGGGCATTTTGAGCTCCATGTACCCATAATGGGGTATGGCTTGGAAGATCGTGAACGCCTCCCTTCCTAGAAGGGCGTGATATCCACTACTGAACAGGGCCACTTGGAATGTAATTTCTTCGGACCTATAGTTCTCCGGCGTGCCGAATACCACATCTAGTGTGATTTTCCCAGCACAGCGTGCTTCCCGACTGGGGATGATTCCTCTGAAGGTTGTGCTGCTTTGCTCAATGCGGTTCTAGTCTATTTCCATTTTTTGAAGAGTTTCCTCGTAGATGAGGTTTAATCCACTGCCGCCGTCCATGAGTACATTGGTGAGTCGAAAGCCGTCCACAATTGGACTGAGGACCAGTGAACCTGGTGCTCGAGCAGTTCGGAATTTAGGTTCGTCACTGGCACTGAAGGTAATAGCCGTGTCACTCCATGGATTCATTGCTGCTACGTGGCAGATTTCGGCGAGGCTGCGCAGTGTTCGCTTGTGCCTATTACTTGATGCGAAGGTTTCAAAAACTGTTAATACCGTATTGTTATCCACGGGATGGTGCTTTGTAGTATCTGGGATGAGAAGATACTCACCACTTTTGGCCACCTGCCGGAGTATCCAACATGCTCTAAGGTTGTGCGTTGGTATGGTGTCCGTTGTGCTATGAATTTTGTAGGGTCCGTTAAACCATCCCTCCAATACGGTTCCATGCCCTGTAGAGGGTTTTTGCTTCTTTGTAATTAACTCGGGTGTCTTATGATAGTGCACCCTTTTACCTCGGACTGGGTGTATATTCGGAGCCGGATTATCCCAAAATTTCGTTTCGGTTTTCCAGGCACTTTCCATCGCACAGTACTTTCATACTATGGACGCCAAGTCGGCGAAGCGTGATATGTCACGGCGACTTATGGCATTAAGGATTCCCTTGTCCGTGCAATTATTGTAGAAGAGTGAGACTGCGTCTTCCTCACGGCAGTCCTTAACCTTGTTCATCACAAGGAGGAATCTGGCCCAATAATGATGTACTGTTTCATGGGGCTCTTGCCTGATGTGGGAAAGATCGTTTATGTCTGGGTGGGTGGGTGGTTTTGAGTCCAAACCCCTACCCGATCTGAGACCCAGGGGCCGAGGAGTTTTCGATCTTGGAAGTTCGGATTCCGGGATGTTGCCCGATGAGTCTGGCCCGCTGCCTGACTCTAGGTTCAGGGTTTGGGTGATGTCCTTCCGTAAACGGGTATCCGGCTCGGAGAGCTCAGGAATTCGGACATAGTTAGTCCTCAAGATGGAGGAAGAATCGCCGCATTGTTCCTCCACCACCGCAACATGATGGGTGACCGGTGGAGAGTTAATCTCCCATTGATGGGGTTTAAGCCCAATCCGATCATAGTCCGTAGCGACTCCCAAGGCGGCGATGCGATCCAAGAGCTCGTTCAGAGAAGAGAGCTCCATTGGATCCATCTGCTCTACGGATTCCGAGCCGACGTGGAGGCCGTTTTCGATGACCCGAGAAGTCATCGTCAGTGCAGCAGCCGAACAAGCGGTTATGACGAAACTGCCTAGCCGGAGAGTTTGGCCGACAGCCAGGGCTCCCCCGGCGGTAATGCTATTTTAACAATGAGATGAGGCATCCTTCCTTACGGTGACGTCACAGAGGAACTCTCAATGAAAGCACCAATGTCGATGTCAAAACCGGCGGATCTCGGGTAGGGGGTCCCGAACTGTGCGTCTAAGGCGGATGGTAACAGGAGGCAGGGGACACGATGTTTTATCCAGGTTCGGGCCCTCTTGATGGAGGTAAAACCCTATGTCCTATTTGATTATTCTTGACAATACGAGTAGTACAAGAGTTGATCTACCACGAGATCGGAGAGGCTAAACCCTAGAAGCTAGCCTATGGTATGATTGTCTGTTGTCCTACGTACTAAAACCCTCCGGTTTGTATAGACACCGGAGGGAGCTAGGGTTACACGTCGGTTACAAAGGAGGAGATATACATATCCGTATTTCCTAGCTTGCCTTCCACGCCAAGTAGAGTCCCATCCGGACACGGGACGAAGTCTTCAATCTTGTATCTTCATAGTCCAACAGTCCGGCCAAAGGATACAGTCCGGCTGTCCGGAGACCCCCTAATCTAGGATTCCCTCAGTTACCTTAGTGTCTTGTTTCTTTTTTTGACTCCTGCATCTAATACCTGCATGTCCAGTCTCAACTTGTTGATTATACGTTGACAATCATGTACACGTTGTCTTGCCACCTCTAGTTGATGCTCGAGAACATCAGCACATTCCAATTCCAATCCATAATCATTCGTTAACGGCCATGCCGCACTACTCGCAGATCTTTGTGTTGATGTCACTTCATCCTGAAATGTTTTTGTAAGTACACATGACTAGGGCAAAAATATAGTTACAACAGTGATGCGAACAAGACACTATTTTGTACTACATGGCAAAACAGGACTAACAATAATGTTACACGTCACTTTCAAAAAAATGTTACACGTCATGAAGCATAAGCAGGTGATATTTTAAAAATTATAAAAAAGGATAGTCTGTGCAGCCGGCATACAGAAGTCCCTCTTAGCTCACCAGAGGAGCATGATGTTGGGGCCCAATCAAAAATACAGACAAGTTACAAATTTAGACAGCATGTTGCGTATAAGTAAGCAAGCAGTTGGCCATTCTGTGCCTCAATTAAAGTCTTAGGGAGCATAATGAGCAGCAGAGGGTTTCATACAAACATACTACAGCAGGCAAAACTATGCAATCATTAGCGTAGTATAAACTAGATTGTGAGCCTCATGCAATAATAGTTGGTTAATAGACTTCAAAGCTTAAGGCACACTTCGGCAGAGTAATTAAATGGTAAGGCCTTTAATTATGTCAACTAATAGTGATACAAGTACTGAACATCAGGCATGATTATTTGGGCATCTCATTAACTGAGGACAAATAAAGCAATTGAAAAGAGAAAATTAACTATGCCTGAAACAAACAAGGAATTGAACTGTTGAGTTGCATACAGTGACTTACCTTAGCAGGTTGAAGAGGCTCAGCACAACTCCTACTTCTCTTGCAAGGCTCCTTCCTAACATCTTGTACATGGAAATCCTCAATCTTATCTTCATTGCACCCCCTCTGCAAGCTGACACAAACTAGTTAGTCGTCTCCTTGGAAGATAAATATGCATACTTTCCAGTCTGTGAACACAAAAGAATGAGATTATAACAAAACAACACCACATGATGAAACATGCCACATCTCTTGCACTTTCACACAATGAAATAAGCATTTACTATGTTTGCACTATGTAAAAACTAGGCATACCTTCGAACTGGATCTCCAGGTACTCTTGGAGAGCCTACTGTAGTGTACAGCCAAACCTTTATGTCACCTATGAGTTAGACAAGGCCCCACTACAGCAGCCCTTAGTGTTTAAATTGTTGACAAGCTCTGTTAGAGTGTTAGGTCAAGAACAGCAAGTAATCAAAGCAAACAGTCCTAGTATGGCTGGCTGATGCAAACAAGCAATTGAACAGATGTGTGAGCAAATCTTACATATCAAGAAAAGAAGCAAAGAAGGAGGCTTAAAGACCATCACTTAACTGACCAGATTTAAGGGGCATTTAAACATCATGTGCAACGTATGAACTAACATAAACACTGCATATTCCAGATTCTACAATGGAATGCACATGTATTAGGTTATGCCATGTATGATGATGCCTAAATTTACAGATAGTAGGCAGGAGTGATTCATCATTGCACGCACAATTGAATTGCAGGTTAAGGGCCAGTTCGATTCCGCCTTTTCAAGGCATATTGTCAAAATAAGCCATAAAAGATGTAAAGAAGTCATTTTTGAGTTATGGGCTTGGGCTTAACTAATTTCGCTTTGAAGGGGGGTGTTTCGGGTAGAACCTCACTAAAAATTGAAGGGAAGGGGAATAGTGAAATGACTCTGTTGTCTGCCTATATTACACTCAAAATGCAACTGCTGATGCCCGTGTCACACCTGACCCTCAAGTAAAAACAAACACGCAAGCATTCATTGCCCTGCCCGCTTGCATCTCCTCTCCCCTTTCCCTCTACCTTGATCCCCTGCCTGCAACACTAGGGTTCCTCCAGTGAGCCGTCGCCACTAATCCCATCTGGCCTGGTCCTCGACGATGCTATGTCCAGCTAGGCCACATGGCCGGTGGGTAGGGGCAAATCTCCCTGGCTGCTCCTCCCTCTGGCGCTGCCCCTCATTCTCATGGTCTCCAGCAGCTGCTCCACTGTGGTTCGTCCAACGCACTACTCTGGCGGGCGCTGCACAACTACGGCTGATGCCACACTGCGGCAGAACGCACCTTATTCCCCCTCCCCTCCTCCCAGGCCATGGCCTTGAGGTGCTGCTGAAGGATGAGCTCATCCAACAAGGTGAGGATCTCCTCTGATTTTTTGCCAAATTTTCATTCTGATCCACTATACGATGAATTGCTATGAGCTGCTTCTGCTACTGATATATGATGCATTGCTATGAGCTGCTCCTGTTGCTGCTATATGATGAATTGCTATGAGCTGCTGATGTTGTATGATGAGTTGCTATGAGTTGCTGCTGCTATATGATGAATTGCTATGAGCTACTGCTGCTGCTATATGATGAGTTGCTAAAAGCTGCTCACTACAAAAAAATACACTTTTGTGATAATACGTGTTTGTCACAGTAGGTCGCTTTTTTGTCATGCATGTACATCCATGACAAATTTATGACAGAATCAAGATAGTCATACATGTGCTGTCGTAGAAGTGTTCCATGACATTACAAAATTATCATCACGGAAGTGTCCACTTCCATGACGATAAATCGTGCGTCACAGAAGTGCTTTCGTCAATGGTGACCGACACGTGGCATCCACCATAACGGAACACTGTTAAGCTATTGGGTCGGGTTTTGGATCCGATAACCCGTTAACAGCCCCGACCAATGGGGATTTTCCACGTGTAAAATCATCATTGGCCAGAGGAAACACGTGTCGGCTCATCGTTGGGACAGATGTCATCCACTCACTGGACAGAACGCGCCTATGATACGTCGACACATGACATGGCCCAACAAGTTTAAATGGGCCGGCCCAACTAGAGGCCCACAAGATTTTGCCCATAATGGGCCGGCCCAGCTAAAGGCCCACGAAATTTTGCGGACCATAATGGGCTGGCCCAGCTAAAGGCCCACAAGATTTTGCGGGCCATAATGGGCCGGCCCAGGTAAAGGCCCACAAGATTTTTTTGTGCCATAATGGGCCGGCCGGGTAAAGGCCCACAAGATTCTTGCGGGTCATAATGGGCCGGCCCAGCTAAAGGCCCACGAGATTTCACCGACATTAATGGGCCGGCCCAGCTGTAGGCCCACAAGATTTTGAGGACCCTAGTAGGCCGGCCCATTAACTGGCTGCCATGTTTTGGGCCAAATGTCGGCCCATATTTGATCCGGTCCATTAATGGCCTGCCACGCTCCGGGCCTAATAGTGGCCCATATGAGATCCGGCCCATTAAAAGCCTACCACGTTCTGGGCCAAATTACGGCCCAGATCAGGTCCGGCCCTTTAAGAGGCTTTGGGCTCAATTATGGCCCATATCAGATTCGGCCCGTCAACTGGACACTATGCTTTTGGGCTCGCTTGCTAAAGGCCCACTTAGTAATTCGGCCTGATATTAGTTTTTGCCTATTAAGGGTCCGTTTAACATTTCGGCCCTATATTAATTTCGGCCTATTAAAAGCCCGTCATATAGTTGGGCCTAACTACGGCCCGGTTTGCATCCGGCCTGCTCGCAGCCGATATCTGATTGGGCCAAACAAGGACCCAGACAATTTTGGCCTGTTAAAAGCCCGTGATTTGATTCGCACAATCATGGGCCAGGGTTCATTTCAGGCTGCTGCTGGCCTGTGAGTTGATCGGCACGTTTCAGGCCCAACCTACATCGTGATTGCATGACGGCCCGATTATGTACCGTAATTTTACAGTTTGGCCGGTTTACTGCGAAGACAGGATATATATACAGTAAAATAACTGCAGTATCCTGAATAAGAAAAAACCTATACTATACAGTAAAGAAATTACGGCATATTACATCCACTGGACATCAAAGTTCGCCACTATGATAATAAAGCACAAGCAGACAGCAGATTACATACACTGGGCATCAAAGATCACCACCAGTGCAAATAAACACGCCAATAAAATAATATACAAAACCAACAGCACTTCAATAGAGTTCAAGAAAGGTTAGCCCTGCTGGGGAGCTGCAGCGCAAGCAGCTGAGCAAGATGATGAGACTGCGCTTGTTCAACACTTATATCTTCCTCACTCTGAAAGATAAGCAAGCAAACAGATGACAGGTTTTGCACATAAAAGTATCAGTGCTGGCAATTCATCACATTTCTTACTGACGAATAAAGTGACACAGTTTAAATTTGCATTAACACAATATGGTATTGTTCAGGTCAAGACATGGCAGGAAATGACATTGTGAAGGAGTTGGCAGCTTCACGACACCACTGGATTACAAATCAAGAACTCATAAGTATCAATGGTTAGTGTGCTGTCAATTTATACCATTTTAGTTTTGGCAAATAAAGAGACGGTTTAAATAATAGTAGAATGATATGACATTTTTCATAGTTAAGGCATTGCAGAATATGACATTGTGCTGTAGTGGGTAGGTTCACCACACCACTGGATTACAGATGAAGAACAGAAGCATACATGCAGTGCAAAAGAAGATCACTTGCTCTGTATAGTTTAATTTACATGGTATGAAGAAGGAACTTGGTTGTACAGCTGAAAACTTAAATTGAGAAAGGACGAACTTTTGTTTATGAACTACATATAATAAACTTTAAACAAGCAATTTGATGCAAACGCCAAAAATAAACAGCTGTTGGAGTCATTCCTAACCAAATATATACAACAAAGTTTGAAGGCTTGAGATGGACAAACTTACATTATTGGTGAAGACATGCTCTATAAAGGCCTTGTCCATGCTGATGGGGGGCAATTCCAGAAGTTTACCATAGAATCTTCTTCAAAAGCATTGCCTTTATTCTACATTTTGTTAAGAGTAAATATAGATGTGATAATATACGAAAAAATGGAGAATATTTAAGATAAGATGAAGAGTGATGCTACATAACCAAGTAGCTATAAATGTAAGTGCAGTGATACAGGCAAAAGGTACAGCCAAGAGCAATGCACAGCTAAAATTCTTCAGTGCCAACCTTATGGTAAGAGTAAATATAGATCTGATGTGTAGAAAATGGAGGGCAAAGGAAAATAAGCTGCAGAGTGATGGTACATGAACAACTACCTGTCATTATAAGTACAATGATAAAGGACAGCATGTACTTACAAGAACAATGCAGAGCTAAAAAACATTGGCACTGGATATATTCTACACTAATGTAACCATTCATACAGATCAGATAATTTGGAGCGAACAATTGATAAGAAAGCTATCATGCATACTACTGTCACATAATGAACTAGGTATGTATGCAAGTACAGTGATACAGGACAACAGGTACTAACAAGAGCAAAGCAGCGGGCAGCATATTTGAGATATCCTGTGGTTCTTGTCAAACCGGAATTCTTCGTCGAGCAGATTTCCTGCAAAAAAGATCCGTAAAGCACATGCGGAAAAGTAGAAGTTCAAATTGTCATGTGATTTCATAGACAGTACCTCATCCTGGGAACGAGACCAGTGCATAACAAGGTTTTTCCATTCAATGTCTTCTAAATTTAGCACATGAGACTTTAGCAAAAATTCGTTTATAGACTTGCCATCAAAGTGTGATTTCCTTAGGTAACACTGATACTGCTGCAATGCTTCCTTGAAAAGCACAAGCAAGCTTTGATCATCATGACTATCCAGATTGACCCTCGCCTAGTTACAACAATGTAATGTAAATCATTGATGTGTTCAATCAGCAGAAAACAGGAAAATAATAGCCATGAATAATAGCACTTACACGTAAGTTGGACAGGAAGATGTGAAAATGGTGTTTGTCTTCACAAGAATCTTCCCATGATGGGAATATATGCATGTAGTCCCTAACAACATTGAAAGCATTGTCTTTTAAACTGGGAATAAATGGAATGGGGTTCCAATCTGCAGGAATTGGCCGTCTCTGCAGTTGGGATAGGTCTTCGGCCGGTGGACTTGGTGTACTTTTTGCTGGAGTGTGATTTTTCTGTGGTACAGCTGGTGCTATGGCAAATGAAATCGGTATACCTTTTGCTGGAGTGCAGGTCCTATGTGGTGGGGCTAGTGGTGTGGCCAGTGAAGTATGAGTACAGTCTGCTGGAGTCGGTCCTACGTTTTGTGTCACTGGTTGTACAGCCAATATAAGTGGGGTGCTGTCTGATTTCTCCGGCACCACCACATTTTTCAAGGACTTTGCTGGTGCTCCTTCAGGTTCGGCAATCACCCTCTTCCTTTTTGATGTCTGATGCACAAGAACAGCATTTGAGTGGAAAACATGGTATGATGACAGATGGAATATGTATTGATAATGGATGGGCATGGCATCTCGACATATATGATGAGTAAACTAGGCAGATGGCGGTGCAACAAAGTAGAAGAAATGCAAGACAACATATGCAAGATACCCGCAATCAATAAAACATTGCCAAATTAGAATAGGCACCTTGATGGGTAAACAGGACAGGCCATCTGCCTTTGACTCCTCGAGGTTAGAATAGTCATTAGGATGATATTCTGAACAAGAATCAACAGGTGGGGAGCGTATGAGTTTCATTGCATCCAGAATGGAACTCAATGCCTTGGTGCCAATTTTGTAAGTCATTGCAGTGTTTAGCTTCAAGAGTGGACTGCTGCTAGTGCGACACAAAGCAGCTACACAGATCATAGTGTAGATATAACGGGAAAACCTTAAGCATCAAAGTAAAATCAGCAAAGTGGAACTTGCTGGAATATATGTGCTAGTATTGCCGGTACGGCTAGAAAGGCTTCGGATACCAGCTCTCTTCAAGTGAAGGTGTGGTACTGTTAATATCAATGTAACTCTCAAAGGCGACACAGCTCCCCGCATTTCCTTGTTATTCTTATAGGATTCAAGTGGGCAGGCCACTACCAATCCTATACATATGTTTACAAGATCCTACGAATCAAAGAGGCTCAAAGTGTCCATCACAACCGACCGTATAGACCTCTACACTGCAAATGTCCCTGCTCATCTTCAGTACAAGGAACATACTGTACTACTATCATACTCCCTCCGTTCCAAAATATAAGTCTTGGTAGAGATTTCCACTATGGATCACATACAGATGTATCCAGGTACATTTTAGAGTGTAGATTCAATCATTTTGCTCCATATGTAGTCCATGGTGGAATCTATACAAAGACTTGTATTTAGGAACGGAGAGAGTACATATTAAAGAACGGAAGAGGAACATGGTAAAGAAGAGCAAGCAGATTTTGGATAATAAAATGTTGGTTGCGCAGTGCCCACACATGATGAACCAGAGCGCATTAAGAATGCAACTCCTAGCTGTCTCTCGACCATTTCAGGCGGTTGGATGAAGATCCTACGTCTCCTAACCCTTTTTCTTCCTCGTCTCTGATTATTCCCATACAGAACACCGCACGGGCCGCCGGCCGGACCACCGGCCCCCACCGCCTGTGTTCCTCTGCCACCCCCACCCCCACCCCAACCCCCACCCGCGTCGAGTTTTCTTCGTTCGGCGAGGCCCCACAACCACCCGAGCCCCTTCGATCGCACCGGCGAACTCCGGCGAGCTCTGAAAAATCGACTGACCCAATTTTGAAATTTAGTCTACTGTGATTTAACTAGTGTGGAATATAAATGGGGAAAACCATAAGCATTGCGAGTATGGTGTTGAGCGTGCCATGGCGGATCTGAAGGTGCAAAACGGACAAAGGCAACTTCGCAACCAAGACAAGAAATCAGAGTAAAGCAGTGGCGATCTATTTTCTTGCTGCGATAAATAAGTTGAGCGGATACGAAAGAGTACCGCCTCTGGTGCGGCGCCGTGTAGGCATCTGCTGAGAATTTGACGGTGCTGCGGTAGCGATGGCTGTCGGCGGCGTGGAAGCGGATCTAGGAGGGTAGATGGTGGCGGCGGGGCGCGGTGGACGAGACGGTCGTAGGAGCGGCGCTGGCAAGGTGGACGATGGCGGGGATGAAGCAAGAGGACGGGATGCAAGGATCCTGGTCCGAAGCCGTGGATGAGAGAGGTCGATCTCTTGTAATGGACGGCGGCATCGGGGTATCAGCTCCGGCATGGTGAAGGAGGACGGCGGTGGATGGGGTGGCGGACGGCGGTGGACGGAGGAGGGTGGGGCGGAGAGGGTGTTTTGGCGCCCACGGAGTACGAATGGGGAAAAGGGAGGTAGAGAGGAAGGGGGAACCATGTATTCAGGGCACGCTTGTCTAAAATGCGAGGAAATTTACAAACTTAGCCCCCGTTTCAAATTTCTACTACATCACAGCAACACTAGTTGGTCGGGGATAGGACGGTAATCTCGCATACACCAAATATTTGCCGACGAGAGTTTGTTTTTGGCGCCCACCGTGTATGAATATGAATCGGGGAGGGAGTCGATTTCAGCCGAGGACACACTGTGTTTTTGTTGGGGAACGTAGCAGAAATTCAAAATTTTCCTACGTGTCACCAAGATCTATCTATGGAGAGACCAGCAACGAGGGGAAGGAGAGTGCATCTACATACCCTTGTAGATCGCTAAGCGGAAGCGTTCAAGAGAACGGGGTTGAAGGAGTCGTACTCGTCGTGATCCAAATCACCGGAGATCCTAGTGCCGAACAGACGGCACCTCCGCGTTCAACACACGTACAGCCCGGTGACGTCTCCCATGCCTTGATCCAGCAAGGAGAGAGGGAGAGGTTGAGGAAGACTCCATCCAGCAGCAGCACAATGGTGTGGTGGTGGTGGAGGAGCGTGGTACTTCAGCAGGGCTTCGCCAAGCACCGCAAGAGACGAAGAGGGAGAGGGGTAGGGTTGCGCCAAGGAGAGGAACTCGTGTGTGTTGGGCAGCCCAAACCTCAAGTATATATAGGGGAAGGGGAGGGGCTGTGCCCCCACCTAGGGTTCCCTCCCTAGGGGTGGCGGCAGCCCCCAGATCCCATCTGGGTGGCGGCCACAAGGGGGAGAAGGGGAGGCGCACCTGGGGTGGGCCTTAGGGCCCATCTGCCCTAGGGTTTGCCCCCTTCCCCTCTTGGAGGCGCCTTGGGCCCTTGTGGGGGGGCGCACCTGCCCACCTGGGGCTGGTCCCCTCCCACACTTGGCCCATGTAGCCCTCCGGGGCTTGTGGCCCCACTTGGTGGACCCCCGGGACCCTCCCGGTGGTCCCGGTACGTTACCGATAAACCCCGAAACCTTTTTCGGCGACCAAAACAGGACTTCCCATATATAAATCTTTACCTCCGGACCATTCTGGAACTCCTCGTGACGTCCGGGATCTTATCCGGGACTCCGAACAACATTCGGTAACCACGTATATCTATTCCCTATAACCCTAGCGTCATCGAACCTTAAGTGTGTAGACCCTACGGGTTCGGGAGACATGCAGACATGACCAAGATGACTCTCTGGTCAATAACCAACAGCGGGATCTGGATACCCATGTTGGCTCCCACATGTTCCACGATGATCTCATCGGATGAACCACGATGTCAAGGACTTAATCAATCCCGTATACAATTCCCTTTGTCTAGCGGTACGATACTTGCCCGAGATTCGATCATCGGTATCCCGATACCTTGTTCAATCTCGTTACCGGCAAGTCTCTTTACTCGTTCCGTAACACATCATCCCGTGATCAACTCTTTGATCACATTGTGCACATTATGATGATGTCCTACCGAGTGGGCCCAGAGATACCTCTCCGTTTACACGGAGTGACAAATCCCAGTCTCGATTCGTGCCAACCCAACAGACACTTTCGGAGATACCTGTAGTGTACCTTTATAGTCACCCAGTTACGTTGTGACGTTTGGCACACCCAAAGCACTCCTACGGTATCCGGGAGTTGCACAATCTCATGGTCTAAGGAAATGATACTTGACATTAGAAAAGCTTTAGCATACGAACTACATGATCTTGTGCTAGGCTTAGGGTTGGGTCTTGTCCATCACATCATTCTTCCAATGATGTGATCCCGTTATCAATGAAATCCAATGTCCATGGTCAGGAA
Organism: Triticum urartu; assembly: GCF_003073215.2. NCBI lineage: Eukaryota > Viridiplantae > Streptophyta > Magnoliopsida > Poales > Poaceae > Triticum > Triticum urartu. The sequence continues at coordinate 121,101,566 of NC_053023.1, read as the reverse complement.
ACCGTAACCATCTATTGATCAACGAGCTAGTCAACTAGAGGCTTACGTGACAAATCCCAGTCTCGATTCGTGCCAACCCAACAGACACTTTCGGAGATACCTGTAGTGTACCTTTATAGTCACCCAGTTACGTTGTGACGTTTGGCACACCCAAAGCACTCCTACGGTATCCGGGAGTTGCACAATCTCATGGTCTAAGGAAATGATACTTGACATTAGAAAAGCTTTAGCATACGAACTACATGATCTTGTGCTAGGCTTAGGGTTGGGTCTTGTCCATCACATCATTCTTCCAATGATGTGATCCCGTTATCAATGAAATCCAATGTCCATGGTCAGGAAACCGTAACCATCTATTGATCAACGAGCTAGTCAACTAGAGGCTTACTAGGGACATGGTGTTGTCTATGTATCCACACATGTATCTGAGTTTCCTATCAATACAATTCTAGCATGGATAATAAATGATTATCATGAACAAGGAAATATAGTAATAACTAATTTATTATTGCCTCTAGGGCATATTTCCAACAGTCTCCCACTTGCACTAGAGTCAATAATCCAGTTCTCATCGCTATGTGATTAACACTCAAGGTCACATCCCCATGTGACTAACACCCAAAGAGTTTTGGGTTTGATCATGTTATGCTTGTGAGAGAGGTTGTAGTCCACGGGTCTGCAACATTCAGATCCATATGTACTTCGCAAATTTCTATGTCATCTTCTAGATGCAACTACTACGCTACATTTGGAGCCATTCCAAATAACCGTTCTACTATACGAATCCAGTTTACTACTCAGAATAATCTGGATTGGTGTCAAAGTTTGCATCGGCGTAACCCTTTACGACGAACTCTTTTACCACCTCCATAATCGAGAAAATTCCTTAGTCCACTAGTTACTAAGGATAACTTTGACCGCTGTCCTGTGATCCATTCTTGGATCACTCTTGTACCCCTTGACTGACTCATGGCAAGGCACACTTCAGGTGCGGCACACAGCATAGCATACTGTAGAGAGCCTATGACAAAAGCATAGGGGACGACCTTCGTCCTTCCTCTTTCTTCTGTCGTGGTCGAGCTTTAAGTCTTAACTTCATACCTTACAACTCAGGCAAGATCTCCTTCTTTGATTGATCCATCTTGAACACCTTCAAGATCATGTCAAGGTATGTGCTCATTTGAAAGTACCATTAAGCGTTTTGATCTATCCTTATAGATCTTGATGCTCGATGTTCAAGTAGCTTAATCCAGGCTTTCCATTGAAAAACACTTTTCAAATAACTCTGCATGCTTTCCAGAAATTCTACATCATTTCCGATCAACAATATGTTAACAACATATACTCATCAGAAATTCTATAGTGCTCCCACTCACTTCTTTGGAAATACAAGTTTCTCATAAACTTTGTATACACCCAAAACTTTGATCATCTCATCAAAGCATACATTCCAACTCCGAGATGCTTACTCCAGTCCTTAGAAGGATTGCTGGAGCTTTGCATACTTGTTAGCATCTTTCAGGATTGACAAAACCTTCCGGTTGTATCACATACAACCTTTCCTCAAAAATCGTCGAGGAAACAATGTTTTGACATCCTATCTGCAAGATTTCATAAATAATGCAGTAATTGCTAATATAATTCCAACAGACTCTTAGCATCGCTACGAGTGAGAAAGTCTCACCGTAGTCAACTCCTTGAACTTGTCGGGAAACATCTTAACGACAAGTCGAGCTTTCTTAATGGTGACATTTACCATCATTGTCCGTCTTCCTTTTAAAATCCATATGTACCCAATAGCCTTACGACCATCAAGTAGTTCTTCCAAAGTCTACACTTTGTTTTCATACATGGATCCTCTCTCGGATTTTATGGCCTCGAGCCATTTATCGGAATCCAGGCCCACCATCGCTTCTCCATAGCTCATAGGTTCATTGTTGTCTAGCAACATGACTTCCAAGACAGGATTACGTACCACTCTGAAGTAGTACGCATCCTTGTCGTCCCACAAGGTTTGGTAGTGACTTGATCTGAAGTTTCATGATAAGCTTCTACTTCAATTGGTGTAGGTGCCACAGGAACAACTCCCTGTGCCCTGCCACACACTAGTTGAAGAGACGGTTCAATAACCTCATCAAGTCTCCACCATCCTCCCACTCAATTCTTTCGAGAGAAACTTTCCCTCGAGAAAGGACCCGATTCTAGAAACAATCCCTTATTGCTTTCGAATCTGAGACAGGAGGTATACCCAACTGTTTTGGGTGTCCTATGAAGATGCATTTATCCGCTTTGGGTTCGAGCTTATTAGCCTGAAACTTTTTCACATAAGCGTCCCAGCCCCAAACTTTTAAGAAATGACAGCTTAGGTTTCTCTAAACCATAGTTCATACGGTGTCATCTCATCGGAATTACGTGGTGCCCTATTTAAAGTGAATGTGGTTGTCTCTAATGCCTAACCCATAAACTATCGTGGTAATTCGATAAGAGACATCATGGTATGCATCATATCCAATAGGGTGCAGTTATGATGTACGGACACACCATCACACCATGGTGTTCCTGGCTGTATTGGTTGTGAAACAATTTCCACAATGTCTTAATTCTGTGCCAAACTCGTAATTCAGATATTCATCTCTACGATCATATCATAGACATTTTATCCTCTTGTCACGACGATGTTCAACTTCACTCTGAAATTACTTGAACCTTTCAATAATTCAGACTTATGTTTCATCAAGTAAATATACTCAGTATCTACTCAAATCATCTGTGAAGTAACAACATAACGATATCCACTACATGCCTCAGCACTCATTGGACTGCGCACATCAAGATGTATTACTTCCAACAAGTTGCTTTCTTGTTCCATTTTACTGAAAACGAGGCTTTCAGTCATCTTGCCCATGTGGTATGATTTGCATGTCTCAAGTGATTCAAAATCAAGTGAGTCCAAATGGTCCATTTGCATGGAGTTTCTTCATGCATATACACCAATAGACATGGTTCGCATGTCTCAAACTTTTCAAAAACGAGTGAGCCCAAAGATCCATCAACATGGAGCTTCTTCATGCGTTTTATACCGATATGACTTACGTGGCAGTGCCACAAGTAGGTGGTACTATCATTACTATCTTATATCTTTTGGCATGAACATGTGTATCACTACGATCGAGATTCAATAAACCATTCATTTTAGGTGTAAGACCATTGAAGGTATTATTCAAATAAATAGAGTAACCATTATTCTCCTTAAATAAATAACCGTATTGCGATAGACATAATCCAATCATGTCTATGCTCAACGCAAACACCAAATAACAATTATTTAGGTTTTAATACCAATCTCGATGGTAGAGGGAGCGTACGATATTTGATCAACCTTGGAAATACTTCCAACACATATCGTCATCTCACCTTTTAGCTAGTCTCCGTTTATTCCGTAGCCTTTTGTTTCGAGTTACTAACACTTATCAACCGAACCGGTATCTAATACCCTTGTGCTACTAGGAGTACTAGTAAAGTACACATTATAATGCATATCCAATATACTTTTGTTGACCTTGCCAGCCTTCTCATCTACCAAGTATCTAGGGTGGTTCTGCTTCAGTGACTGTTCCCTTATTACAGAAGCACTTAGTCTCGGGCTTGGGTTCAACTTTGGGTTTCTTCACTAGGGCAGCAGCTGAATTGCTGTTTCATGAAGTATCCCTTCTTGCCCTTGCCCTTCTTGAAACTAGTGGTTTCACCAACCATCAACAATTGATGATCCTTCTTGACTTCTACTTTTGTGGTGTCAAACATCGCGAATATCTCAAGGATCATCATATATGTCCCTGATATATTATAGTTCATCACGAAGCTCTAGCAGCTTGGTGGTAATGACTTTGGAGAACTATCACTATTTCATCTGGAAGATCAACTCCCACTTGATTCAAGCGATTGTTGTACTCAGACAATCTGAGCACAAGCTCAACAATTGAGCTTTTCTCCCTTAGTTTGCAGGCTAAGAAAATCGTCGGAGGTCTTATACCTCTTGACGTGGGCACGAGCCTGAAATCCCAATTTCAGCCCTCGAAACATCTCATATGTTTCGCGACGTTTTAAAACGTCTTCGGTGCCTCAACTCTAAACCATTTAACTGAACTATCACGTAGTTATCAAAATGTGTATGTCAGATGTTCGCAACATCCACAGACGACGTTCGAGGTTCAGCACACTGAGCGGTGCATTAAGGACATAAGCCTTTTACTGTCTGCATAATTGCTACTATCAACTTTCAACTAATTTTTCTCTAGGAACATATCTAAACAGTACAACTAAAGCGCGAGCTACGACATAATTTGCAAAATCCTTTTGACTATGTTCAGGATAAACAAGTTCATCTTATGAACTCCCACTCAGATAGACATCCCTCTAGTCATCTAAGTGATTACATGATTCGAGTCAACTAGGTCGTGTCCGATCATCACGTGAGACGGACTAGTCAACATCGGTGAACATCTTCATGTTGATCGTATCTTCTATATGACTCATGCTCGAACTTTCGGTCTCTTGTGTTCCGAGGCCATGTCTGTACATGCTAGGCTCGTCAAGTTAACCTAAGTGTTTCGCATGTGTTCCGAGGCCATGTCTGTACATGCTAGGCTCGTCAACACCCGTTGTATTCGAACGTAAGAATCTATCACACCCGATCATCACGTGGTGCTTCGAAACAACGAACTGTCGCAACGGTGCACAGTTAGGGGGAACACTTTCTTGAAATTATTATGAGGGATCATCTTATTTACTACCGTCGTTCTAAGTAAACAAGATGCAAAAACATGATAAACATCACATGCAATCAAAAGGTGACATGATATGGCCATCATCACTTTGCTCCTTTTGATCTCCATCTTCGGGGCTCCATGATCATCATCGTCACCGGCATGACACCATGATCTCCATCATCATGATCTCCATCATCGTGTCTTCATGAAGTTGTCTCGCCAACTATTACTTCTACTACTACAGCTAACGGTTAGCAATAAAGTAAAGTAATTACATGGCGTTGTTCAATGACACGCAGGTCATATAATAAATAAAGACAACTCCTATGGCTCCTGCTGGTTGTCATACTCATCGACATGCAAGTCGTGATTCCTATTACAAGAACATGATCAATATCATACATCACATATCATTCATCACATTCTTCTTGGCCATATCACATCACATAGCATACCCTGCAAAAACAAGTTAGACGTCCTCTAATTGTTGTTTGCATGTTTTACGTGGCTTCTATGGGTTTCTAGCAAGAACGTTTCTTACCTACGCAAAAACCACAACGTGATATGCCAATTGCTATTTACCCTTCATAAGGACCCTTTTCATCGAATCCGATCCGACTAAAGTGGGAGAGACAGACACCCGCTAGCCACCTTATGCAACTAGTGCATGTCAGTCGGTGGAACCAGTCTCACGTAAGAGTACGTGTAAGGTCGGTCCGGGCCGCTTCATCCCACAATGCCGCCGAATCAAGATTGGACTAGTAACGGTAAGCATATTGAACAAGATCAATGCCCACAACTTCTTTGTGTTCTACTCGTGCATAGAATCTACGCAATAGACCTAGCTCATGATGCCACTGTTGGGGAACGTAGCAGAAATTCAAAATTTTCCTACGTGTCACCAAGATCTATCTATGGAGAGACCAGCAACGAGGGGAAGGAGAGTGCATCTACATACCCTTGTAGATCGCTAAGCGGAAGAGTTCAAGAGAACGGGGTTGAAGGAGTCGTACTCGTCGTGATCCAAATCACCGGAGATCCTAGCGCCGAATAGACGGCACCTCCGCGTTCAACACACGTACAGCCCGGTGACGTCTCCCATGCCTTGATCCAGCAAGGAGAGAGGGAGAGGTTGAGGAAGACTCCATCCAGCAGCAGCACAATGGGCGTGGTGGTGGTGGAGGAGCGTGGTACTTCAGCAGGGCTTCGCCAAGCACCGCAAGAGACGAAGAGGGAGAGGGGTAGGGCTGCGCCAAGAAGGAGAGGAACTCGTGTGTGTTGGGCAGCCCAAACCTCAAGTATATATAGGGGAAGGGGAGGGGTTGTGCCCCCACCTAGGGTTCCCTCCCTAGGGGTGGCGGCAGCCCCCAGATCCCATCTGGGTGGCGGCCACAAGGGGGAGAAGGGGAGGCGCACCTGGGGTGGGCCTTAGGGCCCATCTGCCCTAGGGTTTGCCCCCTTCCCCTCTTGGAGGCACCTTGGGCCCTTGTGGGGGGGCGCACCTGCCCACCTGGGGCTGGTCCCCTCCCACACTTGGCCCATGTAGCCCTCCGGGGCTTGTGGCCCCACTTGGTGGACCCCCGGGACCCTCCCGGTGGTCCCGGTACGTTACCGATAAACCCCGAAACTTTGCGACCAAAACAGGACTTCCCATATATAAATCTTTACCTCCGGACCATTCCGGAACTCCTCGTGACGTCCGGGATCTCATCCGGGACTCCGAACAACATTCGGTTACGCACTATATCTTCCTATAACCCTAGCGTCATCGAACCTTAAGTGTGTAGACCCTACGGGTTCGGGGACATGCAGACATGACCGAGATGATCTCCGGTCAATAACCAACAGCGGGATCTGGATACCAATGTTGGCTCCCACATGTTCCACGATGATCTCATCGGATGAACCACGATGTCAAGGACTTAATCAATCCCGTATACAATTCCCTTTGTCTAGGTACGATACTTGCCCGAGATTCGATCGTCGGTATCCCGATACCTTGTTCAATCTCGTTACCGGCAAGTCTCTTTACTCGTTCCGTAACACATCATCCCGTGATCAACTCCTTGATCACATTGTGCACATTATGATGATGTCCTACCGAGTGGGCCCAGAGATACCTCTCCGTTTACACGGAGTGACAAATCCCAGTCTCGATTCGTGCCAACCCAACAGACACTTTCGGAGATACCTGTAGTGTACCTTTATAGCCACCCAGTTACGTTGTGACGTTTGGCACACCCAAAGTATTCCTACGGTATCCGGGAGTTGCACAATCTCATGGTCTAAGGAAATGATACTTGACATTAGAAAAGCTTTAGCATACGAACTACATGATCTTGTGCTAGGCTTAGGATTGGGTCTTGTCCATCACATCATTCTCCTAATGATGTGATCCCGTTATCAACGACATCCAATGTCCATGGTCAGGAAACCGTAACCATCTATTGATCAACGAGCTAGTCAACTAGAGGCTTACTAGGGACATGGTGTTGTCTATGTATCCACACATGTATCTGAGTTTCCTATCAATACAATTCTAGCATGGATAATAAACGATTATCATGAACAAGGAAATATAATAATAATAATAAATTTATTATTGCCTCTAGGGCATATTTCCAACAGTTTTGGCACCCACCGTGTATGAATCCGGGTGAGAGGCGGTTACGTCACGTTTGGGTGAAATTACAAACCTACCCCTATCTAAACCTATAGAAATCCAGCATATAGGCTTTGCGTGGCAGGGATAGGCAGCAGTGATTTCCATCTCGCAGATTTTGGTTCCGGGCGGTTACTGTGACTTTCCCCGCTTCGTTCAAATTTTGCAGAGTGCACGTTTACCGTGCCAACTCAATTCGAATCCCGTTTGTATTCTATTTTTTCCGGGCGGGATCCATTTTGAATTGGAATTACATTCTATATACATCATTTTTATATATATACTTTCAAAAGCACAACACCATTTATACATAAATATGGTTTACAAATGGCATGATCTCAGATTCATAAGGTTGTATCCATCAATTTGGATTTTCAAATATTTGAAACCACTTTATGTTGAAATCCAATGTATGCATTCCTCGCTAACTGTCTCCAATTAATGTGTGTTTCATGCGGGTTTTTTTTACTTCTCAAACATGTATAATGTGTTTCACACACGCAACATATAGTGTAATCCCGTTTAGACATTAATTGCATATAAACCATGCATTGTTTGTAATTGAAGAATCTATGGATCACCAATATTGATAAACTATATAACATTACACGTGTGCCCAAATTCAAATGAATATGCAGGTTTGATACACCAATTTGCGTTATGATATTATCGATGTCATGATCTCCAGTTTAAATATTTGAATCCCCTTTAATCCAGATATCCGTCTCATATAGCTATCACTCATGCTTATATAGGACTATCTCTCTGGACCTATACGCGTTCATCGTCTCTCAGGTATCTCTCGTGCTACCTGTATGTCGACAATGATCTTTTATCTTCGTAACACACTGACGGTACTCTCTCCCTCGACCTTCATCACTCTATCTCTCTCCAAGTATATCTCGCTCCCTGCTATGTGTCTCTAACTATGATTCTCCATGTGGAATCTCTTTCTCTCACACAAACACAAAACTTTGTCTCCCGGGGTCTCATTTCTCTCTACTATTCCCATGTGTGCCACTCGCACACCCTTCATACATAGATGTCTTTCGCTCCTTAGATATGAGAACCTACGACTCTTCCTCATCAATATCTCTTTCTCACATACAAACACAAACTCTGTCTCCCAGGGTCTCATATTTCTCCATTGTTCTCTTGTATGTCGCTCACACACACCCTCTCTCCCTAGAGATATCTTGCGTTCCCTCGTATGTCTCTCTAGCTATCACTCTCGTTGTGAAATATCTTTCTCTCTCGCAGACACAAAACTCCGTCTCTCTGGATCTCATTTCTCTCTGATATCTGTTTGTATGTGACTCACACGCACCCTCTCTCTATCTCTCTCACACCCACACACATAACCCAGCCTTCTGATCCACTCGACTCCTATCTCTAACGCACACTAGCTAGCATCTTTATCTTTCTATTTATCTGTTTCTCCATCAACCTTCTTTCTCGCCCTCACTCTTGATTCCTATCACGCACACTACATATGTTTCTCTCTATATGCAGTCAAGTGCCCTCTCACACACATATATAACTTCACCCTTTGAATCACCCGGCGGTCATCTCCAACACCCAAACTAGCGGATGTCCCTCTAGCTAGCATCTCCATCTCTGTATCTATCTGTAGTTTCTCCGTCAACATTTCTTTCTCGCACGGAGTCTTGCTTCCTATCACCCACACTATATATGTCTCTCCATACATATGCATTTATAGGTTGGTCCCTTTTGCACAATCGTTGCGCCTCACTCCCTCTGCTCGCCATAGATGCATGCTCCAGCCCACGCCACTATCTCTTAAAGACAAAAACGCATGCTCAATTGTCGGGACTTCTTCCATGCATTCTCACATGCATGCATATTGTCATACCGATCCGTCTCTCCCATGTCGTTGATCTTATGACTTATGTCTTCTTTCTTTTATCTCGATCATGCGCGCGCACACACACACACACATCCCACGTATACATGTATACCTCTCACACATGCACGTTCAAGGTCTCTATGTCTCCATACGTAGTTAATTACCCTCAATCCTAACGCCACATCGAATCGTTCTCCTCTTTTGTGCACATAACTTCCGCCTAGATGGGTAAAACACACACTCACACTTAACAATCTCCTTCTAGCTACCCCCCCCCCCCGCCTCTCACTCTTCCCCTATATCCCCGAAACCAATAAGACCATCCCTTAGTTTAATTCCCGCCTACATGCACCATCGATATATAGTAGTCTTCCTCGGTGTCTCTCGAACAAACACGTTCTCTCGAAGTCGACTCCTCTCATGCATATAGGTCCTAATGCGTTTTTCGAGGCTAACTTTGACCAAACGTTAGAGCAATAATATATGACATGCAACTTACACAAAGCATACCTTCAATTTTGTATGTCAAAGGAGCTTCCAATAATATAATTTGCATAGTATACATCTCATGTGCTATTAATCTTGTCAATAGTCAAAGGTTGTCTTGAAAAACACATTAGGCCCTATATAGATGGAAGGAGGGAGTAGGTCCCATGCAAAAAATGAGAATAAAATTCAAACATCTGGGCATCGTGGCTCGGTCGATAACATTGAGAAACTTGGTTTTAAAATCATGAAACTTGGCATGGTGTCATGTCATGGTAGTACCATGTCGTGGTAAAAAAATTGGCCAAATAGGAACAAATTTTGGTATAAGCTTCTTGCAAATCGGAGCTTCTCTCAAGAAGGCTCATGTTTCTGGGAGGGAACGTGTCACCTTTGTGTGCATAATTCAAATTTGAAATACAAGCACATGTTCCAGTGCACCAAAGTTGGTTGAAAAATCACATGTGTGTCCTTGGGTAAATTTCTAGGTTCCATGCAAGAAATGGGAATGAAATTCAAAATTCTGGGCGTCGTGGCTGGGTTGGAAACATTGAGAAACTTAGTTTTTTAATTCCTGTAAATCCAAAACACGCATGAAAATAATGAAACTTGGCTTGGTGCCATGACATGGCACCAACATGCTGTGGTAAATTTGCAGTCCGATTTATGAAGGCACACACATTAACAATCAACAAAGTCATTTTGGAAGAAGTGTTGTCACGTTACAATCGGAAACACAAATATTATTGAAACCGTGGGCGTTCTACTTACTAGTACCATTTACGTGCCGCCACGCGTCCCTTTTTTTATTAGCTAGGAGGCGACGTGCAGGGTAGCTATTTGAGTACGAGAGGCGTGCGATCAGACCCCTGCGCATGCTTATCGGGAGGAGAGCCCTTTGACCTCCATCTGCCGTCCACCTCTCTCCCAAGGTCTCCATTAATGGCGCCTGAGCCTCTGTTTAATAGCATGGCTATGTCTCACTCGACTGAGATTTAAGAGAGAAAAAAGAAAATCTGAAAGCATGGATCTTGATGTAAGATCCGACGGACCTATATAGCATCTACTGTGACTTATAGCAAGACTGATGAATATATAAGGACGATTAATTTTTTTTATCAAAGAAGGGCTTGCCCCTTCCGATTTTCATTACTGAAAACCACCACAATTCACAAGAAGTTCATCACAACTCCAGCCTAACACGAAGGACTAAAAGCTACCAGATTGAAATCGCAATATCCCAAGAGGCCAACAAAGGCCAAACATCCGCGCTAGAACCCAACATTTCGCAACCGACGACACAATCCACATCCTAAACCGATTATTACATCAAAATAAACCAGGAAACTAGTCTCCGCGACGCTTCTTGAGAACATCCACAGATTCCTCCACCAGCCTTTGGCGCTCGTTGCGGAGCATGTCATTCTCGTCCATAAGTTTCTTCAACAAGGCACTAGTCTCCTCCTGCAGGTCTGCACTTCGGACGATCTTCTCCCTCAGCAGGTCGCGCTCGGCCCGGAGCCTCTCATTTCCCTCCCTTAGTTGTCGGATGACGCCGGTAGCCTGTTCAAACGAGGCTACCATGTCATCCTGCAACCTCGCCGAGCGGGAGATCTGATCCGTCTGTCTATGGACGATCGCATGCATGCACCTGTAATAGTCGTCGCGTGCCCGCGAGAAATTTTCCCAGGCCGCCACGGCGTGGCGGGACATCTCTACTGCATTCGTGGCACGGTGGGACATCTCTGTTGCTTCTGTGGCGTGGCCGGACCAGTCTGCTGCATCGACGACGTGGCGGGACCTCCGTGCTGCTTCAGCGGCACGGCGGGACCTCTGTGCTGCTACTTCTGCGCGGCGTGACATGTCGGCTGCTCTCGCAGCGAGGCGGGACATCTCTCGTGCTTCCGCTTCCATGCTCGCCTCTCCCTGGTGGCAATCTCTCGACCCAGAACTCACGCTAGCCATGGCAGACGCAAGGGAAGGATGCTGAATGACTTGTTTGTTTTTGTGGATGAGGAGTTGAGGAGGAATGTGAAGTCATCTTGGCATATTAGTATTTATAACCGAGTACTAATACGCTCCTAAGTGGGAAACCGTTTAGGTTGTGATCGGTGTGAACAGGTTTACAATTCAATATAGCGTGGAGTAATTTGGAATGTGACGAGACGCAAGTTCAAAATTTATTGACGGTTCTAGTTTCGAAGTGCGGCACTATTCCCGGATGGAGTACTTCTTTTTCTACTCCCTCCTTTCCGGTTTTATAGGGCTTATCTCAAAATTTTAGTTTTTCCATTTTATAAGGCTCAATTTGGTTGTCCCCAACACATGTTCAGATTCCAAGGTGCATTAAATCATTGCATGCAAGTATTAAGAGAAAATTGACCAATGCATGTACTTTATGCATGCATGCATTGCAATTAATGCATTAAACCTATCTCTCGGGACTTCTCGCACGCACCATCATGCCACCCACAAAAACTTGTACTCTGAGTTTAGTAGTATGTTATACAGGAAGAGAAGAGGTGCACGCATGCACTCGTCCTCTCACACACGCGTCTATTTTTTCTCGAAAAGGAGGATGATGACCCCCGGCCTCTGCATCTGGGAGTCACACACGCAAATTATTGAAATATATCGAGTGCAGTGCTTTGATGTGTCCTGTCAACTCGTACATCAATGAGAAGTTTGATTATCCTCTCCCTCGCAGACTTAACTGCACATGCCTTTGGCTGTATGACAGGTTGGCCACACATCTGTAGGGCCCACCTGTCATACACGCAAAGGCAGGAGCGTCCCTCCCTCGCCCATGAGCGTGGTGGCTGCAAGACTAGGAGAAGCTTTCGCTACACGCTCTCCCTCCCGCACGCGGTGGACATGCAGCAGTTCAATCGGTGTCAGATGGCCAAAAGCGTACTGTAGTACTCCTCCAGTGCAGTAGTATTCCATCATTGTTCGAATTCCCGAAGAGGCGAAGAGCCAAGCGCAGCCCGGACGCTCGTGTGGCAGTTTCATGTGTATAGTAGTCTAGGATAGCGTGTACCGTGCCTGTAAGCTTAAAATCATTGGGGTCGGCTCCATGCTATGTGGCCGTCTCGAAGTTTTAAAAAAAAAGTCTTCTGGCCCTACCCGAAAACTGCCGCGCGTACTGCCCGCGAAAAGCCCCGCCCTCAACTTTTAACTACGCGAAAACAGTTCGAGCTTGTTTGTTCTATATAAATACAGTACTTACTGTATGTTTATTCACCCGTGGGGTTGTTCAATGAATGGAGGGGCGGGGAGCACAAGTGAACAATACTGTAGTACTACTAGTAGTAAGTAGGAGTCGTACAGTAGTCACCTTAAATAGAGAGTTTCTTTTCTTTAATGCCACGTACACAAATTGAAACGCTGGTTGTGGAGAGAAAAAAGATAATCACTCCACTATATATGGACGTAGGGGCCTGAGCGCTTGCTTTACTAGGGTTCCTCTCTTCATTCTCTCATCCTCTCCAGATATAAACAAGACAGCGGTAGCGACATTTTCTCTCTGCTCACCGCTGGTCACAGATCCGGTCGGATCCCTTCGGCCGGTGTGTGTAGAGGACTAAAAGGTGCATCGTTCACGCGGTCATCACCGCCGAGGGAGGAAACCCACAGCTGCCGGAGGGGCCCGATCCTCTGCCCGTGTCGTTCTCTCCGACACATGGCCGGCTCGGGAGGTCCTCTGACCCTTCTTCCTCCCTGCCGTATTGTCCGCAGATCCGACCTGCCGCCGCCGACATCCCGGCGACCCTCAGGTATAAGTTCTTCGAAAGCGGCCTTGCTCTACTGCCCCAGCTCCCCACGTGTCTGCATGTGCATCTTTTTCTACTCCCATCAGCTCTTCCAAAGCCACCTAAATTTTTAGTATTATTAGAGTTAAAGCTACTTCATGCATTCGAATCTAGGGCTTTGTTCAAACAACGAAGAAAGGGGGGAAAGTTGTAGCATGAATCTAGGACTTAATTCAAAGAGGAAATAATATGGTGAAAGTAGTAGAGACCGGATACCCAACCGGTCTCTTGGTTGAAAAGGGAAATAATGGGAAAACGCAGTACAAACTGGATAAGGAACAGATCTATTATTGGTTGAAAAAAGGATAGAAAGTGGCGGCTGGTGGACAAGTCAACAGAGTATGTCCAGGATTAGATTTGCTGCCATCACATAGTAAAAGGTCTCCAGGATTAGATTTGCTGCCCTCACATAGTAAAAGGTCTCAGGATTAGATTTGCTGCCCTCACATAGTAAAAGGTCTCCAGGATTAGATTTGCTGCCCTCACATAGTACAATGGCACTCCTGTTGTTTTCCCCGATATGATAAGTAAGTTGCTCCTTTACGTTGTTGAGTGTCCTGGTTTCCTGTCCCCACGGTCCCATGCCCTCAACTCTTTAGCTGTTGTTGATTTACTGTGTCTGGTAAACAAGCAATGCCACCATTAAAGTAATCCCATATTTGAGGAATATCATTGTTAATGCTTCTGGTAACATGAAGCATCGCTGACGTTTTAAAATTTCTATTGTCCTTGCGTGATTGCCATGAACATAATTAAGATGCTTCTTTTGATTTTGTATATGTTTCGTATATTCTTATTGACCAGCAACTGTTTACTTTCTATCTTTTTGTGCAGATAGGGATATCCATTTCACCTTGTTGCTATTGTGACCTTTTGGTGAACTGCAGAAAACACTTTTTTGGAATGAGTGTCTTGTGCAGTTCAACTAAAATGTCACGTGGGCAACATCTCTCAATTTTGGTGGAACTGCACAAAATGGTGATTGGAGTTTCCAAAATCTCCGTCAAGTTCTACTGGTAATCTCGTGCAACATTTTATTAGCCTTTGCAAGATGGAGCCGTCACTATCACCACAATGGCACTTTATTTTAGTGGAACTGCACAAAAGGATAAGAAAATTATAGTTGCACCTTACATGAGCCGAACAGCCAACCTTAATGTTCCTCAATTTTAGTGCAACTACTAAAGAAGAACCTGCCAGCTCACAAGAGCAAGTACTTCTTGCTAGCTGAATGATGCAATCTTTGCTTCATTTCAGGTGAACTGCAGAAAAAGGTGCATGAATTGAATCATGGAACTCCAGGCAGACCTCATCCAAGTAGAGCTGGAGGTTGAGTTCAAGGAGGCCGCTATTAAAGCGAAATCATGCTCTCCTGTCTCCTTGTTTGTGCTGTGCAAACATGCTATGCAAACAGGAATACTCAACTACAGATGTTGTGACGGTCAAGAGAATTCGCCAAGTTCTTCGATTGTATGACATGGCTAGCCAAAATGGATTTAATCCCTATATTCACTTTATCAAAAGGCTCTAATGGGTTGGTTCTGAATCTTGCAAGCTGGGAATCAGTGAGATGTGTAGGCATCTTTGTTGTACTTATTATTTGGATCTTATTTGTTGGATCTGAATCTTGCAAGCTGGGAATCAATGAGATGTGTAGGCATCTTTGTTGTACTTATTATTTGGATCTTATTTGTTGGTTCTGAATCTTGCAAGCTGGGAAACACGGCATGATGATGCAGAGGACAACAACCATAACAAATAGTTCAAACTCGGTAGTATTATCTTTTGTGAAAGTGCGACAAATGTGATGATCGTGTGCGTCCTGAGAAGAAAAATTCTAATTGTTGTCCATGTTGATCCTATGGCACTGATAGAACGAGCGAATGAATTGCTTGTTTTAAGTACAAATTTCTATTAAAGATAATTAAATTTAAGTAAAGTGACCACTAACTCCTGTTATTACAGTACCAATACAGACCCGCTCGTGAACCGACGTGTGGCCGAGGGTGCATCTTCTGCCGGGCGTGCAGCGGACGAGGGAGGGGTAGTAACTATTGTCGCCTGTACACACTCAGCTTACTGTTGAATCCAGTTCCCAAGGAGCTGAAAAACGAACTGTTGCCGCCGCCTACACACTCGTTCACTCGAAGAGACTCCAATGGCGATCCGAGGGTTGAGCCTGCTGGATATGTACTTCGGCAAGGAGTTCCCCTTTGAGTTCACCGTTCAGTCCTATGGCTGCACCAAGTTGAATGTGATGTACACCAACGATACAGACTCGGTGAAGCTCTGCCTCGCCTCAGTCCTATGGATGCACCAGGTTCTGGAGCATTCGCCCGTTTCATCGGCAGCGCCGACTGCACCTTCGCTACAGTGGAGAGAAGGAAGAACGTGACGATTCGGCCATCTGGTGCAACAAGCTTGTTGACATCCAAAAGCAATACAAGATCATCAGCAACGGGCAGGAGAAGGACTCCGTGGTTGACCTCGCTGAGACCATCATCGACCCCTGATACGCCAACATGAAAGAAGATGACCTGAACACGTGGGAGGTACCTTTAAATCTAGCCTACATAACCTACGCGGCCAAGGGCGCATACGCATGCTACGACATGTACATGCAGATCTTGGACATGAGGGCGTGTCTGCTTCCCGTAACCGGCGAGTACACGGACAGCCGCAGCATCATGATCAAGCGTGCCAGGAAGGTCTAGATGTTGTACTTTATCTGTTTATAAGCACCTTTATCATGTGAGTGTTTCATGCATTAGCCTATGTGTCATAATTATCTGTTTTATCCGAAATATTTCTTTTAAGAACCCATTAACCTCATTGCTTTTTGTAGTGGCAATTTTCTTATGTATGTAAACTAGTTCACTTGTCCGTAAAAAAACTAGTTCACTCGGCTGCCGTGCTTTGAACCTCCTTCCTCCCAACATATTCCCCTCCTCAGGTGGACCCAGCAGGTCTCTGAATTTTCTCTCACTTTCTTTTTCGATGTAAACTGAGTTTTCTCCCAGTACTTTCCCCTAGAACCAACTCAATTGTCCCACGTCTAGCCTAAAAAATAATAATACCCCACGTACTATTAACTCATCAAATTAAAATGATATTTTATTTTGTAAGTTGAAAGTTCTTACAAAATAATAATAATAATTGTTTATATATAACTTAGCAAGTTAACTCCTAGTGATTGCGTACATAAGCTTGCAAAGATTTTACTGACGTGCAATCATGTGTTTATGTTTTTATAACATTTCTCCGTCTAGCCCAACATGATATTTTCACCCAGCCCAGCAAGTCCGCGGCTTTCGAGAAAAATGCAAATGGGATTTAAATGGGCTGCATAGATGCTACATCATTGTTTCACCCAACCCACCAAATGGACTAAAAAACAAATGGACTGACAGCTGGGTCCACGGCCACAGCCCAGTTTTTTTGTGATTTGCCAAGTAAGTCGCTTTGTTAGGCCTGTTGGGCTGCAAATCTTTCAAGACGAGGATATCTTTCATTCGGCTGGCCGAGAAAATGGCCCATTAGTAAGGAGAAATGGGCTGTACATTTTTAAAACACATCAAACCGGCAATTAGTTTCAAATATATTTTTTTCATTTCAAAATTTTAAATTACATTATTTTTTATGCGTGGAGAATTTGTTGGATTTTATATTGATATACATTTGTTTTTAAAATCAGTTTGAATGTGAATCGAAATTTCGGGATTAAAAACAGTTCGGACCGCACCGAAATATGCAAAATTTCGTATAATTTTTTAACCGTGGCCACAATATGGGCTGTAATGCTAACAAAAAGAATATGGGCTCCAAAAAAACCTTAAGAATTAGCAAATGGGTTGTGTGCTGTTTTCCATAGATTTGAGGCTTTCCTAAAAAAAAGGTTGACGCACAAGCAGTGACTGTTGGATGGCCATCCAACGGCCGTCGTGCTTCTTCAATCTCTGCTCTTCCTGCTCCAGCCGCTCAAACAGGCGTCGGCGGGACTGCCTGCTCCCTCCTCCCCGCGGCCGGCTTTGCTGCCGCGCAGGCCTCACCGCCCAACCATACTCCCATCGCTGGCCTAGCCATCCCTCTACTCACCCACACCTGCTGTTATTCTCCGGCGATGGCAGATGAACCAGTAAACCCTCGTACAGTCGTACTCCCCTCCGTGTGGGAAACAACTGCCGAGTCTTCCCTGCCTCCGTGTCGTTCCCTTCCTAGGCCTCGCCGTCGTCCACCGCCCTGGTGCTCCCGGCGCAGCCTGGTCAACGTGGTCAACGACCGACATGCATCTGAAGTGGACTGTACGTGGAGAGGCCGACAGCTGGGTCCACGGCCGCACGCAAGGAAATGTGTCCTTTTTATGTGCAAAATAATGATTCCTCCACCTGACATTAGGGACCCACCGAAAGGGCCTCTATATTTCACGAAAAAAACGTTACCGCCGCTGACAGCTCGGACCCACCAGCTATATCTTCACACGCAAGGAAGTGCCTCCTTATTACGCTCAAAAAAATGAATACCCCCTGCTAGCTGGGACCCACCTTGGTGGGAGGCTGACTTGTGGGCCTACTAAGTTGACGGGGACGGAGGGCTTTGTCAACTTAGTCAATATGCACGATTCTAGCTCCAGTGACCGTACGATGTCCATGCAACGGCCGTAGTGCTTCTTCAACCTCCGGTCTTCTTGCTCCAGCTGCCCAAACCAGCGCCGGTCGTGCCTCGTGCTCCTGCCTCCCGTGGCCGGCTGCGATGTGGCGGAGGCCTCACCGCCCCCTACTACTCCCACCGCTGGCCAGGCCATCCCTCTACTCACCCACACCCCCAGTTATTCTGCGGCGACGGCAGCCTCACACCGCAGCGAACCAGTGAACCCTCATACTCCTCTACGCGTGGGCATCCACTGTCGCGTCTTCCCTGGCTCCGCGTCGTCCCCTTCCTAGGCCTCGCCGTCGTCCACCGCCCTGGTGCTCTCGGCGCGGCGTGGTCAACGTTGTCAAGGAACGGCTTCCATTGGACGTGGACTGTACGTGGAGAGGCTGACAGCTGAGTCCACGGCCACAGTAAGGAAGTGCCTCCTTATTACATGCAAAATAATTATTCCTCCACCTGACAGCGGGACCCACCGGACGAGCCACCGTATTTTGCGAAAAAAATGATTCCCCCTGACCGCTGGGACCCACCAGCTACATCTTCGCACGCAAGGAAGTGCGTCCGGGCAAAAAAACAAAACGATTCGCCCCCTGACTGCTGGGACCGACCAGCTACATCTTCGCAGGCAAGGAAGTGCCTGACAGTCGGGACCCACCTGGCCGAAGCGTACGTAGCATTGTCATTCTGGTCGCGAACGTGTACGTACATACTGGTCTTTGTAGAGGCGCGCACGTGTCATAGTAGAGGCGCGCACGTGTCGTAGTAGAGGCGCGCACGTAGCATTTACACGTACGTACAGCGGCCAGGGTGCAAGAAAGAAAATACGGCCATGTATGTGTACATACGGGCGGGGTCTCGAACGCCTAGTCGCGCATATGTACGGCGACGACTCGTGTACATGGCTGGGTCGGAACGGAGAAACAGCGTCGTCGTCGTGTTCATGGGGAGGCAACGGAATGCGTCGTGTTCATGGGGAGGCAACGGAATGCGTCGTGTTCATCGGGAGGGCTTGGACGGAACAGGCGATGGAAACGAGGCCAGGCGTACCGTAGAACGAAACGGCCTTGTGTTCGACCGGCTACGTTCGAAACGGGATCCTGTTCGTCGGCAGGGGTCTGGCGTACCGCAAAACGGAGGAAACGGACCTCCTACGGTCAAAACGGGGGTCCTGTTGATCGGGAGGGGTGTGGCGTACCACAAAACGGACGAAATGGACTTGTGTTGGAGCGCTACGGTCGAAACGGGGGTCCTGTTCATCGGGAGGGGTGTGGCGTACCGCAAAACGGGACTCCACGGGATACTGTTCATCTCCACCGTCGACCCCCTCCAGCCTCCACGAGCTACTGTTCATCCACCGTCGACCTCCTCCATCCTCCACCTGCGACTGTTCATCTACGGGCTCCTGTTCATCCAGCCTCCACCGCGCGCTACTCCACCGGCTACTGTTCAACCAGCCCTCTCCACGGGCTCCTGTTCAACCACCCCTCCACGGGCTACTGTTCATCCTGCCCTCCATCGTCTACTGTTCATCCTGCCCTCCACGGGGTGGTCCTATTCATCCAACCCTCCACGAGGTCCTGTTCATCCAGCCCCAACCGGCTCGATCTATCGGGGTCCTGTTCATCCAGAGGCAACACCACGGGGTCCTGTTCATCCACCCCCACCGGGAACTATTCATCCAACCCCCCCTGCAACGGTCACTGTTCATCCAGAGGCAGCATCGATCGGCTTCAGTTAGCAGCAGTAGCGAAGGAATCGCTCGATCGGGTTCATTTAACAGCCATCGATCGATCACTCGGGTTCAGTAACGCGTAGCCTGCAGTGCAATCGCTCGGGTTCAGTTAGAGCCCAAAGCCTCGCTCGGGTTCAGTTAGAGCAAACGCCTCGCACACACACGCGTACGTGTACGAGAGAAATGCGCATCGCTCGGCCCCTGACCTCCCACCGTAACCGGGAACTCCCCGAAATTTTCCTCCCCCTCGCTTCTACCATGGTTTTTTCCGTCATGGACGGCCCAAAGAATGTCATGCAGCTGCGTCTCCAGCCCGCCCAGGACGAAAAGCCCATTTTCTGTCATGATTTTTTGTCATAGAAGTAGGAGCCCACCACATCTATGATGATACCGGGTTTTGTCACAATTATCGTCATAGAAGTGTCATATGTATGACAGAAAAAAAATTCGTTCGGCCCAAAATGTCATAGATGTGTCTTTTTTTTGTAGTGGCTCCTGCTGCTGCTATATGATGAATTGCTATGAGCTGCTCCTGCTGTTGCTATATGATGAATTGCTATGAGCTGGTCCTGCTGCTGCTATATGATGAATTGCTATGAGCTGCTCCTGCTGCTGCTATATGATGAATTGCTATGAGCTGCTGCTGGTATATGATGAATTGCAGACTGCTGCTGTTGTATGATGAGTTGCTATGAGCTACTGCTGCTGCTATATGATGATTTCAGCTGGTGCTGCTATACGATAATAACCAGCCACTTGGACCATCGAATTTCAATAAATAATTGTTCTTCATTTAAATGTGGGTCATGCGTTCTTCGTTTAAATTAGGCAATGGGGTCTCTATGGAAAACATTGACCAAAGTAGATTGTGCCAAGTAGATGGTATCTTTGTATTTGCATTTTGAGCAAATAGTGGTGGTCTATTTTCCTATCATATTAATTACTGCACTGGGTTCAATTTGTGATGTTTGCAAGTCAAATTAATTTCCATATGGGCAGCAAAATGAAAAATATATAATGCAATCTAGACTTTCCACTGATCATACCAAAGATAAGCTGAAAACGCAATGAAAAGAACTGGTTGGCTTATTACATGGAGCTTATATTCACAGGTGCTTATTTTCTTAGGATAACTCGTAATAACTGTCCCTAAGAAACTTGGCTAATAGAACAGCATACAAATAACATGTCACGGTGATTGCAATGGAGGAGTGACGTACCATAGCACACTGTATAGGCTCACCGCTGCCTCTCCTTTTTTGCGATGTTCCATGAAATTGCCACATACATCTTGTACTTCTTCATTGTGTAACCCTATCTGCAAGTTGACACGGCTAATTTCAGACATCTCTACATGATACAACATTGCATATCCCTTGCGCATATTTAAACCACCAATTAACGATTGTGTGCGTATCATAAACTAGCCATGACTCTGTATGCTGGACTAGCAGGCACTCTAAGGGAGGCTAATGTAGTGCACTGGAATTCCTACATGCCACCTACGATTTTGTGTAATGTACTGCCCCTGTTCCTAAATATATGTCTTTGTAGAGATTCCAGTATGGACCACATACAGATGTATATAGATGCATTTTCGAGTGTAGATTCACTCATTTTGCTCCGTATGTAACCTATAGTGGAATCTCTAGAAAGACTTATATTTAGGAACGGAGGTACGAGGTAGTATCATGTATGACATCTACATATCTAATTTAGCAGCCAGTAGTATAAATCATTGTCTGCACATAGGGATTACTGGTCGAAAATCCTAGCAAAGCACGCTGGCAGGCACAGAACAATACAAGAGAGAGAGACGCGCTTACAAGATCATAGCAATGCCTCAGTCCAGGATCTTGGTTGGCCAAGCTGTTAGATCCAGAAGAAACATCGTCCTTGTAGTTTTTTCCAGCTGCATAACAGGTAACAGCGACCGGTTAGTATATTTGAAGTACATCGGTCAGGTGATGCTGGACGGGTTTAAAGGTGACAAGTACCTAGGACGTGGCGGGTGCTTGGCATCTCTCCAGACGGTGGGAATCAGGTTATAAACATCGAGGGTGATGACGCTGCGCTGGCTGTCGGGGTCCGGTAAGGAGATCTAGAACCGTCGAGTAGGGTGTTTGTGGAGCGGCTCCGGTAGGGTGGACTACGGTATAGGCGAAGCGGATCTGTGGCCGTGGATGAGGGCGTAGGTGAAGCTGCTCCGGTGGTTGGGTTAAGGATGGTGTCGACGACGCGGATCTGCGGCTGTGGACGGGGCGTCAGAAGCTGATCCGGTGGTTGGGTTAAGGATGGTGTCAACGATGCGGATCTGCGGCCGTGGACGGGGCGTCAGAAGCTGCTCCGGTGGTTGGGTTAAGGGTGGCGTCGACGATGCTGATCTGCGGCCGTGGACGGGGCGTCAGAAGCTGCTCCGGTAGGTTGGATGAGGGTGCGAGGAAGCGGATCTGAGGCCGTGGACTTGTGAGTTGGCAAAGCGGCCCCGGTAGGGTTGAGAATGGTATAGGCAAAGCTACTCCGGTAGGGTTGACGATGGTGTCGGCGAAGCAGCTCCGGTAGGGTTGAGGAAGGTGTCAGCGAAGCGGCTCCGATAGGGTTGAGGAAGGTGTCGGCGAAGAGGTTCAGAGGCCATCGACGGGGGCATCGGTGGGGCGGCTCCGGGGGGTGTGGACAAAGCGTCTCCGGTGGGGAGTACGAATGAGCCGCTGCAGATGCCCGGCGGTTGACGAGAGTACCGGCGAAGCAGGTCCGGCGCCGTGGACAAGGCCGGCACTGAATGGGCTGTGGTACGATGGTGGATGAGCAGTCTACTTGTTTCTAAGGGAGGTGGGAGGGGTAGATGCGGCCGGAGAAGCAGATCCGGCGAGGTGGACGCCGCTGGCAGTGAATGGGCTATGGTACGTCGGTGGATGAGCAGTCCATGGTTTCGAGAGGGGAGGGGAGAAAGGGCGATGAAGTACGGACGGCGTGATGTAAGATGCTCTGGTGCTGTGGAGTTAGTCGTTTTTGCGGGAGGGGGAGAGGAAATGGGGGTGCCGTGTAGTGGGGGAACCGAAAGTTACCAAAGCAGCCCCGACCTATCATGTAGATGAGGGCGGTATTGTAACTGTTGGTCTGCGTGCACCAAGGACAAAAGGGGGATTTCGCATGCTAAAGACTAAGGTGGCGGAAATTTTAAAAGGAGGCGGGAGATTTTGCCGCCCGCGGGATCGTTCGTATCCAGTTTCAACTAATTTTGGACCGTGCTAGCGGGAAGGTCATGCTAGACTGTGTACACGGGGCACACGTTAGCAGTTAATAACTGGTGTGAAGTCCACCCCAGAAAAAAGACAATAACTCGGGATGATGCGCCAATAACTTGGACGTTCACACGGGCGCGGCCAATCGTACGGGTGTAGTGGCGCGTTCACAAAAAAAGGGATCAAACGCTCAGCCTATGTATTTCTCGTGTAAATAGATAATTTAGTGCCATTGGTTATTTACTTTAAACATAATGCATTGATGTGTTAGTGTAGAGGTGCACAAAAAGAAATGGATATTGTAGTCAGCTACTTAAAAGTGTTACCTCATATGATTACATAGCCTCCATTTCATAAATTGCGTACCCGTTGAATTCATATATGAATATTACATCTATTACTTCAAAATAGAAACTTAAATCATCCAAGACTAATGAATTTGAATGCAAGAGTAACAATGGTGCATGTACATGATAGCTACATTGGTTGTTTGAAGAAACATCACTGTAACTTTGGCATGCACAACTGAAAAGGTTTATTTAAATAGAAAAAAATGTGATATGTGAGTGTCCAATCTTTATAGTGTTGAATCGATATTGTACCTTTGGCCATGATACGAAGTAGATATTGAATTATGTTCAAGCGATGCACGTCCACGATCGCTAGATAGTGATACGTGAATGAATTGTGCAATCTCTCTCACATGCATACATATCTCATTTCCCTGTGGGCATCGGAATCACACACATGAACTTCATGTATTTCTCTCCCTCCGTCAGGGTTAAATTCATCTTTCTACCCCGTCCTACAAGTCTCTCACACAGAAACACACACGCTCTCTATGTATAACACGCCCACCCCTTTAATTCCGCCCACCCACAGCCATTAATGTCTCAAAGTATAATAATGTCTCTCACACATATGCTATCTACCTATCCCTTAATATAGCTAGATATGTGTCACACAAACTCCTTGTCCCTACTAGCAAGATGCCCATGCGTTGCACGGAACATCAAGATGCATTTGTATGAGAAGTTTATCTTGTGGGAGAAAAGGATGAACGAGGGAATGCCTTATTTGCAAATGCGGAGAGGGGTGTGGGTATCTTTTTGCAAAATTGCCATAGTTTCCTTCCTGTCCGTCGGATATAAATCGGATGGCCTATATTGCAGGATGGCAGGAACACCATCATCACCAACTCTGTTTTTTTATAAGAGTAGAGATATGTGAGTGTCACTGCCCCCCCCCCCCACACACCCACACTTCCCAACACCGAAGGAGTAGGGTGACACCTCGATCTTGATACTAATCTATCGACCGGCTTCTCTCTCAAACATACACACACACACTACCTGGCACCGAAGGAGTAGGGTGGCACATCGATCTTGATAATAATCTATCTACTCCTCTTTCAAACACACACACACACACACACACTCGCTAGTTGTGCCTCTGTGCCTACCGCACACACTCTCGATACGTCTTTCTCTCTCTCTCCCCCCTCCCCCCCAACAATGACAGCAGAAGGGTGACAACTCGATCTGATCATAATCTGTCAATTGGTTTCTCTCTCAAACATTGTGTCTCGGTGCCTCGCTCGGTAGCCCCCTCGATATGTAGACTTCTCGCGCGTGCACAGCTGTAGTGACGATGACGCTGAACCCGGCCAGTGTGCCTTGTTTTTACCGGCCTCATGTGATAGTTTTCACCCTGTTTTCTGTTAATTAACAAGGCAACCTTTTCTTTGTTACTACTAGTGAATCTGAAATCACTCGGGGCAGACATAAAATATATCACTTCAACCCAATTGTCGCAGCAACTATTTTAAAAGAAATAAGCTAGGTGCCCGTGCGTTGCACGGAACATCAAGATGCATTTGTATGAGTAGTTTATCTTGTGAGAGAAAAGGTTGAACGAGGGAAGGTCTTATTTGCGAACATGGAGAGACGTGTGGGTATATTTTTGCAAAATTGCCATAGTTTCTTTCCTATCCGTTAGATATAAATCTGACGGCCTATATTGTAGGATGGCACGCACACCATCATCACCAACTCTGTTTTCTACTCCCTCCGTCCGAAAATACTTGTCATCAAAATGGATAAAAGGAAATGTATCTAGACGTATTTTAGTTTTAGATACATCTCTTTTTATAGATTTCAACAAGTGACTATGACCGGACCTTACCAACATACTCAAAAAGTAGTCCATAATTTTGATGTTACCCTCTTTTCTTGGCGGTGCAGTGCCATCTGGATACCTCATAAATAAATAAAGTACTACATGATACTAATATATGATACATGGCGCAGGAGTACTAAGTATTATTAATACAGTTTTGCTAGAACTCATCTAGATGAGATATAATTTGGTCTCATTCATCTTTTATAGCCATTGGATGTGATGCTATATAAGATGCGTGTGTGCTGACGTGGGTTGTATTTGTTCTTGTGCAACGAACTGACCACTGCATGTCATGTTTGATAGTCTCAAGTCATTAAAAGCATACAAGCCCCACAT
Source organism: Triticum urartu (assembly GCF_003073215.2). Classification (NCBI taxonomy): domain Eukaryota; kingdom Viridiplantae; phylum Streptophyta; class Magnoliopsida; order Poales; family Poaceae; genus Triticum; species Triticum urartu. Next base: position 121,075,832 of record NC_053023.1, on the reverse strand, counting down.
CTCTTCTTGGTTGATTCCTCCATTTCTGTCAAAAAATAAGAAACAACGTGAGAGTTAATGCACCACACCTATGTGTTTACTATTTGGTTTTCGTAAGATGACTTAATACTCACCTAGACGGAGGGAGTATTCGATTTGACAGCGGGCGGCGCAGTTCCCGATACGGCTTTAATGCAGACGAGGGAGGGAGTAGCGGTTCCCGATATGTTGAACGGCCAATGCATCCACCTTCAATTAATGCATGAGGGAAGTAATGGGAGGAGGTCCGGGAAAAGAGGCTGCACGATGTGAATGCAACGCAGTTTGCCCTCATTGCCCTCATATAAAGGCGCCCCTCCATTCCAATGCATCTACCACATCGTACACACCTAAGCATTTGCCTAAGCACCTACACTAAGCACAAAAGAGCTCACTCCAAACCCATGGAGATGATGCTCGTGAGCGGCCAGCAGCTGCGCCAGATGGTCCACGACGCCGGCCTGCGGCATGGCGCCGAGGATCATCTCCAGACGGTGTTGGAGACCGACTGGTGGATGGCCGCCTTCGACACCAACTACGACTCTTAGTTGGACCAGATGATCGTTGCCACCAGCAACAAGTTCACCGTCCTCAAGAAGCTCGCGGACGACATCGTCGTACTCCTCCAGCCCGCGCGCCCGGGCTCCTCATTGCCTGCCACCCTAATCGGCCTCCATGGCCGAAACCTCTTTCAAGCACTGGTGGCCTTGCGACTGCCCGCCGACGCCATGAAGAATGTCCACCTGGAGGTCGCGCTCGCCGCGAGGCGCCTCGCCCTACAAGAATTCGTCGACCTACACATCCACATGTGCGAGGAAATCGTGTACATAGGTATCTACAAGGCTAGTGAGGACGCTACGACGTTGGCCTTCCTCAACCGGCTGGAAGTCTTGGATGCCTTTGCTGAGAAGCACCTCGACCTCGCCACAAAAGCCGCCGCTCCTTAGCTACCGGTCGTTGGCCCGGCGCACTAAGTTGAGGAGGAGGAGGTCGTACGTTCGTGGATCCATCTTTCTTCTTGCCTTCTATAACCACCACTGCGATCGCATCATCGTGGCCTTAATTCTTATTATGCTGTTGCGTTCTCGTTCTAGTCAATACCGACATGTGCGATCCCTTTGCTTAATTATATGCATCACTGTAACTAGTACTCCATCCGTCAATTTATAAGTTGTGCTTACATTTTCCATCAACTTCGTGCAACGCGCGGGCATCTTGCTAGAAACACTAGAATATGTCTATATAATCCGTATGTGATAGTCCATTTGAAATCTCAAAAAAGACAAATATTTAGGTACAGAGGGAGTAATATATTAGGAGTATATCAAAACAATAGTGATTTATTTCAAGTTTGTGAACAAATACTACTATTCCACTACTTTGGATCCGTCGCAACGCACGGGCACATTGCTGGTAAAAGGAAAAGGACTGTCGCGTTCGCGTCGCACCCCCACACGCCCGGGAATCGGGAGTACAACACGGCCCGTCCGGCACGACTCATAGCTTAGGGAAGGCGTGTTTCCTAGCATTTTCACTTTCATGTGGGACCACCATTAAGCAAACCGAAACCCCGCCCGCCGCTGGGTTGGAAAACAGAAACGAGGGGAAGATCTAGTTGTAGCACGGAAGCCAAGAAATTTGGTGTCAAACGGGGCTCGTTGATAGAGTAGGAGCATTCCGTACTAGTACTACTCCTACTAGTACCAAGTTTGTACTCCTAATACTATATTACTAGTACTACCACTATACAACTAGTAGGTACGTGCACGGCACAACATCGTAGGAACAAAAAACGGGAAGATCTTGTTTTGGGTGATTTATCTTTTTTTCAATCAACGTAGTATGAATAATATGATGTGGGGGCACCCATGAAGCTTATGTGGCTTGGTTGCATGGCTACGGAAGGTTAGAGAAAAATAAATAGATAATGTGTTTAGAGTGCACTCCACTAAATAGATATATATACTTTGGATCCATTGCAACGGACCGGCGCATCTATATCTATACCCCCTATATAGTGTGTGAAAAACTTTGAAAGTTGGTAGTTGGATGAAGCCAATCCGATGGTACAAAGATGGCAAATCCGAGCACTACTGGCCGTTGGATATCATTCACCAGATTCTGCCACATGTATAATCTAGAAGACTCCATGGTTGAACTTAATTCATGACTAAGGGCCTCTTTGATTCATAGGATTGCAGAAACACGGGAATAGGAAAAAAGTAGGATTGGAATGGCATGTTCATTGGATCCCTATAGGATTTGAGTTTGTTTGATTGTGTCACATGAAAAACAAAGGATTTCTTTCAAGAGGTTGGAGTGCATGTTAGAATTCATGTGAAACGTAGTACAAATGAATCCTTAGGAAAATATTCTACATGATTCAATCCTATGAATCAAACGACCAACATAGGAAAAATTCCTAAGGATTCTAATCCTTCAAAGATCCTATGAAAATCCTTTGAATCAAACAGACCCTAACTTTTCCACAAGTAAGCTTAGGTGAAGTTATTAGTTCTTCAAAACGAGAGAAAAGAGTTGGCAAGCCTAAGGGAATCTTGCCACATTTTTTGTGTGTATGTCATGTGGGGCCTTAGTGTGGCTTGCCTAAGGTGTGGCTTGAACCAAACACTCACCTAAGTTAATCAAACTTTCCTAACCTTACATTCCACCAGATTTTGCCACATGTTAGAATCCAGAAAGCTCCACATGTAGAAGCATAATGCACAAACCACCAAAATCTCATGCGTGCAATGCACGTGTACCTTACTAGTACTAGTAGTTGGTAGTAGTAAGAAATAAATTCCAGTTTTGGCACGAGCTCGTACTGCGGGAGCACCACAAGGCCTGCCGCAGGAGTTACATTTCCCTCTCGGTGCCCACGGGACCGAACTTCAGTGGCTTAGTGCCTGACCTATGAGTCAATGGCATGCGGACCTTAAATGCGGCTGGCCCACATGTCATTCTCATGGTGGTGGCGTGGTTCGCGACTCACTCGTTCGAGATGAACCGGCCGGTGGTGGCGTGGCCGTGGCGAGGGTGCCACAGCTGGGCGTCGGGGCGTTACGAGGCGTAGATGGCCACACTGGAGGGTACTACCTATAGTACTCCCTCCGGTCCTTTTTACTCTGCATATTAGGTTTGTCCGAAGTCAATCTCATCCAACTTTGACCAAGTTTATATAAAAAATTATAGACATTCACATAACAACACCAATATCATTAGATTCATCTTGGAATATATTTTCATATTATATTTATTAGATATTATAGATGCTAATAATTTCTAATATAAATTTGGTCAAACTTAGCAAAGTTTGACTTTCGGCAAATCCAATGTGCAGAGTAAAAAGGACCGGAGGGAGTACATAAGTACTCCAGCTGAGGATTGATGCCCGGGACGAAATGTGTCACAGCCGCTGGATGAAAATTCGATGGTGCAGGAGTACGGATCGGAGCACAGCATCGGAGCAGGCAAACCGCGTCCAATCGGGTGTGTCTGTGGTAGAAAGTTGATGGTCACCGCAGTTCAGCTGGCCCGCATGTCATGCACACAAAGGCAGAGGAGTGGTGGGGCCAAGAGGGATGAGGGACACGTCAGGGGGGATGAGGATCCCCTGACGCGAACAATCCTACCATTCAGTCACTGACATGTGGGACCCATAAGCGTGGGTCCCACCTGTCAGTGAAGGAAAGGCAGGGCAAGGCAGTGATAGCCACGTCAGAGGATCCATGTTCACGTCGGGGGACGTCGTGCCGTGGGTTGGAGCGGCGTCGTGGGAATCGCGTGTGGGGGTGGCAGTGGTAGAAACAAGAAACGTGATGGTCGCCGTGGTTCAACTTCCATGGACAAGCTGTCATGTCTGCTGACACATGTATATCAAAACTAGAGTGTTTATATTTCAAGCACGTGAACAAGTATTATTCTACTACTTTGGATCCATTGCAACGCACGGGCCAGCACATTGGTAGTAGTAGTGTCCATCTCTATCTCTAGAGGCCTTCCCTCGTTCATCCTTTTCTCTCATAAGATAAACTACTCATACAAATGAATCTTGATGTTCCGTGGAACGCACGAGGATGTTTCCTTGGGGGTCTCTCCAGCGTGGCATGGCCGTAGTTGCAAGTTGATGCCCCTTGAGATGCCGACGTTGAGGGGCACTCGGATTTCCTCCGATGAGCAGGTAAGATGAGTTTGATCACGTAGTAAATGCATTCTAAAGACTACTTCCGTGTCCATTTCCTAATTCTCCCCCTGCCCACTGTTTCACAGGTTAGGCTCGGTGTGAGTGGAGATTGGCTTGCATATGTACGGGGTTTGGATGCAAATGAAGATGAAGGGGAGGTGAAGAAGCCAAGGAGAATTGGTTCCCGATGGAGAAGTAAATGGGAGAAGTGGCGTGCAGGCAGTTGATTAGACAGCTAGGTAGACTAAACGAAAAGGCTATGCGGGTAGACTGATGAGTCGTACTTGTTCGTGTACGTGCCCATCCTTCCTGATAGGTGGGACCTATGCATGCAAACAGATAAAAAAATGTGTCGTAGTTTTTTTTAGCGTGTGAGTGGGAGACACAACATTCTCTGGTTAAGGAATACTCCCTCCATTTAGGTGAGTATAAGTCACCTTATGAAAATCAGGTTTTCCCAAAACCTTTAGGCGTGGAGCATTAACTTCCTGCTCGATCCCCTCCCAGCCTCGTTAGCCAGCGTTCTCTTCCTCTGCTGCCACGTTCTATCTTTCCATTTTTCCTCTTCTCAAGTGTGGAACTATCTACATGCCGTCCTTGATGCACCAGAACGACCACTGCATGCATCGCGGCAGGGCGTTGATTGGGCATGCACGAGAATTTGGTTCTTCTCGCAATATGGATGATACCTGAACGATGAAGTGAACAGGCATGCTAGCACGGGAGACCTATTTCCGCTATACAATACTGGAGTACTCAATATGGATGATACCTGAACGATGAAGTGAACAGGCATGCTAGCATGGGAGACCTATTTCCGCTATACAATACTGGAGTACTCATGCTAGTAGTAGTGGTAGTAGTAGTAGTAGTAGTAGTAGTAGTAGTAGTAGTAGTAGTAGTAGTAGTAGTAGTAGTAGTAGTTACCTTGAAGAATTTGTTTGTGAGGACAGAACATGATTACATAACATGCATGACATGGTAGTTTCTTGTGAAGAATCGATTGCGAGATAACATGAGTATAACCATGCATGGCACTTCTATATTTTCGAACCCAGTATACATTTCCCTGTATTTTCCTCCCAGTTCCAACAGGGACATATCAATGTTGTTTCTTGCATTATCCTACTCATACTCTGAACAATGCTGATCTTACATTATCAACGCATGTCCTTTTTGATATGATGCAGTGTCCCTACAGTTACTGCCCTTTGTAATCACACCACCTTTGCCAAAAACAGGGAAGCACAACTGGTTCCTCGCTCGATTAGACGACAGCAAAAGACTGATGATCATTCGGACACATGAGCCGGAAAAGTTATATTGCAAAAACCCCATTGTACACAAGCACCGTGTAATACGTGAGTATCTGGACAGTGGTTGTTACGTCTATGAGCAGGATACCAGCTTGTTGGGGCCTTTAGGATTTTTAGTTGGAGGCGGGTAAACAGCCTTGGTTCACACTCTCTATTTCTCGGACTCAATTATCCGATTAACCAGGAGATCACCATTGGCAAGGACCTTGATGGCAGAGAGGCTCTGTTTGCTATGGAAAACTGTGTCCACACGGCGAGCCCTAGGAGTTCAGGAGCAAACTCCCCTGATTGTCAACGATACAGCCTGCAGCCAAAAGAAGGTGAGAATGACAAAGGCATCCGGATTAACTTTGATCCTTGGATGTCTCAATTATGACAGGAAGTGATGTGGTTCAAGCCTTCAGGTTGATAGGTAATTGGGCTGTTGCATCGAAAGGGTGGAGTACTGGTGTCTCCGGATCACTGGTCGTTGAAACGGGGCTGCAAATTATGATGGTGTTGGATCATCTCTTCGAATGACTTTGTTGTCTTTGCTGCTGGTTCTGGATGGGTAGTTCTTTCTTTTGTTATGCATATTCCTTGTCATTTGGTCATCCTCGTCTATGTCACTCTTACTATGTAATAGTTGCTTCTGTTTAGAATGTCATTCTCGTCTGGATCACAAGAGTCTGAGCGCTGCAGATGGGTGCGTTTTGGTGGTGTAGCAAGACTTCTTATGAACTATCATGTCTTGTTGTTTATGTCAGTAGTAGTCACTAGTCAGTGTTTGAATGTTGTATATATCGTTGTTTTGGACTATTTATTGTCTCGAATTACTGGTGAGCTAAATGAGGGCATCACCATTCTCCAGTGTTCAGAGTATATCTCCTTTTTCCAAGTTATATAATTTGAGCTCAGTGTCTTTTTGATGATGTACACTTGTTTGGGCCAGTGAGGTGTCGTTGAATATGGGCCGAGTAGTAACGCAATGCCAAACAGGTCAATTATGACTCTCGGGCCGGGCTCTCAAAAGATCCTGAAAAAAAGGTCGGGCTCTCCAAAAAAGAAAGAATAAGGACTCTTAGGCCGACATGTGGGTGCCACCGGAGTTTTCGTGCACTTGCGCGCTGAGAGCATATTGGCGCGTGCTCGAAATTCATGCTACCTTTTCATCCCCAGTCTCCCGTCCCTCCCCCACCTCTGGAATCTCAATTCCTACTCCAGTTCCCCCAAATCCCCCTCCTGTACTCCCTATACTCAAGCGCACTATCATGTCGCCGGTCAACGTGGATCTTCGAGCCGGAGATCCTGAGGTTCGTCCTGCCTTCGGTCGCTGCGTGCTGTCGCTCAACAGTGGTATGGCGGCGCTTGACTACTAGTTTGCCGGCAAAGTGCTGATGGTAACCATCAACGGTGATCGGCCTCCCGTCTCGCCGGACGACCTTGTCAAAGCTCTTGGCGTTGTGCACGGCATCCAAATAAGTGACTTGCTCGTCGAAGTCTGTCCACCACCGGTTGATTTCTTCGTCAGGTTCCGGACAACTTTCGACTGCAGTCGTGTGTTCGACTCTTCCCAGCATTTGTTCTGCGATGGCGCGCTGGTGAGCTTTGATCGGTGGCACCCAGGATGGGGCTCGGTGCCCTTTGAGCTTGAGTTTTTAACAAAGCTTACCTTCCACGGCATGCCTCGACGTGCTTGGAACAGCGAGTCCATGAACGAGCTTATCAACGACCTTGGAGGTGAGCTCATAAGTATGTTTGTTCCTCCAGACAGCTGGGCTCTGACGGTTATGGAATGGATGAAGAAGCCGTCCACCATGTATTTGTGTTCAATACATGGCCGATGCTCTGACGGTGATTGGTGTTGAGATACCGGTGCAGGAACCGGGGTTGTACTATTTGTCGCCACCAAGGCCGCCGCGGACCACGTTAGGGATGTACCTGTATCGAGTGTTCGTGCATGTCAAAGAAGTGGTCAATCCATCAATCGAAGTCCTGCCGCCGCCGCTGGTGCCAGGGTCCGTCGACGACGTCCATTATAGGAGTCAACGTCAGTCTTTCCCCGTGTTGCTCAGAATGATGGATGGCACAGGGCCTACTCCATCGCGCGGCGGAGGCCACTGCTTCTTTGGGAGAAGAGGCAGGGTTGGCTGCCTGGATGTGCTCTAATTTGAGGTAACAACTGAATCGTGTCAGATACTAGTTAAATCCGAGCTATGGGTGTGAAGCACTGATATGCCAGTACATTTGATTGTGACATGTTCTAATTTTGTACCTGAACTTTTTTTACACAGGGGTGTACGTCAACTTAATGTACTAGCAGAACTTATTGTGTTGTCTGTCTGTTTTCTTTCCACAACATTCAAGATATTTCCCCGTCATTGATAAAGACGATGAACCGTTATGTATGACTTCGTTGGTTTCAACATAGCCCTTCTCATAGCGATCCACTGCTTCCATCCTGATTGTGCCGCCTGCGTAAAATTTTTGTATGCAAGTTCAGTGTGCTATGATGTTCTATATGATTGTGTTAACTATATAAGTTTCTACTGAGCATCGGCAATGCATATGGCTGAAAGATGTATTTACGAGCATCGACCAATGGGTCTCTCTCTCTATCTCTCTCTCTCTCTCACACACACACACACATGCACACACACGCGCACACGCACAAGTGGGACCCGTTGAATTATTTATTTGCTCGTGACAGCTTTTAATTAGGTTCCACTGTAATCTAGCTTTTTTCTTAAGTTATTAATTGAGCTCAGTGACTTCAAAAAGTTGTATAGAAGCCTTGTTTGGGCCTTTCCAGCGTCGCTGAATGTGGGCTGAGTAACCATGTTAGGTTGTAATGTACTACACATGCCTTTTTTTTCAACATCAGCAATGCAACTGGGCCGACAGTTGTACACAATATCCGGGTCAACTTATTATTCTCCGCCCTGCTGGGCTGCAAACTTTCCTAGGAGGTATGCATTAGGCTTAACAAGAAAATGGACTTTAAGAAATAATAAATGGGATGTAATTATAATAACTGGATAGTTACTATGCACCAAACACGTAATTAGTTTGAAAAATATATTATTTTTGGAATTTGAAAATCTTAATTTCATTACTTGTTGCACGCGCAATATTTCGTTGGATTTTAATGTAATACAACTTTATTTTGAAATTATATTTAACCTGACTAGAAATTTCGGATAAAAGTATTTCGGATCCCATCAAAATGTGGGAAATTTTTTTGAATTTGTTTGATCGTTTGTTTGAAATTATTAATTGTTGTCCTAGCTAGAAGTTGGGCTGTACTTTTAACAAACTGTAAATGGGTTGTAGTAAATTCCATTATAATTAATAAATGGGTTGTACATTCTTACAAATCGCAAATGGGCTATATGTTCTCTGCCAAATCCGAGCTGTGGGCCTACTAAGTTGACGCGTACCAAGAGCTTTGTCAACTTAGTCAATATAAACGATTCTAGCTACAGTGATCGTACAATGTCCATCCAACGGCCATAGTGCTTCTTCAACCTCTGGTCTTCTTGCTCCAGCCGCCCAAAGTAGCGTCGGTCGTGTCGCGTGCTCCTGCCTCCCGTGGCCGGTTGTGATGCCGCGGAGGCCTCACCGCCCCGTACTACTCCCACCGCTGGCCAGGCCATCCCTCTACTCACCCACACCCCCTGTTATTCTGCGGTGACGGCAGCCTCACACCGCAGTCGAACCAGTGAACCCTCGTACTCCTCTCTGCGCGGGCTTCCACTGCTGCGTCTTCCCCGGCTCCGCGTCGTCCCCTTCCTAGGCCTCGTTGTCGTCCAAACCACCGCCCTGGTGCTCTCGGCGCGACGTGGTCAACATGGTCAACGACCGACTTCCATCGGAAGAGTACTGTACGTGGAGAGGCTGACAGCTGGGTCCAGGCGGTCGCAAGGAAGTGCCTCCTTATTACGCGCAAAATAATTATTCCTCCACCTGAAAGCAGGGACCCACCGGACGGGCCACCTTATTTCGCGAAAAAACGTTTCCCCCGGACTGCTGGGACCCACCGGACGGGCCAGCGTATTTCGCGAAAAAACGTTCCCCCCGCTGTCAGCTCGGACCCACCGGAAGTGCCTACTTATTACGCACAAAAAATGAATACTCCCCCTACTAGATGGGACCCACCATGGTGGGAGGCTAACTTGTGGGCCTACTAAGTTGACTGGGACGGGGGCTTTTGTCAACTTTAGTCAATATGAACGATTCTAGCTCCAGTGACCGTACGATGTCCATCCAGCGGCCGTAGTGCTTCTTCAACCTCTGGTCTTCTTGCTCCAGCCGCCCAAAGCAGCGCCGGTCGTGCCGCATGCTCCTGCCTCCCGTGGCCGGCTGCGTGATACGTCTCCAATGTATCTATAATTTTTTATTGCTCCATGCTATATTATCTACCGTTTTAGACATTATTGGGCTTTATTATCCACTTTTATATTATTTTTGGGACTAACCTATTAACCGGAGGCCCAGCCCAGAATTGTTGTTTTTTGCCTGTTTTAGGGTTTCGAAGAAAAGGAATATCAAACGGAGTCCAAACGGAATGAAACCATCAGAAACGTGATTTTCTCATCAGATAAGATCCAGGAGACTTGGACCCTCCGTCAAGAAAGCCACGAGGCGGTCACGAGGGTGGAGGGCGCCCCCCCTAGGGCGCGCCCCCTGCCTTGTGGGCCCCTCGAAGCTCCACCAATGTACTTCTTCCTCCTATATATATCCACGTACCCCCAAACGATCAGATATGGAGCCAAAAACCTAATTCCACCGCCGCAACTTTCTGTATCCATGAGATCCCATCTTGGCGCATGTTCTGAAGCTCCGTCGGAGGGGGCATCGATCATGGATGGCTTCTACATCATCATCCAAGCCCCTCCGATGAAGTGTGAGTAGTTTACTTCAGACCTACGGGTCCATAGTTAGTAGCTAGATGGCTTCTTCTCTCTTTTTGGATCTCAATACAATGTTCTCCCCCTCTCTCGTGGAGATCTATTCGATGTAATCTTCTTTTTGCGGTGTGTTTGTTGAGAACGATGAATTGTGGGTTTATGATTAAGTCTATCTATGAATAATATTTGAATCTTCTCTGAATTCTTTTATGTATGATTGGTTATCTTTGCAAGTCTCTTCGAATTATCAGTTTGTTTTGGCCTACTAGATTGGTTGTTCTTGCCATGGGAGAAGTGCTTAGCTTTGGGTTCGATCTTGCGGTGTCCTTTCCCAATGATAGAAGGGGCGGCAAGGCACGCATTGTATCGTTGCCATCGAGGATAACAAGATGGGGTTTTTATCATATTGCATGAAACTATCCCTCTACATCATGTCATCTTGCTTAAGGCGTTACTCTGTTTTTAACTCAATACTCTAGATGCATGCTAGATAGCGGTCGATGAGTGGAGTAATAGTAGTAGATGCAGGCAGGAGTCGGTCTACTTGTCTCGGATGTGATGCCTATATACATGATCATACCTAGATATTCTCATAACTATGCTCAATTTTGTCAATTGCTCAACAGTAATTTGTTCACCCACCGTAGAATACTTATGCTCTTGAGAGAAGCCACTAGTGAAACCTATGGCCCCCGGATCTCTTTCTCATCATATTAATCTCCATCACTTTATTATTGCTTTGCTTTTTTACTTTGCCTTTTACTTTTTACTTTGCATCTCTATACCAAAAATACCAAAAATATTATTTATCATCTCTATCAGATCTCACTTTCGTAAGTGACCGTGAAGGGATTGACAACCCCTAAGCGCGTTGGTTGCGTTGAGCTATTGTTTTTGTGTAGGTACGAGGGACTCGAGCGTAGCCTCCTACTGGATTGATACCTTGGTTCTCAAAAACTGAGGGAAATACTTACGCTACTTCGCTGCATCATCCTCTCCTCTTCGGGGAAATCCAACGCAGTGCTCAAGAGGTAGCAAGAAGAATTTCTGGCGCCGTTGCCGGGGAGTCTGCGCAAAAGTTAACATACCAAGTACCCATCATAAACCCTATCTCCCGCATTACATTATTTGCCATTTGCCTCTCGTTTTCCTCTCCCCCCAATTCACCCTTGCGGTTTTATTCGCCCTCTCTCTCTATCCTCCCTCTCTTTCTCTATTTGCCTCTTTTTGCCCATTTGCCTTTTTGTTTGCTTGTGTGTTAGTTTGCTCACTTGTCGTCATGGCTAGTCTCATATCGTCTCCGTTGTCTCCCAAGAATGAAGTTCTAAACTTTAAACAAAGGGAGGGATAAAATCTAAAAGATGCTTGGTGTAGAATTTGCAATGCTCAAAATAGATCTACCAGGAAGCAATCTACTTCAGTTCTTCTCCGCAATTTTTATGTAGGTGCTAGTCCTTGGTATAGATATATCCTTGATACCATTACCGGAGGGAATTTCTTGGGTAGCCATACTTTTGATTCTTATAATGCTATGTTAGATTTATTTGGCTCACCACCTCTTTTGGTTAATGGAACTATGTTAACTTTGGAGCATGTTATGCAAAGACTTGAAATTATTGAAAATAAAGTTGCTACTATTGAATTAATTGAAAATCTAGATAAAATATCCACAATCAAATTACCCAATATGGATCTAAGGTAGGAATGAATTTGAAAAATATTAAGGAAAAGGAACCCATAGTTAATGAGAAAATAAACTTAGATTCTACTAGAATCGATAAACTTGAGGGTATCATTACGAACTTGAGAACCACTTTTTCTTCCGTAAAGAATACTCCAAGTCCTCCTACTACAATTGCCAAGCTTATGTATGTTCCTAAAAATAAGGGTGAATCATCTAGTAAGGAAACTGCGGATCTTAAATCTATAAGTATTCATCCCAATCTTTTTGCTATCATTAAGGAACCAATTGCTACAAATGAATTTTTCAATCTTGTGCCTAAGAGTTTGAAAATCACTAGAAAGAAAGAAACTCCTAAAGGAGATAGATGCCTCATTGAACAATTGCCTACCAAAGATGGCAATACCTAGATCTATTCTTGCTTGTTATGCCTAGCTAGGGGCGTTAAACGATAGCGCTTGTTGGGAGGCAACCCAATTTTATTTTTATTCCTTGATTTTTGCTCCTGTTTAGTAATAAATAAATTATTTAGCTTCTGTTTTGGTTGTGTTTTTTGTGTTTAATTAGTGTTTGTGCCAAGTAGAACCGTTGGGAAGACTTGGGGAAAGTCTTGTTGAACTTGCTGTAAAAAACAGAAACTTTAACGCTCACGAGAACTATTGTTATTTTTATTTGGAAAGTGCTATTTAGTTAATTCTTTTTGCAGATGATTAATAGATAAATTCCTCAATTCAAGAAATTTATTTTAGAATTTTTGGGGTTCCATATCTTGCGCTAGCTACAGATTACTACAGACTGTTCTGTTTTTGACAGATTCTGTTTTTCGTGTGTTGATTGCTTATTTTGATGAATCTATGGCTAGTAAAATAGTTTATAATCCATAGAGAAGTTGTAATACGGTAGGTTTAACACCAATATAAATAAAGAATGAGTTCATTACAGTACCTTGAAGTGGTCTTTTGTTTTCTTTCGCTAACGGAGCTCACGAGATTTTCTACTTTAAGTTTTGTGTTGTGAAGTTTTCAAGTTTTGGGTAAAGATTTGATGGATTATGGAACAAGGAGTGGCAAGAGCCTAAGCTTGGAGATGCCCATGGCACCCCCAAGATAATCTAAGGACACCCAAAAGCCAAAGCTTGGGGATGCCCCGGAAGGCATCCCCTCTTTCATCTACTTCTATCGGTAACTTTACTTGGAGCTATATTTTTATTCACCACATGATATGTGTTTTGCTTGGAGCGTCTGTTATGATTTGAGTCTTTGCTTATTAGTTTACCACAATCATCCTTGCTGTACACACCTTTTGAGAGAGCCATACATAATTTGGAATTTGATAGAATACTCTTTATGCTTCACTTATATCTTTTGAGTTATATAATTTTGCTCTAGTGCTTCACTTATATCTTTTAGAGCACGGTGGTGGATTTGTTTTATAGAAACTATTGATCTCTCATGCTTCACTTAGATTATTTTGAGAGTCTTAATAGCATGGTAATTTGCTTAATAATAAATATGCTTGGCATTCAAGATTTGTAAAACTTTCTTTTGAGTGCGTTGAATACTAAGAAAAAAATTGATGCTCGATAATTGTTTTGAGATATGAGGATGGTCATATTAGGGTCATGCTAGTTGGGTAGTTGTGAATTTGAGAAATGCTTGTGTTAAAGTTTGTGATTCCCGTAGCATGCACGTATGGTGAACCGTTATGTGATGAAGTCGGAGCATGATTTATTTATTGATTGTCTTCCTTATGAGTGGCGGTCGGGGACGAGCGATGGTCTTTTCCTACCAATATATCCCCCTAGGAGCATGCGCGTAATACTTTGCTTTGATAACTTCTAGATTTTTGCAATAAGTATATGAGTTCTTTATGACTAATGTTGAGTCCATGGATTATACGCACTTTCCTTCCTTCCACCATTGCTAGCCTCTCTAATACCGCGCACTTTTCGCCGGTATCATACACCCACCAAATACCTTCCTCAAAACAGCCACCATACCTACCTATCATGGCATTTCCATATCCATTCCGAGATATATTGCCATGCAACTTTCCACCGTTCCGTTCATTATGACATGCTCCATCATTGTCATATTGCTAGCATGATCATGTAGTTGACATCGTATTTGTGGCAAAGCCACCATTCATAATTCTTTCATACATGTCACTCTTGATTCATTGCATATCCCGGTACACCGCCAGAGGCATTCATATAGAGTCATATTTTGTTCTAAGTATTGAGTTGTAATTGTTGAGTTGTATGAAAAATAAAAAGTGTGATGATCATCATTTTTAGAGCATTGTCCCAAGTGAGGAAAGGATGATGGAGACAATGATTCCCCCACAAGTCGGGATGAGACTTCGGACAAAAAATTAAAAAAAAAGATAAAAAGAGGCCATAAAAAAGAGAAGGCCCAAAAAATGAGAGAAAAAGAGAGAAGGGACAATGTTACTATCCTTTTACCACACTTGTGCTTCAAAGTAGCACCATGATCTTCATGATAGAGAGTCTCTCATTCTGTCACTTTCATATACTAGTGAGAATTTTTCATTATAGAACTTGGCTTGTATATTCCAATGATGGGCTTCCTCAAAATGCCCTAGGTCTTCGTGAGCAAGCGAGTTGGATGCACACCCACTTAGTTTCTTTTGTTGAGCTTTCATATACTTATAGCTCTAGTGCATCCGTTGCATGGCAATCCCTACTCACTCACATTGATATCTATTGATGGGCATCTCCATAGCCCGTTGATACGCCTAGTTGATGTGAGACTATCTTCTCCCTTTTTCTCTTCTCCACAACCACCATTTTATTCCACATATAGTGTTGTATCCATGGCTCACGCTCATGTATTGCGTGAATGTCGAAAAAGTTTTGAAAATGTCAAAAGTATGAAACAATTGCTTGGCTTGTCATCGGGGTTGTGCATGATTTAAATACTTTGTGTGGTGAAGATAGAGCATAGCCAGACTATATGATTTTGTAGGGATAGCTTTCTTTGGCCATGTTGTTTTGAGAAGACATAATTGCTTTGTTAGTATGCTTGAAGTATTATTATTTTATGTCAACATGAACTTTTGTCTTGAATCTTTTGAATCTGAATATTCATACCACAATTAAGAAGATTTACATTGAAATTATGCCAAGTAGCACTCCGCATCAAAAATTATGTTTTTATCATTTACCTACTCGAGGACGAGCAGGAATTAAGCTTGGGGATGCTTGATACGTCTCCAACGTATCTATAATTTTTGATTGCTCCATGCTATATTATCTACTGTTTTAGACATTATTGGGCTTTATTATCCACTTTTATATTATTTTTGGGACTAACCTATTAACCGGAGGCCCAGCCCAGAATTGATGTTTTTTGCCTGTTTTAGAGTTTCGAAGAAAAGGAAAATCAAACGGAGTCCAAACGGAATGAAACCTTCGGAAACGTGATTTTCTCATCAGATAAGATCCACGAGACTTGGACCCTCCGTCAAGAAAGCCACGAGGCGGTCACGAGGGTGGAGGGCGCCCCCCCTAGGGCGCGCCCCCTGCCTTGTGGGCCCCTCGAAGCTCCACCGACATACTTCTTCCTCCTATATATATCCACGTACCCCCAAACGATCAGATACGGAGCCAAAAACCTAATTCCACCGCCGCAACTTTCTGTATCCACGAGATCCCATCTTCGGGCCTGTTCAGGAGCTCTGCCGGAGGGGGCATCGATCACGGAGGGCTTCTACATCATCATCCAAGCCCCTCCGATGAAGTGTGAGTAGTTTACTTCGGACCTACGGGTCCATAGTTAGTAGCTAGATGGCTTCTTCTCTCTTTTTGGATCTCAATACAATGTTCTCCCCCTCTCTCATGGAGATCTATTCGATGTAATCTTCTTTTTGCGGTGTGTTTGTTGAGACCGATGAATTGTGGGTTTATGATTAAGTCTATCTATGAATAATATTTGAATCTTCTCTAAATTCTTTTATGTATGATTGGTTATCTTTGCAAGTCTCTTCGAATTATCAGTTTGGTTTGGCCTACTAGATTGGTTGTTCTTGCCATGGGAGAAGTGCTTAGCTTTGGGCTCGATCTTGCGGTGTCCTTTCCCAGTGATAGAAGGGGCAGGAAGGCACGTATTGTATCATTGCCATCGAGGATAACAAGATGGGGTTTTTTACCATATTGCATGAAACTATCCCTCTACATCATGTCATCTTGCTTAAGGCGTTACTCTGTTTTTAACTTAATACTCTAGATGCATGCTGGATAGCGGTCGATGAGTGGAGTAATAGTAGTAGATGTAGGCAGGAGTCGGTCTACTTGTCTCGGACGTGATGCCTATATACATGATCATACCTAGATATTCTCATAACTATGCTCAATTTTGTCAATTGCTCAACAGTAATTTGTTCACCCACCGTAGAATATTTATGCTCTTGAGAGAAGCCACTAGTGAAACCTATGGCCCCCGGGTCTCTTTCTCATCATATTAATCTCCATCACTTTATTATTGCTTTGCTTTTTACTTTGCCTTTTACTTTTTACTTTGCATCTCTATACCAAAAATACCAAAAAAATTATTTATCATCTCTATCAGATCTCACTTTCGTAAGTGACCGTGAAGGGATTGACAACCCCTAAGCGCGTTGGTTGCGTTGAGCTATTGTTTTTGTGTAGGTACAAGGGACTCGAGCGTAGCCTCCTACTGGATTGATACCTTGGTTCTCAAAAATTGAGGGAAATACTTACGCTACTTTGCTGCATGATCCTCTCCTCTTCGGGGAAATCCAATGCAGTGCTCAAGAGGTAGCACTGTGCTGCTGCGGAGGCCTCACCGCCCCTACTATTCCCACCACTGGCCAGGCCCTGCGGTGACGACAGCCTCACACCGCAGCCGAACCAGTGAACCCTCGTACTCCTCTCTGCGCGGGCTTCCACTGCCGCGTCTTCCCTGGCTCCCCGTCGTCCCCTTCCTAGGCCTCGCCGTCGTCCACCGCCCTGGTGCTCTCGGCGCTGCGTGGTCAATGTGGTCAAGGAACGACTTTCATCGGACGTGGACTGTACGTGGAGAGGCTGACAGCTGGGTCCACGGCCGCAGTAAGGAAGTGCCTCCTTATTACGCGGAAAATAATGATTCCTCCACCTGACAGCTGGGACCCACCGGACGGGCCACTGTATTTCGCGAAAAAAACGTTTGCCCCTGACTGCTAGGACCCACCAGCTACATCTTCGCACGCAAGGAAGTGCGTCCAGGCAAAAAAACGATTCGCCCCCCTGACTGCTGGGACCCTCCAGCTACATCTTCATAGGCAAGGAAGTGCCTGACAGTCGGGACCCACCTGGTCGAAGCGTACGTAGCGTTGTCATTCTGGTCGAGAACGTGTACGTACATATATACTGGTGGATGTAGAGGCGCGCACGTGTCATAATAGAGGCACGTACGTGCCGTGGTAGAGGCGCGCACGTAGCATGTACACATACGTACAGCGGCCAGGGTGCAAGAAAGAAAATACGGCCACGTATGTGTACATATGGGCAGGGTCTCGAACGCCTACTCGCACATACGTACGGCCAAGGCTCGTGTACATGGCTGGGTCGGAACGGAGAAACAGCATCGTCGTCGTGTGCATGGGGAGGCAACGGAATGCGTCGTGTTCATCGGGAGGCAACGGAACACGTGGGAGCCTGGGTCGGAACGGAATGTGTGGTCGTGTTCATCGGGAGGGCTTGGACGGAACAGGCGATGGAAACGAGGCCTGGCGTACCACAGAACGGAGGAACAGACCTCCTACGGTTGAAACGGGGACCTGTTGATCGGGAGGGGTGTGGCGTACTGCAAAACGGACGAAACGGACCTCCTACGGTCGAAACGGGGGTCCTGTTCATCGGGAGGGGTGTGGCGTACCGCAAAACGGACGAAACGGATCTCCTATGGTCGAAACGGGGGTCCTGTTCATCGGGAGGGGTGTGGCGTACCGCAAAACGGGACTCCACGGGATACTATTCATCTCCACCGTCGACCTCCTCCAGCCTCCACGGGCTACCGTCGACCTCCTCCAGCCTCCACGGGCTCCTGTTCATCCAGCCTCCACCGTGCGCTACTCCATCGGCTACTGTTCAACCACCCCTCCATCGTCTACTATTCATCCAGCCCTCCACACCACGGGGGCCTGTTCAACCACCCCTCTACTGGCACCCCTCCACCGTCTAATGTTCATCCAGCCCTCCACCACACCACGAGGTCATGTTCATCCAGAGGCAGCATCGATCGGCTTCAGTTAGTAGCAGTAGCGAAGGAATCGCTCGATCGGGTTCAGTTAACAGCCATTGATCGATCACTCGGGTTCAGTAACACGTAGCCTGCAGTGCAATCGCTCGGGTTCAGTTAGAGCCCAACGCCTCGCTCGGGTTCAGTTAGAGCCAACGCCTCGCACACACGTGCATACGTGTACGAGAGAAACGCGCATCGCTCGGCCCCCGACCTCCCACCGTAACCGGGAACTCCCCGAAATTTTCCTCCCCCTTGCTTCTACCACGGTTTTTTCCATCATGGACGGACCAAAGAATGTCATGCAGCTGCGTCTCCGGCCCGCCTAGGACGAAAAGCCCATTTTCTGTCATGATTTTTTGTCATAGAAGTAGGAGCCCACCACATCTATGATGATACCAGGTTTTGTCACAATTATCATCATAGAAGTGTCATATGTATGACAGAAAAAAAATTCGTTCGACCCAAAATGTCACGGATGTGTCTTTTTTTTGTAGTGGTACATCATGTCATCTTGCTTAAAGCGTTACTCTGTTCTCTTGAACTTAATACTCTAGATGCATGTTGGATAGCGGTCGATGTGTGGAGTAATAGTAGTAGATGCAGGCAGGAGTCGGTCTACTTGTCTTGGACGTGATGCCTATATACATGATCATACCTAGATATTCTCATAACTATGCTCAATTCTGTCAATTGCTCAACAGTAATTTGTTCACCCACCGTAATACTTATGCTCTCGAGAGAAGCCTCTAGTGAAACCTATGGCCCCGGGGTCTATTTTCCATCATATTAATCTTCCAATACCTATTTATTTTCTTTGCCATTTATTTTACTTGCATCTTTATTTCTCTTTATCATAAAAATACCAAAAATATTATCTTATCATATCTATCAGATCTCACTCTCGTAGGTGACCGTGAAGGGATTGACAACCCCTTTATCGCGTTGGTTGCGAGGAGTTTATTTGTTTGTGTAGGTGCGAGGGACTCGTGTGTGGCCTCCTACTGGATTGATACCTTGGTTCTCAAAAACTGAGGGAAATACTTACACTGCTCTACTGCATCACCCTTTCCTCTTCAAGGGAAAACTAACGCAGTGCTCAAGGGGTAGCACTACGCGCGCTGGCGCCCGCCTGATCTCAATCGTCATGGCTCACGTCACGAGAACCTCGCGAGGTTTGCCTGGCCTTGAACTCTCTGCCCCTCACGAGCCAGCCTGGTGAGGCCGCTCCTGAGGAGGTCTTGCGTCGTCCACCTCACGAGGCTTGGCCCCTCGCGAGGGTCTTGAATGCCTTGTTGATCAAGATGGGCCATACAGGCCTGCTAGCAAAGCCACGCCGTGGGCCGCAGGCAGGCAAGTCTGGGGACCCCCATTCCCAGAACGCCGACAGAATCGATGACTCCGTTCTTCACCACGAATCATGTCCCGGAGGACTAGGCAAGCGCCGCTGCAGAAGCTATACGCCAAGCGGGCCTGATGATGGAGCGGGTGAAGACCGTGCATGAGAATAGCCGAGCTGCTTATGATGCTAGTGCAGCCCTCCGAGCCAATGTCTAGGTAAGTTGGTTTTCGACTGAACTCCTATCTTGACGCTTGTTAGGATATGCTACCCGAAAAAACTCTTCTTTGTGTGTCCATCTGTTAGTCTACACTTCACACCCACTGGGTGTTTTAATTTACATCGAATATTTTTTTCCAATTTAGTCGACTAGGTTGTGTCGATTGTAGTTTTTGCACTAGTGGGGGCACGCAGAGTGCACCCACTGGGTGTAGTCCCCGAGGCCGTCGTCAAATGTGTGATTCGGCGGGGGCCTTGATAAAAATATCTTCTCCTTCAGTTCTTCCACTCGGTCTGGGCGGACCATGTCGAGTGGAACCTGAACCAGTGGGGGCATGCAGAGTGCACCCACTGGGTGTAGTCCCCGAGACCGCAGTCGACTGCAGGCAGTCGGTTGGGGTCTGAGAATGACTATTGCTGGCCATCGTGTGTTGTTTTTTCTTCTCCACTCAGTCTGGGCGGACCATGTCGAGTGGAATCTGAACCAGTGGGGGCACGCTAAGTGCACCCACTAGGTGTAGTCCCCGAGACTACTATTGAATGTTTGATTCTGCAGTAGTCTGAGTTCTTTTCACTCGGAAGCGAATAATATTTGAACCTGTCCATTGATGTATCTTTTTGCTGACTGCAAAAATCCTGTGAGCTTATCTCCAAGTTTGCCGACTTCGAGGAGAAGCAGAGACAGCTCAACCTTGACTTGGAGCTGGCCAATCAGAATTTGAAAAAGGCTAAAGACGAAGTAGCTGGTACAGAAGGTAATAACCTGTCGACTATCTATCTTGACCATCTCTCAAGTTATCTCTTCATTCTTCTCTCTGACCCGAGTGCACATTCTTCAGAGAAAATGAAGCAAGCTCTGGTATAGAAGGACCTTGACCTTGCAGTTGCGCAGAAGGAGGTTCAGGAGAAGACAGCACTCGCCGACAAGAAGCTGGCTTCAGTCAGGGCACTGGAGGAAGATAACGCTAAGCTAAAGGCTTCCCTCACCGAAGCCAACATAGAAGTGACCCGTCTGAAGAAAGACAAAGTTGCTTTGAACGAGAAGATTGAAGGCATTTCTCGTAAGAGAAATGACCTGGAGGCTTATCTGGGGGCACTCGCCAAGAAGTTGTTCCTTATGCTCGAAGGTATTTTTTCCTTATCTGATTGTTTAGCCATCGTCGATTCACCATAAAACCGTTGACTCATTATTTCTTTGTGTTTGTAGAATTCTATCAAAACTTTGAGGAAGAAACTAGGCGGATCGAGACAGGCCTGGACCCCATCCTTTCCCCTGTTGGTGATGAAGCTGCCATGAACGTGCTCCGACTGGAATCCTGCATCGCCAGTGTTACGGACTACCTTGCTCGCCTGAAGGTTGCGGTGTCGCCGATTGACTCAGCGCTTTGGCCATGGGAGACGTTCCAGAATGACCTCGAGTCTTTGATGACTCGACTCAATGAGGTCCCTGGTCGAGTGCAGGAGTGGAAGAAGTCATCTGCTCACTGCGGTGCTGACGTAGCTCTGTCGCTAGTTTGAGTCCACTGCAAGGAGGCCAAGGAGGAAAAGCTAGTGATGACCCACAAGTATAGGGGATCTATCGTAGTCCTTTCGATAAGTAAGAGTGTCGAACCCAACGAGGAGCAGAAGGAAATGATAAGCGATTTCCAGCAAGGTATTCTCTGCAAGTACTGAAATAAGTGGTAATAGATAGTTTTGTGATAGGATAATTTGTAACGAGCAACAAGTAACAAAAGTAAATAAAGTGCATCAAGGTGGCCCAATCCTTTTTGTAGCAAAGGACAAGCCTGGACAAACTCTTATATAGAGAAAAGCGCTCCCGAGGACACATGGGAATATCATCAATCTAGTTTTCATCATGCTCATATGATTCGCGTTCGATACTTTGATAATTTGGTATGTGGGTGGACCGGTGCTTGGGTACTGTCCTTACTTGGACAAGCATCCCACTTATGATTAACCTCTATTGCAAGCATCCACAACTACAACAAAAGTATTAAGGTAAACCTAACCATAGCATGAAACATATGGATCCAAATCAGCCCCTTACGAAGCAACGCATAAACTAGGGTTCAAGCTTCTGTCACTCTAGCAACCCATCATCTACTTATTACTTCCCAATGCCTTCCTCTAGGCCCAAATAATGGTGAAGTGTCATGTAGTCGACGTTCACATAACACCACTAGAGGAGAGACAACATACATCTCATCAAAATATCGAACGAATACCAAATTCACATGACTACTAATAGCAAGACTTCTCCCATGTCCTCAGGAACAAACGTAACTACTCACAAAGCATAAACATGTTCATAATCAGAGGGGTATTAATATGCATATAGGATCTGAACATATGATCTTCCACCAAATAAACCAACTAGCATCAACTATAAGGAGTAATTAACACTACTAGCAACCCTCTAGCACCAATCCCGGACTTGGAGACAAGAATTGGATACAAGAGATGAACTAGGGTTTTGAGAGGAGATGGTGCTGATGAAGATGTTGATGGAGATTGCCCTCTCTCGATGAGAGGAGCGTTGGTGATGATGATGGCGATGATTTCCCCCTCCGGGAGGGAAGTTTCCCCGGCAGAACAGCTCCGCCGGAGCCCTAGATTGGATCCGCCAAGGTTCCGCCTCGTGGCGGCAGAGTTTCGTCCGAGAAGATGGCTTGTTATTTTTCCCCATCGAAAGACTTCATATAGCAGAAGATGGCCACCGGAGGGCCACCATGGGGCCCATGAGGTAGGGGGGCCCAAACAGGGGGGTAGGGCGCGCCCCCACCCTCGTGGGTAGGGTGTGGCCCCCTGGTGAATTTCTTCTGCTGAGTATTTTTTATATATTCTGAAAACGTCTTCCGTGAAGTTTCAGGACTTTTGGAGCTGTGCAGAATAGGTCTCTAATATTTTCTCCTTTTCCAGCCTAGAATACCAGCTGCCGGCATTCTCCCTCTTTATGTAAACCTTGTAAAATAAGAGAGAATCGGCATAAGTATTGTGACATAATGTGTAATAACAGCCCATAATGCAATAAATATCGATATAAAAGCATGATGCAAAATGGACGTATCAACTCCCCCAAGCTTAGACCTCGCTTGTCCTCAAGCGAAAGCCGAAATCGAAAAATATGTCCACATGTTTAGAGATAGAGGTGTCGATAAAAATAAAATACGGACATGAGGGCATCATGATCATTCTTAGAACATCAACTTATATAATTCTTGTCATATGATTTCTTATGCTAGAGTAATAATTCAATCACAATTTCAAGTATGAATCGTAAACTTCATTGAAAACTAACAAACTATAATCTCAGTCATTGGAGCAATTGCAATTTATCATAACATAGGAAAGATTCAATAAATAAGAGCTTTTCAGCAAGTCCACATACTCAACTATCATATAGTCTTTCACAATTGCTGACACTCACACAATACTTATGGGTATGGAGTTTTAATCGGACACAGAGAAAGATAGGGGCTTATAGTTTGCCTCCCAACGTTTTACCTCAAGGGTAATGTCAACGATAATATTTCATGAAAACTCACATCCAATTAGCCATATATACCAGGATCTTTCCAACATATTGTGTTTGTCAAAGGATAAAATGTAAAAATGAAGGGTGAAGATCACCATGACTCTTATGCAAGGTGGGAGATAAAAGTAAAAGATAGGCCCTTCGCAGAGGGAAGTAGAGGTTGTCATGCGCTTTTATGGTTGGATGCACAAAATCTTAATGCGAAATAACGTCACTTTATATTGCCACTTGTGATATGGACCTTTATTATGCAGTCTGTCGCTTTTATTTCTTCCATATCACATGATCGTATAAAGCTTATTTTCTCCCACACTAATAAATCATACATATTTAGAGAGCAATTTTTATTGCTTGCACCAATGACAACTTACTTAGAGGATCTTACTCAATCCATAGGTAGGTATAGTGGACTCTCATGGCAAGACTGGTTTTAAGAGTATTTGGAAGCACAAGTAGTATCTCTACTTGGTGCGATGAATTTGGCTAGCATGAGGGAGAAAGGCAAGCTCAACCATGTTGGATGATCCATGACAATATAATTTATCTCAGATGTAAGAAAACATAACCCATTACGTTGTCTTCCTTGTCCAACGTCAACTCTTTAGCATGTCATATTTTAATGAGTGCTCACAATCATAAAAGATGTCCAAGATAGTATATTTATATGTGAAGACCTCTCTTTCTTTATTACTTCCTATTAATTGCAACGATGACCAAAACTATGGTTGTTAACCCTCAACAACTTTTATTCATCATACTTTTTTCTATGTGAGCTCATTACTCTCCATAAGACTCACATGATATCTTTGTTTCTTTTTATTCCTTTCTCTTTTCTTTTATTCCCTTAGGATCATGGCAAAATAATCAAGCCCTTGACTCAACACTAATCTTTATTATATAGCTCATGGACTCGATTACATAGAGGAATTATAAAGCAAAACTCAAAACTGGATCATGCCATAAATTTTATTCTACTAGATCAAGATAATACCAAAAGGATCGAACTAAGGAAAACGATAAAAATAAGAGTGATGGTGATACGATACCGGGGCACTCCCCCAAGATTGGCAGTTGCCAAGGGGAGTGCCCATACCAGATACTCAATTCTTCTTTGTTGGTGAAGAAGGTGATGGTTTTGTTGATGGCGTAGGCTTCTTCCTTAATTTGTGCTTGAGGACAGAATTTTGGTCCCTTAGGTCCTCGATCTCCTGTTCCAGGCTCAGTATCCTTTTGCATAGTTCCTGCTTATTTTCCTGCAAGAGGCGAAAAGGGATAAACTCAATCTTAGGTTTCTCTACTCTATCCGGGAGGCTTGACTTTTTGAACTCCACATGCATGTCTCCAGGTTGAGGTAGTGGGACTTCATCTTCATCTAAGCTCGCCTCCTCCTTTCCCTTGGGTTCATAGTCCTCTTCTTCTTCCGTAGTCCAACCGCAATGCTCCACATCCCCATAGACCTTAGGATCTGCAAGGTAATCAGCCACATAGCTTTCTCCTTCTGAATCCTGGGACGACATGTTGCTCTGTCTGTAGCAGGACAACTCAAAACAAAGACAAGAGATATTTGCGTGATACGGGAGTCAAAACCCCCGGGAGATTATATAATGAATTTTTACTGACCAAAATATGTGTTGTGTAAGAAAACGGAGTCCGGAAAGCGCACGAGGTGCCCACGAGGTAGGGGGCGTGCCCAGGGGGATAGGGCGCGCCCTCCACCCTCGTGGAGCCCTCGTGTCCTTCCCGTACTGCTTCTTATTTTTCTATTTTTCTAACTATTCCAAAACGGAGAAATATTGCCTTAAAAACTGTTTTGGGGTCGGTTTACTTACCGTACGACATACCTATTCCTTTTCGGGGTCTGAAACATTCCGGAAAGTGTCTCTTATGTATTTCTCTGGGGTTACGGTCTCAATAACATTGGTTTCAACATTTATGGGATTACCTGAGATATAATGTTTGATTCTTTGACCATTCACCACCTTCGGATTTCTGCCTTCGAAGTTGTTAATTTTTATGGCACCGGAACGATAGACCTCCTCGATAACATAAGGACCTTCCCATTTAGAGAGAAGTTTTCCTGCAAAAAATCTTAAACGAGAGTTGTATAGCAATACATAATCACCTACATTAAACTCACGCTTTTGTATCCTTTTATCATGCCATCTTTTAACTTTTTCCTTAAACAACTTGGCATTTTCGTAGGCTTGGGTTCTCCATTCATCGAGTGAGCTAATATCAAATAACCTCTTCTCACCGGCAAGTTTAAAATCATAATTGAGCTCTTTAATAGCCCAATATGCCTTATGTTCTAGTTCGAGAGGTAAGTGACATGCTTTTCCATAAACCATTTTATACGGAGACATACCCATAGGATTTTTATATGCAGTTCTATAGGCCCATAATGCATCATCAAGTTTCTTGGACCAATTCTTTCTAGATCTATTAACAGTCTTTTGCAAAATTAATTTGAGCTCTCTATTACTCAATTCTACTTGACCACTATACTGTGGGTGATATAAGGAGATGCATTTCTATGATTAACATCATACTTAGCAAGCATTTTACGGAAAGCACCATGGATAAAATGCGAACCACCATCAGTCATTAAATATCTAGGGACTCCAAATCTTGGAAAAATAACTTCTTTAAGCATTTTAATAGAAGTGTTATGATCAACACTACTAGTTGGAATAGCTTCTACCCACTTAGTAACATAATCAACAGCAACTAAAATATGTGTATATCCATTAGAGGAAGGAAAAGGTCCCATATAGTCAAAGCCCCAAACATCAAATGGTTCAATAACGAGTGAATAGTTCATAGGCATTTCTTGACGTCTACTAATATTACCAATTCTTTGACATTCATCACAAGATAAGACAAACTTACGGGCATCCTTGAAGAGAGTAGGCCAATAAAAACCAGATTGCAATACCTTATGTGCAGTTCTATCTCCAGCATGGTGTCCTCCATAAGCTTCGGAGTGGCACTTGCGTAGGATCTGTTCCTGTTCATGCTCAGGTACACAACGTCTAATAACACCATCTACTCCTTCTTTATAAAGATGTGGGTCATCCCAAAAGTAATTCCACAAATCATAGAAGAACTTTTTCTTTTGCTGGTATGTGAAACTAGGTGGTATAAACTTAGCAACAATGTAATTAGCATAATCAGCATACCATGGAGCAGTATGAGAAGCGTTTATGACATTTAATTGCTAATCAAGAAAGCTATCATCAATAGGAAGTGGGTCATCAAGCACATTTTCTAACCTAGACAAGTTGTCTGCAAAGGGGTTCTCAGCTCCCTTTCTATCAACAATATGTAAGTCAAATTCTTGTAGCAAGAGAACCCATCTAACAAGTCTAGGTTTAGCATCTTTCTTTTCCATAAGATATTTAATAGCAGGATGATCAGTGTGAATAGTTACTTTAGAATCAACAATATAAGGTCTGAACTTATCGCAAGCAAATACAACTGCTAAGAATTCTTTTTTAGTAGTAGCATAATTTCTTTGAGCATTGTCTAGGGTTTTACTAGCATATTGAATAACATTTAATTTCTTATCAACTCTTTGCCCTAGAACAACACCTACAGCATAATCACTAGCATCACACATAATTTCAAAGGATAAATTCCAATCAGGTGGCTGAACAATAGGTGCAGATATTAATGTTTTCTTAAGAATTTCAAATGCTTCTACACAATCATCATCAAAGACAAATGGTATATATTTTTGTAATAAATTAGCCAGAGGCCGAGAAATTTTTGAGAAGTCCTTAATGAACCTCCTATAAAATCCGGCATGACCAAGGAAACTTCTTATACCTTTGATGTCCTTGGGGCATGGCATCTTTTCAATAGCATCAACCTTGGCTTTATCAACCTCAATACCTCTTTCAGAAACTTTGTGACCCAAGACAATACCTTCATTAACCATAAAGTGGCACTTTTCCCAATTCAAGGCAAGATTAGTTTCTTCACATCTCTGCAAAACTCGATCAAGGTTGCTCAAGCAATCATCAAAAGAAGATCCAGTCAGAGAAATCGTCCATGAAAACCTCACAAATCTTTTCACAAAAGTCGGAGAATATAGCCATCATGCATCTTTGAAAGGTAGCAGGTGCATTACATAGACCAAAAGGCATATGTCTATAAGCAAAAGTACCAAAAGGGCAAGTAAAAGTAGTCTTTGATTGATCTTTGGCTGACACGGGTATTTGAGAGAAACCAGAATAACCATCTAGAAAGCAAAAATGTGTATGTTTGGATAATCTTTCTAGCATTTGATCGATAAAAGGTAAGGGGTAATGATCCTTTTTAGTGGCCTTATTTAATTTGCGGAAATCAATTACCATCCTATAACCTGTAATAATTCTTTGAGGAATCAATTCATCTTTATCATTAGGAACGATAGTAATACCTCCCTTCTTAGGGACACAATGGACAGGACTTACCCACTGACTATCAGCAACGGGATAGATTATACCTGCCTCAAGGAGCTTTAGTATTTCCTTTCTTACCACTTCTTTCATTTTAGGATTCAGCTGTCGTTGATGATCACGAACTGGTTTAGCATCTTCTTCCAAATTAATTTTATGTTGACATAGAGTGGGACTAATGCCCTTAAGATCATCAAGAGTATACCCAATAGCAGCACGGTGCTTCTTCAGAGTTTTCAATAATCTCTCCTCCTCATGCTCTGAAAGGTTAGCACTAATAATAACAGGATATATCTTTTTCTCATCAAGATAAACATATTTAAGAGTATCAGGTAACGATTTAAGCTCAAACACGGGATCACCCTTGGGTGGATGAGGATCCCCTAGGATTTCAACAGGCAAATTGTTTTCCAGAATAGGTTCCTGTTTAAAAAATACTTTGTCTATTTCCCTTCTTTCATTCATAAACATATCATTTTCATGGTCTAGAAAATATTGTTCTAAAGGATCACTAGGAGGTACGACAATAGAAGCAAGACCAATAATTTCATCCTTACTAGGTAATTCTTCTTCACGGTGTTGTCTACTAAATTTAGAGAAATTAAATTCATGAGTCATATCATCTAACCCGATAGTAACAACATCCCTTTTGCAATCTATGGTAGCATTAACAGTGTTCAGGAAGGGTCTACCAAATATAATGGGACAAAAGCTATCTTGTGGGAAACCAAGAACAAGAAAATCAGCAGGATATTTAGTTTTCCCACACAAGACTTCAACATCTCTAACAATTCCCATGGGTGAAATAGTATCTCTATTGGCAAGTTTAATTGTGACATCAATATCTTCTATCTCAGTAGGTGCAATATCATGCATAATTTCTTTGTATAAGGAATAAGGTATTGCACTAGCACTAGCACCCATATCACATAAGCCATGATAACAATGATCTCCTATTTTAACAGAAATAACAGACATGCCTACCACAGGTCTGTTTTTATCTTTAGCACAAGGTTTAGCAATTCTAGCAGTCTCATCAAGGAAATGAATAACATGCCCATCAATATTATCAGACAAGAGATCTTTAACAATAGCAATATCAGGTTCAACTTTAATTTGCTCATGAGGTGTATAAGTTTTAATATTGCTTTTACGGACCATAGTTGAAGCTTTAGCATTATCCTTTATCCTAACATGAAAATGTGGTTTCTCAACATAAGAAGTAGGAACAATAGGATCATTATAAGTGACAATCTTTTCTTCAACTTTAATAGGTGCAGCTACTTTTACTTATATGGGAGGATGATATTTAAACCACTTCTCCTTGGGGAGATCAACATAAGTAGCAAAAGATTCACAGAAAGAAGCTACTATCTCAGAGTCAAGTCCATATTTAGTGCTAAATTTACGGAAAACATCGGTATCCATAAAAGATTTAACACAATCAAACCTAGGTGTCATACTTGACTCCTTACCTTTGTCGAGGTCCCAATCTTCAGAGTTGCATTTAATTCTTTCCAATAAATCCCATTTGAATTCAATAGTCTTCATCATAAAAGAGCCAGCACAAGAAGTATCAAGCATGGTGTGATTGTTATCAGAAAGCCGAGCATAAATTTTTTGAATAATCATTTCCCTTGAGAGCTCATGATTGGGGCATGAATATAACATTGATTTAAGCCTCCCCAAAGCTTGAGCGATGCTTTCTCCTTCGCAAGGCCAAAAATTATATATATAATTGCGATCACGATGAACAAGATGCATAGGATAAAACTTCTGATGAAATTCCAATTTCAATCATTTGTAGTTCCATGACCCCATATCATCACATAGCCTATACCATGTCGATGCATCTCCCTTCAAAGATAAAGGGAAGACCTTCTTATTAACAACATCTCCGGGTACACCTGCAAGCTTAAATAATCCACAAACTTCATCCACATATATTAGATGCTCATCAGGATGTTTTGTTCCATCTCCTAAAAAGGGATTAGCTAGCAGTTTTTCTATCATACCCGAAGGAATTTCAAAGCACACATTTTTCATTTTCAGTAGGTTCAGTAGGTTGAGGAGCAACTCTTTGCTCTACTGGTCGGGGTGAAGATACCCCGAACAAGCCCCTCAGAGGATTACTTTCCATAGTAACAAGTGACAGTAAATTTCAGCACACTATATAAATTTTTCCTTACCAAATTCCACCTACCAAAGGCGCTTCACTCCCAGGCAACGGCGCCAGAAAAGAGTCTTGATGACCCACAAGTATAGGGAATCTATTGTAGTCCTTTCGATAAGTAAGAGTGTCGAACCCAACGAGGAGCAGAAGGAAATGATAAGCGATTTCCAACAAGGTATTCTCTGCAAGTACTGAAATAAGTGGTAACAGATAGTTTTGTGATAGGATAATTTGTAACGAGCAACAAGTAACAAAAGTAAATAAAGTGCATCAAGGTGGCCCAATCCTTTTTGTAGCAAAGGACAAGCCTAGACAAACTCTTATATAGAGAAAAGTGCTCCCGAGGACACATGGGAATATCATCAAGCTAGTTCTCATCACGCTCATATGATTCACGTTCGATACTTTGATAATTTGGTATGTGGGTGGACCGGTGCTTGGGTAATGTCCTTACTTGGACAAGCATCCCACTTATGATTAACCTCTATTGCAAGCATCCGCAACTACAACAAAAGTATTAAGTTAAACCTAACCATAGCATGAAACATATGGATCCAAATCAGCCCCTTACAAAGCAACGCATAAACTAGGGTTCAGGCTTCTGTCACTCTAGCAACCCATCATCTACTTATTACTTCCCAATGCCTTCCTCTAGGCCCAAATAATGGTGAAGTGTCATGTAGTCGACGTTCACATAACACCACTAGAGGAGAGACAACATACATCTCATCAAAATATCGAACGAATACCAAATTCACATGACTACTAATAGCAAGACTTCTCCCATGTCCTCAGGAACAAACATAACTACTCACAAAGCATAAACATGTTCATAATCAGATGGGTATTAATATGCATATAGGACCTGAACATATGATCTTCCACCAAATAAACCAACTAGCATCAACTACAAGGAGTAATTAACACTACTAGCAGCCCTCTAGCACCAATCCCGAACTTGGAGACAAGAATTGGATACAAGAGATGAACTAGGTGGTGCTGATGAAGATGTTGATGGAGATTTCCCTCTCCCGATGAGAGGAGCGTTGGTGATGATGATGGCGATGATTTCCCTCTCCGGGAGGGAAGTTTCCCCGGCAGAACAGCTCCGCCGGAGCCCTAGATCGGATCCGCCTCGTGGCGGCGGAGTTTCGTCCGAGAAGATGGTTTGTTATTTTTCCCATTGAAAGACTTCATATAGCAGAAGATGGCCACCGGAGGGCCACTAGGGGGCCCACGAGGTAGGGGGCGCGCCCAGGGGGGTAGGGTGCGCCCCCACCCTCGTGGGCAGGGTGTGGCCCCCCTGGTGAATTTCTTTCACTGAGTATTTTTTATATATTCTGCAATGTTGGGGATATCGCTTATCGGGAACTTATCGGTCGACCCATGATAAGGGGTAAATGGGCCAGTTAATCGGCATATCGGCCGATTTATCGCCATATCGGCCGTTTATCTTATCGGTCTGACAGTGGTAAGCGATAAATCGGCCGATTTATCGGCATATGGAAGATATCTTGAACAGTGATATTCTGAAAACGTCTTCCGTGAAGTTTTAGGACTTTTGGAGCTGTGCAGAATAGGTCTCTAATATTTGCTCCTTTTCCAGCCCAGAATCCCAGCTGCCGGCATTCTCCCTCTTTATGTAAACCTTGTAAAATAAGAGAGAATAGGCATAAGTATTGTGACATAATGTGTAATAACAGCCCATAATGCAATAAATATCGATATAAAAGCATGATGCAAAATGGACGTATCAGCTAGCAGCGATCAAGGTTGCCAATACCAGGAGACACGACTTCCAGTCTTTCATGGAGACATTTATTGCTGCCGCCACTCGTATTGCCGATGTAATCGACCTGGACGAATTCGTCGAGCCTGCCAGTCGTCCACCCGCGGAGTGAACAAACTTTTATAATCCGATTGAATTTTCCTCGGTATGCCGAGTGGTATTGTAACCGTTAAACTCTTTCGGGCGCAATGCTCGAGTACTTTGAACTGTGGTCCGGAACCTCTTAGGTTTTTATCTGAACTTGGTTGTTTTTGAATAGGAAGAAGTGCTCATCCAGTTCCTCCGTGAGAACTGCGACATCTTCGCATGGAAACCCTCTGACATGCCAGGTGTGCCTAGGGGACTGGCTGAGCACCGTTTGCGAGTCGACCCAAAAGCAAGACCTGTCAAAGAACACCTCCGATGGTCCGCCGTGGAGAAAAGGAAGGCAATTGGTGAGGAAGTGGCTCGGCTTCTGGCAGCTGAGTTCATCCGAGAGATTTACCACTCCGAGTGGCTCACCAATGTAGTCATGGTCCCCAAGAAGGATGATTCACTCCATATGTGTATTGACTTCAAGCATATTAATCGGGCCTGCCCAAAAGACCACTTCCCTCTCCCTCGCATCGATCAAATAGTCGACTCGACTGCGGGATGTGAGCGATTGTCTTTTCTGGACGCATATTCCGGGTATCATCAGATCCGACTATATGGACCCGATGAAATAAAAACAGTTTCCTCACCCCATTCGGGTGCTTTTGCTATGTTACCATGCCCTTTGGTCTCAAGAATGCTGGCGCCACATTCATGTGTATGATACAGAAGTGCCTGCTCACTCAAATCGGTCGGAATGTGGAAGCATACATGGATGACATTGTGGTTAAGTCACGAAAAGGTTCTGACCTGCTGACTGACCTCGCTGAAACCTTTGCCAATCTAAGAAGGTATGATATCAAGCTTAACCCGTCAAAGTGTACATTTGGAGTTCCAGGTGGAAAGTTGCTCGGTTTTCTCGTTTCCGAACGAGGTATCGATGCAAATCCAGAGAAAGTTGGTGCAATACTCCGAATGAAAGGCCCCGTGCGCATACACGACGTCCAGAAGCTTACTGGTTGTTTGGCCGCTTTGATTCTGTTCATCTCTCGTCTCGGTGAAAAGGCATGACCTCTTTACCGATTGATGAAGAAATCTGATAAGTTCGAGTGGAATCCTGAAGCTGACGCAACGTTTGTAGAGCTCAAAACCCTGCTTTCCACCCAGTTGGTGCTCGCTGCTCCAATCAGCAAAGAGCCTTTACTGCTTTATATTGCAGCCACTGACAGTACTCACGACCGAGCGAGAAAAAGAAGGTAAAGCCTATAAAGTTCAACGCCCAGTGTATTATATTTCTGAGGTCTTAACTCCGTCCAAGCAGAGGTATCCGCATTATCAGAAGCTTGTCTATGGAATTTACTTGACTTCGAAGAAAGTGACACATTATTTCCCAGATCACTCCATCACAGTCGTCAGCGATGCTCCATTGTCAGAAATTATGAATAACAGAGATGCAACTGGTCGAGTGGCAAAATGGGTGATTGAACTCCTTCCATTAGATATCAAGTTTGAGGCAAAGAAAGCAATCAAGTCCCAAGCAATAGCAGATTTCCTCGTCGAGTGGATTGAACAGCAGCAACCGACTCAAGTTCAGTCCGAACATTGGACTATGTTTTTTGACGGATCCAAGATGCTGAATGGTTCTGGCGCTGGAGTAGTTCTGGTATCTCCGCGAGGCGACAAACTCAGTTATGTCCTTCAGATTCACTTTGATTCCTCCAACAATGAAGCTGAATATGAAGCACTTCTGTACGGGTTGCGAATGTCCATTTCACTCGGCGTCCGTCGCCTAATGGTCTATGACGACTCAGATTTGGTGGTCAATCAAGTGATGAAAGAATGGGATGTCAGAAGTCCAGCTATGACTGGTTATTGCAATGCAGTAAGAAAAATGGAAAAGAAGTTTGAGGGTCTAGAGCTCCACCACATTCCCCGACTGAAGAACCAGACAGCAGATGACCTGGCAAAGATAGGTTCCAAGCGAGAGCCCATTCCCAGCAATGTGTTTTTGGAACATCTTCACACACCATCAGTTCAAGAGGATCCCTTCACAGAAGAGCCCCCGCAACCTAAGAGTTTCACTGATCCGACCGAAGTTGAAATCTCAGCCGTGGTTGACCTAGTCATGAAAGTTTTGGTCGTCATTCCTGACCAAACCCTTCCTCCTCCTCCCGCCTCCCTCCTACCTTTCCCGCATCAGAGCCCTTGCTGTCCACCACACTTGCTCTCCATCCTAACCACGGGTCCCGATCCGCCACCCTGGGTCATCCAGCCGGTCCTCGACCACTGCGATAGAGAATGTGTCTGCCTCCTTCGTCAGCGTCCCGCCCTAGGCTTCATCGTGCAAGATGGAGAACATCGGCCCAAGGAACCAACGATGCCAGCAGCGAAAGAGGGGGGCTGTGGCAGCGTCGCAGGAAGATGCGGACATGGACAAGCAGCTGTCCCCCCAACTGCGCCCGGAACCCCGCATCCCATCCATCCATCCGCAGACGTGGATTGCATCGTCAGACCACGCTGGATAGAGGAGGACCCGACAGACAGTGGGGGCATTCCGGAGAGCTTTCCGCCCACGCAGATGCCGACCGTGGACGTATGTCACTCGGGGCAGCTCATTCGGGCACGGATAAGCACGGGCACTGGTGGTGCCTGGGCTGCCAACGACCCGTTCGACAAAATGACACAACAAGAGTCGATATGTTCTTGTTGCTCCTGTCCAATCACTGTTTTGCATAGGTTGCTGGTTCATTTTGTACATGATGATTGCTTGCAAACCATGATCGTGTAGGAGGTGTTTCTGTCGAACATGATCAAATTGGGGGATCCAACTTGCACTACGTTTGAAGTTGAGACAACACCCGATCCCAAATCGAGCAAGAAGAAGTAGAAGGAAATACGACGAAGGCAAGAGATCTCACAACTTATGAAGATATCTTGTTGGTCAAAACTTGGTTGGCCACAACAATAGATCCAATATGCGGCACCGAACAAAAGGGAAACACGTATTGGGAGAAGATCTAGAAGGAATATCACGAACAAAAGGAATATGTGGAGCCGCATTCTATCATCACCGGCCGCAATGTGGCATCTCTCCAACATCAATGGGGGATCATTTGAGGGGAAGTGAACAAGTACGTCAGCTACTACTCACAAGTGACCAAACACCCTCGAAGTGGGATGGGAGTGGCAACTCACATAAGCTACTTCATCTTGTCATCATTTTCGTACGCTTGTTTGTTTTGCATTCCCGTGCTCATACATATGTTGTTTGCTAGACTGCGATGGCGGCCACTTTGTATCACGAAATGGTGAAGAAGCCATTTGCTTTTAGCCATCGTTGGATCATATTGAATGGCATGCCAAAGTGAACACAACTTGTGGCCGATCTCAAGGCAGACAAGAAGAGGAATGATGACTCAAGCTCCCACCAATCAATTGGGTTGGATGATGAAGAGGAAGATATTGTCGTCGAGAATGAGAGAGCCACCGTGACAAGGGATAACCGACAAGTCATGGGAAACAAGTGGGAGAAGGCAAGGGCCTCCCGTAAAGCTGTGGCTACAAAAATGTCCTCCACATGGACGAGCATTTTTTTCGGCGAGGGAGACTAGAGGTACAAGCTCACGTTGGATGCGCAAAAGAAGAGGATGGATTGGAACCGTAGAGGGCGGAGAAGAAGCTGGAAATTGAGAGAGAGAAGATCGAGTTGGAGAAGCAAGATGCGGCGATCAAATTGGAGCTCGAGAAGGCCAAGACATTTGGAGAGATTGAGCTTGAGAAAGAAAGGTTGCAGCTCGCACGAGACACGAAGGATGCAAATATCATGTTGGCGGACGAAACCCTCTTGGATGAGCATGCAAAGAAGTGGTCTGCAAAGAAGAAGAAGGTGATCAACGATCGTAGAGAGTATGAGGCGGCGAGGGCGGCTGCGACGGCAGCGGAGCATGCGGCTCGGATGCAAGCGGAGCAGGACGCAAGGATGGCCTCGGAGCAGGCGACATGGATAGCGCTCGGCGAGTGATCCGGCCAGCCGTTGAGGTATCCATCACGCTTGGACATTCATTTCATTTTGACATGTCCGGATTGCCGTTGAACTATGATTTGCTTCGCTTTATTTCAAACGGTTGAATTTAGACAGTTTGTATCATATAATCAATGTGTATTGATTTGTATGAATTTGAGACTTCGGATTTAATATATGTGGATATGCGTAACCCATATAAGACGTGCTCGATCAGTGCCGCACACGCGGCCCGGGGTGTCCAGGGTGCCGTGAGCTCTATCGCAGCCCACACCAGCGATCCATAATAAAACCTGTCCACTTGGGCCCCCTCAATCTTTTGCCGCTACGCGAATTCGAAGTCTCGCCCAGGGCAAAACTCAAAAAGCCCGGAGCTCCCACTTCCAGGTGGGGCCCAACGCCAGCACGCGCAGGCGGCCAGGCGCAGGCATGCACACAAGACAAGAGGCTCCACCAACCTGAGGGGCTACCGACCAGTCCAGTCCAGTCGTCTCCCCCATCTCCGCTCCACCCCAATTTTCGACCCGTCTCGCCCCTTTGCCCCCCGGTCTCCCCGCCGCCTGCGCGAGGCGATCGCCGGCGCAGGATGGCGGCGGCTGCTGCAGCGGCGCCGGTGGGCGCAGCGCCCAGGGTGGGGCTGCTGTACGACGATAGGATGTGCGCGCACGCCACGCCTGACGGGGAGAAGCACCCGGAGAACCCCGAGCGGCTGCGCGCGATCCGGCGCAAGCTCGACGCCGAGGGCGTCGCGTCCAGGTACGCGCGACTCTGTAAGCGAGGACGCCGTAATTTCGTGCGAGGATCCGTGAGGAGGCGTTCGTACCCCCCCCCCCCCCCCCCCCCCCCCCCCCCCTTTTTTTTTGCATACCGTTCCGTCGAAACGCCGGGATGGGAGGTCCTCGCGCGCTCCCGCTGTGTTAATGTATTCCTGTTGCGATTTACAGCTGTAGCCATGCCCATTTCGATCTACCAGAAACTGTATTTTTGGTCTCCTGAAAAACTAACTAAATAAATCAGTATCCATGATTATAACTGTATGCTTATGTTTTGATTAACATTTGAAGTGGTCCGAATGTTAATGGGTCTGAGAAAGGGAGGAGAGTAGAGAGATTTTTCATACAACGGGTTCAAGCATGCATGCACTGTAGCTGCTGAAAGGAATTTAGTCCTGGTATTTGTGCAATTTTGGGTAATGGATAGTCAAGCCCTTGCTTGTGTACAGTAGTAACTTGAATGCTACTAGAGTTAAGTTTGAACATTAGCATTATATCTTCTGTCCTGTCCACTGTTTGCATTACTTTGATTAGCTTAACAACTGTATGCCTTTGCAAAGGTTCTGCCGCTGTAGTTTAACATAAGTTTCTTCCAGGTGCGTGGACATGAAGGCAAAGGAGGCCAAGGAAAAATATATAGCCTCTGTCCATACCCCAAATCATATAAAACTGATAAGGGATATCAGCTCGAAGGAGTATGATTACCGTCGAAACAAGACTGCTAGGAAATTCAATTCCATTTACTTCAACGAGGGCTCCTCAGAGTCTGCTTTCCTTGCAGCTGGTTCTGTCATCGAGGTAATTTAGCGTGTACTTTTCCTGAATTACATATGTACGTTCCATAGTCTTGTACAACAGTTTTTGTTCCATTGATCCTGAGTGCTGACACAACGATTCATTTGACAAGTAGGTTGCTGAGAAGGTTGCGTCTGGTGAGTTGAGTTCTGCTATCGCTCTAGTCAGACCTCCAGGCCACCATGCTGAACATAATGAGCCAATGGGATTTTGTCTCTTCAACAACGTGGCTATTGCTGCAAATTATCTCTTAAATGAGAGGGTACGTATTTGAAACTTCCCTGTTGATTTTTCTAGTTAAGATCAACTTGTGCTACTTTTGTTCATCATTTTCTACGCAAAGTAAAAAAAGCACTAGGCGCTGATTGTGCGTTTTGCCACCGCCTTGCGCTTTTTTGACCAAAGCGCACGCTTAAGCGCAGTTATGCACATATTGAGCGCTTGGCATTTTGCTATCGCCTAGAGCCTTGGCGCCTTGTTAAACTATGTTTCTATGTAGGAACAATTATCACAGTTTGTTATGATGTGATCTACTAAGAAGATGGATTATTTTCTGACCTTCTCTGTTCTGTTACAGCCTGACCTAGGTATCAACAAGATATTAATCGTCGATTGGGATGTTCATCATGGAAATGGCACACAGAAGATGTTTTATAGTGACCCTCGTGTATTGTTCTTTTCAGTGCACAGGTATGACACATCACCTTGGCATTGCTTTGCATGCTTTGTTTAGACTCCAGACATTTTCCCCCACAAACCAAACCACTGCATTTATATGCATTAGAGAGAAAGAAAAGTCTAAGATTAGACTTTAGACTAGCCATATAACCTTCACGATATGATATTCGTGAAGCCATGACAGATTTGTTGCTTATAGTTTCAAGGTTTACTGCTCTTTGAATAGATGTAGTTTGCTGAGCATGTTTCTTACAGTGCATCCTTGCAGTTGATAGAAATCTGGAAACTCCATTTCTTACTTACATGGCATTACAGACCCAATTTTCATATGAGTGAGCTGATCTGACTGCAGTACTGTTTGATATTGTACCTGCAACGATTGGGATGAAGTCTCCTCGTACCACCAATCCACCCTGATAATCTCATGCAATACACTCTTTAGAATCTGAAGAAGTTATACAATATCTATTGCTACATTATGCATTGCATGTTGATTCAGTTGGGCTGTATAACACAATGTAAATGCTTGAGCCCAGTCTGCGAGTAATGTGCCAAGGGACCTATTAAGTATTAATCTGTTGTCAGTGGAAGAATCTATAACTGATAACTCTATGCTGTAGGTTTATTCCTTTTTCTGTTTCATCATGGTCATTTTATACTTTCTAGGTCCACACTACTAATATTGGATCGACCTGAATTATGTGTTCCAATCAACATTGTATGGTTACTTAATCAGTCATTTGAATTGTCAACTGCACACCCTTGATTCTGCTTATATATGATAGTAATTGATTAATTGCATTTACTTACTATTGCTAGCTAAGTTTCCCATGCAACTGCAGGGCTATATACTACATTTCATGTTTATATTAGAAAGAGTTGCTTGTAATGTAACTTCAGTTCTTATGATTGAAAACCGAGTAGTACTTGTTATACAACTCTTGCTCTATTATATTTGATTAATTTGCACCATCATAATCTGGAGCAACCAAAATACACAATGTTGAGATCTATCTTTTTCCTCTGACAAATGTGAGAATGTCCAGTCTCCCAGCAACGCTGAAGCTTCTTCTAACAATATATTAGATGCCTGAAGAAACCTGCTGTTTCTAACTGCTTACTGTTTAAGTTTACAACTGTACACGTCTTAGCTTACAATGAATCTACGGATTGTGTAACTTGCCATGTGCGGTAAAGGCCTCTCCTAGAACTATCCAACCAATTCTGATATTGTGAAATCTCAAACTTACAAGCTGTTCCATTGCATTATTATAGAAGCCAAACTTTTATGGCCTGTGTCATGTGGTATTCTGTTGATCCTTCAATAGTGTGTAAACTATTATTCCAATGTTTGCTTTGTAGATTTGATTACGGAAGCTTCTACCCTTGTGAAGGGGATGCATCTCACTGTTTCATTGGGGAAGGAGCTGGTGAAGGGTACAACATTAATGTGCCCTGGGAGCATGGTAAATGTAGTGATGCAGATTATGTTGCTGCATGGGACCATGTACTGCTTCCTATTGCAGAAGCATTTGATCCTGATATAATATTACTGTCTGCTGGGTTTGACGCAGGTAGGCAGCTGAAAAATTCTTAGAAACTATCTTATCCGTAAAAGTTAAACACGTCTAACCAAATCTAGGCACTTCTTACTTATGAAGCCTGACTGTTGATATATACTGACATTGTAGTTTATTCTGTGGGCTAGAAGTGCACTGCTTCGAGTAGTACATCTCATATACCTGATTTCTTTCTTGCATAACCATTGAGATCTTCACCGATGATATTTTGACAATCGCTGGAACTTCGTTGTATTGTATTGCTATTACATGCCAATGGAATCGGATCTTCTGTGTATGTCATGTAGTAATCATGCATGTTATTGTTACTCACTGGTTTTGAATATCTTCTCCCTTTTTTTGGTAGCAATGGGTGATCCTCTTGGTGGTTGCTGCATCACTCCAGATGGATATGCACTGCTACTAACAAAGGTACGCATTTGCAGGCTTGCAGAAAAATGACCTTTTATTTAACTCACTGAACCATGCACTCTCCTGGCCTTAAAAAACATTGATCATGACTCAGTGAACCATGCACTCTCCTGGCCTTAAAAAATATTGATCATGCTTGACCTTGGAGTTTAGATATGCCAGAATAATGTGTATCTTTTTGCCAGTCATTCCTTTTTGTTGTCATGCTTTGCTGTTACCTGTTAGAAATTTTCCAATTGATCTCATCAATTTATTACTATCTTTTTTTTTTCTTGTACTTTCTGCTCAGCTGATTGGTGCTTATGCTTGTGACTGTCTGCTTATTACCCGCAGCTGTTAGGTTTTGCAAAAGGAAGGATTGTGATGGCTCTTGAAGGAGGTTATAACCTCAAGTCCATAGCAAACTCAGTTTGTGCTTGCACAAAAGTTTTGTTGGGAGATAACTTCACATATAACTCTCCACGGATGCAACCATTTGAATCTACATGGAGAGTCATACAAATGGTAATGATCTGCAATGTACTGTTTCTTTGCAATTCTAGCCTTGCTATAAATATCTGTAATTGAGTTTTCACCCCCCCCCCCCCCCTCCTTCCAAAACACTGATCAGGTACGTGATGAATTAAAGGCATACTGGCCTGTTTTGAGCAGTAAGCTTCCGGATAATGTACCTTTGAGGAGTGCACCATCGTATATCGAGGTAAATTTCATCTTTCTGATTTTTTTCTTGGTGACTTGAGTTGGGGCTTGCTTGGTTAACCTCTGACTAATGGATTGTGCATTTGTGCTATTCTGTACAAGATGTGGATCGCCTTGTTCCAGATCTATTTGCTGGGAAACTTGACACCCTCTTCTCTTGCTTTCTACAGACATGCCATATAAATAGTTGCCGTTTTCAAACCACATTCTTAATGGATAATTTTTTTTTGTTCCAGGTTTTAAATGAAGTACCAAATGTAGCCCAATTCCTTAGATGAATGCATGTTCATGAGTTATGTGGAATGATGCTCAGTTGATAGGCTATTTCCATATTATCCGCAGGCCACCCATACTTGATGAACCTTTTTTTTTTCTCGTTGTGATAAATGCTTCATGTATATGTTCCAAGGTGCCTATCAAGTCTTAACTCTTGCAAAAGCACATACAGAGTTATACAGCTCAACCATATCTAAACTGTGCATCTTTAATTATCTCGTGTCAATAGTTTGGTTTACCATTTATGTCTCTTGATGCTTGGAGGCTTACTGCATAGCTGGGACGAATAGTAGAGTATTAACCCAATGGCGGAGCCCTTGAATAATTCCTCTTTCTTGTTTTCCCCTTTGGGGAATGAACAGCCATACGCATCCTCTGGTTCTGAGTCTGATGTTGAAGATGTTAGTGAGCTTCCTGATGCTATTTCATCTGTCAATGTTACTCAAGTTGTTGATGATGTTTTAAGTGAACACATCACAATGTTGAAACTTGACGAAGATAACCTTGCGACGAAGAACACCTCAAGTGATTCAGTTCAAGCCCAAGACGACGGACCTGTTGTGGCGGCTACAAGAATATATGATCTACTATTTACTTGGAGATCAGCATTGTCAAAAGTTTATGTTTGGTATGCCAGCTTTGGTTCAAACATGTGGAAACCAAGGTTCTTGTGCTACATTGAAGGGGGGAAGGTAAAGTTGAAAACACGTTGTCTTTTTATATCTTGCAAGGAACATTAGGTTCCTGTATTGGAGTTTTGTAGCCTGTCGCTGCATTCATCACATCGTTGATTTCTCGGGGAGATTTCATTTGGTACACGCCTTCAGAAAAATAGTTTACGGAACTCAAATCACTCACAGAGGGTACTTTTGTACCTCTCGCACAAATTGGGACAACATATTTCTCGACTGCATACATTAGTCTGCTATGGGTCAATGTATCAATTCAATTGGGGAAGTTGTTGCTGCCCAGAACGATGGCAGCTCACGCTTGCTCCGCAACGATCGAACAAACCTTCTCTACCCCATGGCTCTTCATCCCTTCGTCGCTGCTCCTCTTAGTTGGTTTGGTCTAGCAATGTGTGAATCACAGTCGTTGACCTGAGGATAGGTGTCTATGAATGGAAAGCTTCACGACCATTGGCTGTAGTAACGTCGGAAGAGATTGAACTGGCTGCAGCTCCTTTATCTTCACTCTGTCCTCTAGCGTACGAGGGAGATTTTGCGGGGAGCAAGCTGTGGTGGAAGATGCAGATGGGGGGAGACTTGTGTGAGATCTCACATTAGGTGAGATCAATGAGATCGATTTTTTTGAAACAAATCTACATGATCAAACATTCTCAAAAAAATTATAGACACACATCAATGGTTGATGTTCAACCTCAAAAAATTTCAGCTCCTAATTCGACCTACATTAATAGAAAAGAAGAAGTCAAAATTGGACATGAATAGTGTCAAAGTACTATTCACCCAAAGCTGCCACTATTCACATTCGAATTTGTCTTTTTTGAATCTACAAATGTCATCGAGTTTTGAGCTGATTTTTTCCGGAGTTGTAGACATATACCCTACATGGATGTTGTCAAATAATTTCAGGTTTTTTTCGAAATGTCTAAATGTGAATTTTTGTGGTTGATCTCACGATCTCACCTAATGTGAGATCTCATACAAGTCTCCCCTGATGCAGATGGGATGAGATGGGGTTGGGCCTGGAGGTGGGCTGTGTGTGTTGGGCCATGCTGAATATCCAACCACGTGAAATAGGCTACATTACCCTTTATGACGTAGTGTCTTGTTCTAATCCTCACTATTGACCCACATGGCATTTATAAAGTTTTCTAAAAAGGACTATACCGAAGGAACTCTTTCCAGGGGTATGTTGACCTTCAGGAAGCATTTTTAGTGCTTTCTGCAAATGTAAAATGCATAAGTGCCTTCTTATTATAATCTTTAGAATTACTAATACAATATTCCCCTTCGTGAAAGATTGTTTGCGTGAAAGATTGCTATTCATCTTGATCTCTGACAGGTTGATGGTATGAGTATATCATGCTTTGGTTCACATGACACAAGCCCACCAAGAGGTACCATGTGGAAGACTGTGCCTCATAGATTGTTTTTTGGGAGATCTTCTACCCCTTGCTGGGGTACCGGTGGTGTTGCTTTCCTCAACCCTGAGATAAACTACAATGATGAGTCATATGTCTGCATGTACAAAATAACGTACGTATACTCTAACCACATCTACATTGTATTGATCCTTGATTCAGGGCTGGGTGGAACCTGATCTTTTGTTAGCGCTCTGATATCA
Source organism: Triticum urartu (assembly GCF_003073215.2). Lineage (NCBI taxonomy): Eukaryota > Viridiplantae > Streptophyta > Magnoliopsida > Poales > Poaceae > Triticum > Triticum urartu. The sequence continues at coordinate 121,032,367 of NC_053023.1, read as the reverse complement.
TCATAAAATTCCCTTTTTTACAGGCTTGAGCAGTTCAATGATGTATTGTTTCAAGAGAACAGGTTAGTGAAGGATAACAGCGAAGATGGAAAACTTGAGTCTCCCAGCTCTCCTTTGATTGGCTTGTCCGAAATAGAGTCTGTCTCTTCAAACAAAGCTCTTCATCTCGAACCTATCAAGGTTTGATTTGCTGCTTTCCATATCAAGCATACACTTATCCTTCGCATATAGTTTTCCATATGCCTATAAATGAGAATAGTTAATATCACATCATTGATAAAAAATGCTCTTAAGGGTGACTGCTCTTCCGGCAGCACTTTGATAAAGGACACAACCAACCTCTTTCATGGCCATCACTGGCAGAATCTCACTCTTAGGCTTTGTACAATGGGAGGTGCTTAGGAGAGATGCTTAGAGAAATAAACCAGGCTTTCCTTAAGCACCGGTGCTTATTTGTACAGGGTAGACACTTAACTAAGCGTCTCTCCTGTAGAAATAGGCACCGGTGCTTCAGAAAAACTCGGTTTATTTTTGCAAGCACGTCTCTAAGCATCTCCCATTGTACAAGGCCTTACTAGATGAAGGCTAATGCCTGCTGTTAAAAAGGTATCCTTTTGTAAGGAAATGCCATGTCCAGCCTCTTTGGTCTGTAAAGGTTCATCTGAACTTAGAATTTACAAGTGCCTGTATTACCTTACCTGGGACCTGATGTCTAGTCGAGTATTTTTTGACAAATCTGGCCCGTTTGAGCAACTTCAGACATGTCTGGCCCCAGGGCAAAACTATTTCGGAATCTGGCCCCTGGGGTCGGCGCCACACCACATGGCGCCGAACATGTACATCTCGGCGCCGAACTAAGTGGCGCCGAGGTGTACAGGTTCGTCGTCATGTGGTGTGGCGCCAAGCAAATCTGTCTCTAGGGTTTCTGTTGGGCTCACCAGTGGTCGGTGCCGAACATGTAACATCTCAGCGCCACTTAGTTTGGCGCTGAGGTGTACATATTCGGCGCCATGTTGTGCGGCGCCGACCCCAGGGGCCAGATTCTGAAATAGTTTTGCCTGGAGGCCAGATGTGCCTGAAGCCCCTCAAAGGGGCCAGATTTGTCAAAAAATACTCTAGTCGAGGTTGCAGTTTGGAATGTTAATCTTGGGTTTGAAGCTCTTTAAACATCATTATAGCAGTTAAATAAGGTCCCCCCCCCCCCTCTCATAATAATGGACACATTTCTAATGCCTCATCCATGGGAATATACTGACAATAATTTTGTAAATAAATCTGACACTACTGATGTTTTTGTTTCAGTCAATTATTTCTGCAACTTATTAGTTTCATAAATTCTGGAATATTGTTCATGTTTGATATACAAATTTGCTGCAGGATAGCTGGTACTCCAATGTACTTCACCTTGGAGAGGAGGACGGCCTTCCAATCTTAACTATGACGTAAGTTCCGGTCTCCACTTAGCAATTTCTTTTAGATACTATTCGATGCACTACTTGAAGGGAAGCTCCCAATGAAATTGTCTTTCATGGAGTGTGAAACTGTTTGTTTCCCTGCAGATGCCCCTCAACAGCTGTTGCGCAGCACAAATCCGGTGAGCTGCCATTAGCTCCTCCATCTGAGACCTACTCAGCCACTCTGATCAAGGGACTCGTGGAAGGGAAGCAGCTGGACACCCACGAGGCTGCCAACTACATCTCCGCTGCTGCCGCAAGAAGCCTGTGAACTTGTGGAGGCTGCTTCACCGTGTGTTCTGTACAGCCAGTGGGAAGGAAGGAATGAAGGGATTGTGCTTAGTAGGCATGTAAAAATGTAGTTTGATTCGGAACCAGGGGAGCCGTAGAGGCCTCATTTTGTGCCACCATTGGATCTGACTATGTTCATCAGTAGGATCGTTTGGAGTTTGCGCTGGTTTGACGACTACTCAGAATATTAAATGTATGAACTAGTTTGAGTAGCACAGAACCCAACTTGGGACTGAGTTGCCCCTGCAGTTGTTTTTCCAGTGTTATGTTGTGGCTGTTGCTTGGGGTCTCTGAAGCAGAAAACTCACACGTACCTGCACTTGGACTGTACAGAACCTGGGTTAGATACCTGCTGCCTGCCCTTTCCAGGTTATGCTACAGAACCTGGGTTAGATACCTGCTGCCTGCCCTTTCCAGGTTATGCGTAGATATACGAAAATCTAGAGTACATATGCCCATATGCATGATAGGTGCCCGCTGCCTGCCCTTTCCCAAACCCAAAGATCATGTATATGCATGGATTGCCATATGCATACACGTAAATTAGGGCACTCCCATGTTTTTTTGTCGACGGTACATCACGATACTCCCATGTTACTTTCGAACACATTTTACAGCCTCAGCCGCGCACAGCAGAGGGATGAGATCTGGTTGAAACCACGTGGTCAGTTTGTTCGGTCAAAAGGAGATGCCATCATTTTTAAAGAAGAATAAAACCTCCGAGGGCATGTAACATGTGTAGTTTCGAATTAGAATTAATTTTTAAAAAAGTGACCAGAAATGCTACAGATGGAAAGTATAATAAGTAGAAAAAGGAGGAAATAGCACCCAGGCAAAAATGAAATAGAAATAATCGCCAGAAGGAGAGGGAGCAGAAATGGTACAGATGGAAAGTATAATAAGTAGGAAAAGGAGGAAAAATGAAAATAATCGCTAGAAGGAGGGCTCGAACCTCCGACCTTGTGGTTAACAGCCACACGCTCTAGCCATCTGAGCTATTCCAGCTTGGTGCTAATGTTGCTAAGGTCAACAATATCATCTGATACATCATGTCACATCCACTCAACCACCGCCTAGGCACCGACCCACCTGTAAAGCCATCTAATATGCTATTTTATTTAGTATATGCTAATACAACTCCATGCATGAATGTTTGTTAGAAGTTCCAAGAAAGGCTTAAAGAATAATCCTACCTATCAAATTCATGTTCAGCAACATTTCATACATCACATGAAATCTAGATCCTATAAACTAAACACTATACACATAGAATAAGTTCCTCGCAAAAAATATTATACTTTTATAAAGGATGTTGGAGTACCCGCCTTCTTGGGGCTTTGCGGGCGAGAGTGCTCTCCATGGAGTTCATTAGTGCAGCATGGAAGCTTCTCGGGGGGCTCTCTTCACTGTCTGATATGCCCGTACGGCACGCACCCGATCGACCCGGTTTCGGTCGCCAGCATGTGCTGTCCCCGCGCGATGGGGAGGCCAGACCCGTGTGTCGGCGTCTCTTGCCTCGCACCATCTCCTGGTAGCCTCCATGGGCGAGTAGGGCCTCTGCGCCGTCCGTTTCGCATGCTCATAGTTCCGCTACCTCATGCGGGCTTTACGCGCCGTCTGATCTGCTCAAACGTCATGCAACCGAGTTGTTTGCCTTGGGGGGGGGGGGGGGGGGTCCATGACGGGTGGACCAAGGTCTCTGCCGAGGCAACCTTTCTGTGGTGGTTTTCGACGCGCTCGTGTGCGAGGCCTCTCGCACTGTCCCCATGACGAGACAACTGGACTAGCCTGTCAGCGTCGCCCACCCCATGCCGGGATGGTTGGCTCCCGCGTGAGCACATGCCCTAGTGCGGCGCGTGCTGGGTGGCTGGAGAGGGCCATACATCCCACCAGGGATCGCAATGTCGGGCGAGTGGGCCATCAATGTTCCTTGGGTACAACTGATATGTCACATGTATTATACTGACAAAATTCCGCATGCGTCTGACCCATGTGGGCCATTTTGGTGGAAGGACTTAATGAGTTTAGCTGATATCCACAGGGGAGTGACTGCCGTTAAGGTGACTATTGGTGATTCGATGCTGTTCTGGACGGACTTTTGGAGTATTGAAATCCTATGTGCCTCACACCCTAGAGCATTCTCCTTTGCACTTAACGAGTATATCTACGTCAGAAACCTGTTGTTGTCGAGTGCACTTGGACAAAGTGTTCCACCCGCCGCTGTCCGTGGAGGCCAGGGAGTAAATGAGGGACTTAGAGAGAGTCACTGCCCATTTTGATCTCTCATCTGAAGTCAACGACACTTGGTGCTGTGTCTGGGGTGGGAAGGAGTTTAAGGCAAGTAAATTTTATGCTCACTACTTCAGTGAAATGCAGGTAGATGAGGCCTTCATTTGGATTTGGAAATCGAAATGCACCTCACAAAGCAAATTATTCCTTTGGTTATTGCTGACTGTTAGGCTCAATACCAAAAATATGTTGAAACGAAGGCAGTACATAACCGATAATGATGATTACAGTTGTTCGCTCTGTCAACACCCCCCTAGAAGAGACACTATCACACCTTTTATTCAATTGTCCTTTTAGTGTGGAATGTTGGAGAACCCTGGGCATCGAGTGGCCGGCCATAGAGTGTAGGTTGAGATTAATCCATGCTGTGAAGGTTGGTTGGAACAAACCTATGTTTGTGGAGGTCTTTACAGTAGCGGCGTGGGGGATAGGGAAGGAGCGCAACAAAAAGTTGTTCAGGGGGATAGCCCCCAACTCAGGGCTCTTAGATGTCTAGGTTCAAGAGAGATTTTCCCTTGCTAGTTCATAGGGCTAACCAAACTCTAGAGCCTTTCATCTTTGATTTTGTTCAAAGCTTGTAGGCCTCTGTCCACTTTTTTATTGTTAGTTTTGGAGAACTCCCTCCCCCTTCTCTATGTAAATACATGTATTTGTAACCCTTCCTTTTTTGTTTGAGTTCTTAATTTAAAGTTAGTGGGAGCCTTTCCCACCGTCAGCGAGGTTTGAAAAAGCGTTGGGCCAATTGGCCAGGGGTGGTGACAGTAAGAGGACGGGTAGCTGTAACGCCCGGATAATCAAGCTACAGTAATCCCCTATTAATGATGTCAAGTCATCACCGTTACCGTTGCTAATCTCACTTCGATTCAAAACCATTTCAAATTCAATTTTAAAATAAAGTCAAATAAATTAATTCTCCAAACAGTAAAACAAAAATGTTCGCTGGGTTGCAAATATTCACTAACTAAATGTCATGAGTGATTCAACATCATTTGATTTAGCTAATTTCCCCTAGGAATTAAAGCAGTTCCAAATCAGCATTTTTAAATGCTTTTCCATTTGTGAAAAATCCAAATCAATTCAAACTCCTCCCAAACTTTTTGTAGCAGTGCAGTATATTGCATCATAATTATTTGGCCTCTTTGGACATTTTTCACAAATGTTTGGCAGCCAAACAATTTGCAAACAGAAAGAAATAGCAAAAAAGGGAAAACAAAAGAAAGCCGCCACCCCTGCTTCCCTGGGCCTTGGCCAACTGCACGGCCCAGCCTGCCGCCCCCATATCTCGTTCCTCCTGTTCACCACGGGGGTGCGTGTCCATGCCATGGACGATGCACCGCACGATGTGCTCCACCGCGACGAACCCTGTAGCCCTAGCGCGGATAAGAGCAACACCACACACGCGCTGGACGATCCCCAGGATCTTTTCCACCTTTCCTCGCATCGCCATGGATGTCCACGTCCGTCCCCCCCCCCCCGCGTCGCCATGGATATCAACGCCCACAGCCACTAGCCTCCCCGGCGTCTGGGAGGGTGTCCACGAGCTCCAGCATCGACAACTCCTACGCATGATCGCTTCGAATCGAGTAGGGGCGCACCGGAAGCTCGCCATTGCCCTCTTCTTCCACCTTCGGCCAGCGCGACGCCGACGCTGATTCCCTCACCGTCGCCGCATCCCCGACCACCCCGTGCGGCTCCCCATATCCACTGTGAGCATGCGTTCTTCTTCCCCGTTCTTTCCTCTCGAATCCATCGACGTAGCACCGTTCGTCTCGATCGCCGTGGATGCATCGGAGCTTCGCTCCGCCCACTGTCGCCCCCTGGCCGCGCCGTCCCCGCGCCCTGCTTGCCTCGCTGCCATGCGCCCTCGCGCCCCGGGTTGCTCCCTGGCCGCACGCCGCAACCGCGCTGCCATGTCCGCTGCTCTGCCAGCTCTCCCACGCTGCTGCTTGCGACCGCTGCTCCCTGATGCTCTGCTCCTGCGCTGCCGCTTCTCGCTGTTGTTCGCCGCGTACGCGAGCCTTCCGCTTTCCCCCTCCGCGCCTACTCTGGCTACCGCTCCGCCGTCTGCTCCCGCCACGCCGCTGTGCTGCTGCCGGCCTCGTCGCTCGACCGCACCTGCGTCGCGTCGCCCCGCTCGCCACTCCTCTGCACGCGCTGCAGCCTGCCTCCGCTGCCGCCCGCAGGCCCACGCGCCCCCGCGCCGGCGCCCGCCTCCACTGCCGCCCGGAGGCCCGCGCGCCCCTGCGTAGGCGCCTGCCTCCGCTGTCGCTTGTAGGGGCGCTGCTGCGGCGTCCGCTTGCCGCTGTTGCTCGTTGCGCCGGCGTGAGGCCGCGCCGGGGGCCGCCCTCCGCGGCTTGCCGTGCCTCTCGGCCGGCCATGGCCGAGCCATGCCTGGGCACAGCCCGTGTGGCCGGCTGGCCCTCTGCCCGTGGGGGCCGACCTGTTGATTAGTGCTAATCCCCCCTTTTGGACTAATAACCCCACTGACTAAAATATTAAATCTAGTTAAAAAAAGGAAAAGAAAAGCCCTAGACTATGACATATGGGCCCCCTTTGACCTGGTTGACCCGTCAACATTGACTGGTCAACCGCTGACTGTACCAGCTGACTCAGCCCTGGCCCCCACCTGTCATACTGATTGGCTAGGTAGCTGTGGGTATAGAAAGTAATTCGGGTTTTTTAAATTAATTCCAGAAAAGCATTAAAACTTTGAAAATTGATAGTAAATAATCTGTAACTCGGATAAAGATAATTTATATATGAAAAATGATCAGAAAAATCCAACGAATCCGAATACGCGGTCCACTCACCTGTCACATGCCCCTAGCATGCTGAACATGGAACCGTCCCCTCTCTTCCATCTGTCAGGAATTCGTCTAACACCGGGGATTCATCCCCGGATGTTTATCCCCTCCGTCTGCAACGTGTAGTACTATGTTAGGACAACCCTAGCTTTGCCTGTCGTCATGTAATGCTTAGTGATGCATCTGTTTGATCTGTATTTACTGTTTCTTCCCCCTCTTCTCTCCGGTAGACCCCGAGACCGCTGCTGATGCCCCTGTGATCAACTACGTCGACGACGACCCCTCCTTGCCAGATTAACCAGGCAAGCAAACCCCCCTTGAGCATTCCGACATCGCCCATTTTCCCCTCTCATGCTTGCATTAGAACTGTTACTGCTTTATGTATGATCCTACTCTGATGCATAGCCTGTTTTTGTTACCTGCTTTCATACCTTACCTGATTATCCTAAACTGGCTTAGTATAGGTTGGTTAGAGATCCATCAGTGACCCCCACCTTGTCCTAGTTGCCTCGCTTTATGTTCGATGACTCGATCAACGTGATCGACGTCCAGGCCCCGACACCGCACATCACCCCCCTAGTTGTATGACTCTGCAGAGTTACCATCGAGTGCCGAGGGTGGAACCTCTTACATCACTCCTGATGAGATCTCTGTAGTGTAGCTATACAGTCAAGGTCATCGAGGGTGATTTCCTCCTTAACCACTTCCGTTACGGCTCTGTCGTGCAACCCCTCAAGTGTGAACCTCGAGGGTGGATCCTCTTACGTTCACCTTGATGATAACATCGAGTGGAATTCACCGGGGGTGATTCCTTGGGTTTTCCCCTTGGTGTTAGACACACAGTTACTATGGTTACTATGACTTTGCACTGATCCATGTTATTAAAGACGGGTCGGCCCTGAGGGGTACCTGCACAAGCTTAATAGCGAGTGATGTGGAGTCAGGTTGATCTGGAAGGTGCCCGCGAGATACTTACGAGGAGTGGCCGGGCATTCTTAGCCCTTGCCGCAAGTACTCGAGATGGGGCGACGGGGTCACATCAATCATGAGTCTCTACTCCTTACCGCGTGCTCCTAATCCACTACGATTTGGATATTTGATCCGAGGGCCTCTGGCCTGATAGCACTAACCATCACGTGGGCATAGTATGGGCGTTCTGTGTTGTATACATCAGCCGAAGCTTAATAGACGTCAGCGACTGAGCGGCGCGCGCCGGGTTGGACTGGTAAGCACCTGCCTTTTTGAAGGAGGTTGCTAGGTCTGCTCACCGACCGCGTACGCAACGTGCAGGAGTTCCCGGGGAGATGGCCCATGGGGGCATAGGTTTAGTCCAGCGTGCTGACCTCTCTATTAAGCCTAGGTCGGGTCGCGGCGTATTGTTTGGCCGAGGCCGGGCATGACCCAAGAAAGTGTGTCCGGCCGGAGTTAATCGAGCGTGGTGGGTAAGTTGGTGCACCCCTGCAGGGTAGAAAACATCTATCGATAGCCTGTCCTACGGTAACGGACACTTGGAGTTGTATCCCGATCGATACAACTAGAAACTGGATACTTGTGACGAGAAAAGAATTGTGCATGAGAAATGAATTGTGGATGAGAAATGGATAGTATGGCTCTGGGATTGCTTTCTCGCAGGGAGTCAAGAAAGGATCTCTGGCCGAGGTTGATAACACTTCTACTACTTTACTTTATGCTACTCTACTCCCTCCTGTTGCTGCAAGATGGTGGTTTCCAGAAGATGCTAGTCTTCAATAGGCTAGGTTTTCCCCTTCCCTTCTGGCATTCTGCAGTTTAATCCACAGATACAACCCATTCCTTTTGATACAGATGCATACTTAGTTTAGATCTGATGTAAGTCTTACGAGTACTTTGGATGAGTACTCATGGTTGCTTTGCTACTTCTTTTTTCCCCATACCCGATTGTTGCGACCAGATGGCGGATCCCAGGAGCTAGACGACACCACTGATGACTACTACTACCCGGAGGATGCCTACTACTACGTGACGTCCGCTGACGACTTGGAGTAGTTAGGAGGCTCCCAGGCAGGAGGCCTTGCCTTTTCGATCGTTGCTACTTTTGTGCTAGCCTTCTTAAGGCAGACTTGTCTAACTTATGTCTGTACTCAGATATTGTTGCTTCCGCTGACTCTGGTGTATTCGAGCTTATGTATTTGAGCCCTCGAGGCCCCTGACTTGTAATATAAAGCTTGTATTATTTTAATTTGTGTCTAGAGTTGTGTTGTGATATCTTCCAGTGAGTCCTTGATCTTGATCGTACACATTTGCGTGTATGATTAGTGTACGATTGAATCGAGGGCGTCACAAGTTGGTATCAGATCCGACTGCCTGTAGGTCGCCCTCTTTCCAACTCCTTGGACGAAGTCGAGTCTAGTCACTACAAAAACTTTTACTAACATGGCTGTGTGGCTTACGGGCCCACGACGCCATTGGGTGGTATTAGGATTTTTATTCCTCGTCTATACTCTGGGACTCTGATCTCTCTTCCTTTCGGGTTAAATGATTTTGCTAACTCTAACGTTAGGATCTCTTAACTACTTCCTCCTGGAGAGCCCCTTCACTACAAATGATCGCTTGTTTCGCCAGAAGATTCTGCAGATACTCCTTGTTGTTTCCTGAGCCCCTGTGCCCACTGCTTTGCAAGTCCTTATCACCTAAATATCCTTATGGATAACTACACACACTTACCAATCTTACATTCTATCCCATTGATCTTGTTATTACAAGATGCCCTGAACTGCTCTCCTTTTTCTGAGAATCCTTTGAGCTTACTGCCTTGCAGTTCCTTGTCATCTGAATACCCCTACGGATAACTTTGTGCACATATCGAGTATCCGCTCATCCTTAGTTGATTCTTGTACTTCTCTAAAGTCTTCGTAATACCATTCGTTCTTGTGAAAATCCTCAACAGCCTATTGTTCTTGAATTTCTTGCTTGCTTGCATTATGGTTAATACCATAAGTCTAGTAATCTTATTGTCAGCCTTTGTCATTATCATTTTGAGTCCGTTGATACAATATGTTGCGAATGCTCGCAATCCTCAACCAGATCCTAGAATTCATCCTTCCGGCTCAGACGTCATCTTAAACATGAGTTGGATCTCGACCAATCAAATTGCCATCGATTGTACCTCTAAGGCTATTCAACCTATCCATCCCTAATCAGAGCATTGCTTCTGATCCCTTGTCTTGGAATTCATAATTCCTTTGCATTTGAGCTTTGAGTTAGTCAGTTGTTTCTATAATCCGATGCACTTCCATTCCTTCTTCCTTTGATAGAGTACCGATACTCACATCGGATCCCTTGTGGACCACCAGACCCCTTTTTCGGATTTTATCCGACAACGTCCTTCATATTCAGTAACCTTGTAGCCTTTTCCTCGGATACATAATGCCTTTGGTAGGTTGTATCCTCCGCTTTCTCAAGCATGCTCTACTACCGAGCTTGTGTTACTTACTCTCGAAATTTATGATATATGTTCCTAAGATGCCCCGATGGGTTTAACCTATGCCTTCCCTAAGCTGTGTGAACTCGAAAGTTATACGAGTTATACTCTACTGGCTTTTCGTCAGATAAAATTTCAAAACTACAGCTTCATCAAGAGCGAGAAGTAAAATGAAAGGTTATGCATTGTATAAGTGGGAGTCGACCCTGAAACTTTGTGTTCATGCCCACGGACACGGTGTGGAACTTATCATGAAAGCTTCTTGCAAGGATATTTAATCATTTGAATAATTCTTCCGGTATCGTAAATTGGATCCCTTGCAGTTATGGTCTCGACCATATTTCCTCCTGGATCTCATTCACTGGGTAAGTTAAAATTACCTATCCTCTGCAAATCATTATCCCTGTCCAACCTCTACTCCGATTTACCTTCTGGCATTACACCTAGTACTTGATACTGGGAAGCTTTATACCCCATCACATCATTCCTAGCCTAAACGGCTATATTTTATCATGACAACTTTTAACTGTGCTACCTGGTCCTTATGCCCGGAGCAACTTCCGACGATGAGCTAAGCTTACGTTGATCTTCCTCATCTTATCATTTCACCTCGAACAACAAGCTTGACTTTGAGCTTGTGTCGAATCCGTGGTTCTCATAGCCTTTCACTTCATCCTCCCTTTTCTGCTCGAGGGCATCTTCATAGAGTCTCTCGACAAACTTTGTCTTGATCACCGTCACACTTTGGCTTCTTCAGAGATGTCAATTGAATTCATGGCTAGAAATACCATCCTTGTCTCTCGACGATTTGTGTCAGCATCAACAACATTCTTGTCTTCCCCCCAACACAAACTTGATCATATTGATTTTGGGATTACATCCTTTTTGACATGATGATGGATTGCTACTGAGCCCGTCGGCCACACCCTCATCTTTTCCCTGCTAAAATTGTATGATTTTTTTCTAAGTTGTTTCCGATGGATCCTTTGTGTATCCAAAGTCTGACCTTTGCTTGAAACCATGTCAATGCTATCTCGAAGCATGTCTGTGGTAATCCGATCTCCAATAAGAACATTTGAAGCACGATACTAAATTTTCTTTATCAATTATCCAAACACCATTGTATGGGTAATGTCATGAAATTTCTTTCCCTTTACCTAATTGGTTATCTACTTACTATCCTGTCATGGATATCTTGCTCTGCTTGTCCTTGGGAAGGATATACCCCTGAAATATGTGTTTAAACACATTTTCCTTTCCATTGTTCTGTTTAATCTGACAATTACATTTTCCTTTCCATTGGTTTGTTTAAACCTTATTGTGATCTATATTATATAAGAAGTAATATTTCCCTGCTTATATCAACACCTCATTGTATCTCTCTGTCAGTAAGACCCTGTTACTATTGTTGATGACATTCCGGTAGCCACCGATGGACGAGAACTTTGCCTAATGGCCCGCCTCGTTCAACGAGCAGGAAAATGGTTCTCTTCGTCCCTCGCCCTTGGTACCAACGTTTATGCCAACATAACTGACAGGCTATCCTCTGCCATGCCTCGCTACCATGATCGTGCAATATGTCGGCGTCCTTCCTACTTTTTGAACCACATGGTGGGCCCATAACCCACAGTTCCACAGGATTGAAACCTGACTCCTGTACATCCTTGATTCTGAAGTATCCTTTTTCACTTGCCATCGTATGTAATTCATGAGCCACCTTCCTAGTGATCTATTCTAGTATCAGACGCAATAATTTTTGTTGTTGTTGCTCTGAACCCCTTTCACCTTTTGATTAGGCATCGAATGATTGCCTGCCCATTAAAACTTCTCATGGTACCTTCATTCTTTGCTCTCGATGTTTTATTAAGTTTGAACTCAAGAGATACTTCTGCCTCATTCCCTGAATTGTTCACCAGATAATTAACCCTATAAGGGCCAGTTCCCGCGAAGTTACTCTTTACTTCCCCACTTAAATCTCGGGACGAGATTTCTTGTAGTGGAGGAGATTTGTAACGCCCGGATAATCAAGCTACAGTAATCCCCTACTAATGATGTCAAGTCATCATCGTTACCGTTGCTAATCTCACTTTGATTCAAAACCATTTCAAATTCAATTTTAAAATAAAGTCAAATAAATTAATTCTCCAAACAGTAAAACAAAATGTTTGCTGGGTTGCAAATATTCACTAACTAAATGTCATGAGTGATTCAACATCATTTGAGTTAGCTAATTTCCCCTGGGAATTAAAGCAGTTCCAAATCAGCATTTTTAAATGCTTTTCCATTTGTGAAAAATCCAAATCAATTCAAACTCCTCCCAAACTTTTTGTAGCAGTGCAGTATATTGCATCATAATTATTTGGCCTCTTTGGACATTTGTCACAAATGTTTGGCAGCCAAACAATTTGCAAACAGAAAGAAATAGCAAAAAAAGGGAAAACAAAAGAAAGCCCCCACCCCTGCTTCCCTGGGCCTTGGCCAACTGCACGGCCCAGCCTGCCGCCCCCCATATCTCGTTCCTCCTATTCACCACGGGGGTGCGTGTCCACGCCATGGCCGTCCATGGCCGATGCACCGCACGATGTGCTCCACCGTGACGAACCCTGTAGCCCTAGCGCGGATAAGAGCAACACCACACACGCGCTAGACGATCCCCAGGATCTTTTCCACCTCTCCTCGCATCGCCATGGATGTCCACGTCGCCCCCCCGGTCGCCATGGATGTCCACGCCCACAGCCACTGGCCTCCCCGGCGTCTGGGAGGGTGCCCACGAGCTCCAGCATCGACAACTCCTACGCATGATCGCTTCAAATCGAGTAGGGGCGCACCGGAAGCTTGCCATCGCCCTCTTCTTCCACCTCCGGCCAGCGCGACGCCGACGCTGATTCCCTCGCCGTCGCCGCATCCCCGACCACCCCGTGCGGCTCCTCATCTCCACTGTGAGCATGCGTTCTTCTTCCCCGTTATTTCCTCTCGAATCCATCAACGTAGCACCGTTCGTCTCAATTGCCATGGATGCACCAGAGCTTCGCTTCGCCCACTGTCGCCCCTTGGCCGCGCCGTCCCCTCACCCTGCGGGCCTCGCTGCCACGCGCCCCGGGTTGCTCCCTGGCCGCGCGCCGCAACCGCGCTGCCATGTCCGCTGCTCTGCCAGCTCTCCTACGCTGCTGCTTGCGACCGCTGCTCCCTGATGCTCTGCTCCTGTGTTGCCGCTTCTTGCCGTTGTTCGCCGCGTACGCGAGCCTTCCGCTTTCCCCCTCCGCGCCTACTCTGGCTACCGCTGCACCGTCCGCCATCCGCTCCCACCACGCCGCTGTGCTGCTGCCGGCCTCGTCGCTCGACCGCACCTGCGTCGTGTCGCCCGCTCGCCGCTCCTCTGCACATGCTGCAACCCGCCTCCGCTGCCGCCCACAGGCCCACGCGCCCCCGTGCCGGCGCCCGCCTCCGCTGCCGCCCACAGGCCCGCGCGCCCCCGCGCCGGCGCCCGCCTCCGCTGCCGCCCACAGGCCCGCGCGCCCCCGCGTAGGCGCCTGCCTCCGCTGCCACCTGTAGGGGCACTGCTGCGGTGTCCGCTTGCCGCTGCTGCTCGTTGCGCCGGCGTGAGGCCGCGCCTGAGGTCGCGCCGGAGGCTGCGCCTAGCCGCACCCGAGGCCGCGCCGGGGGCCGCCCTCCGCGGCTTGCCGTGCCTCTCGGCCGTCCATGGCCGAGCCATGCCTAGGCACAACCCGTGTGGCCGGCTGGCCCTCTGCCCGTGGGGGCCGACCTGTTGATTAGTGCTAATCCCCCTTTTGGACTAATAACCCCCCTGACTAAAATATTAAATCTAGTTAAAAAAAGGAAAAGAAAAGCCCTAGACTATGACATATGGGCCCCCTTTGACCTGGTTGACCAGTCAACATTGACTGGTCAACCGCTGACTGTACCAGCTGACTCAGCCCTGGCCCCCACCTGTCATACTAATCGGCTAGGTAGTTGTGGGAATAGAAAGTAATTCGGATTTTTCTTAAATTAATTCCAGAAAAGCATTAAAACTTTGAAAATTGATAGTAAATAATCTGTAACTCGGATAAAGATAATTTATATATGAAAAATGATCAGAAAAATCCAACGAATCCGAATACGCGGTCCATTCACCTGTCACATGCCCCTAGCATGCTGAACATGGAACCATCCCCTCTCTTCCATCTGTCTGGAATTCGTCTAATGCCGGGGATTCATCCCCGGATGTTTATCCCCTGCGTCTGCAACGTGTAGTACTACGTTAGGAAAACCCTAGCTCTGCCTGTCGTCATGTTATGCTTAGTGATGCATCTGTTTGCTCTGTATGGATTGTTTCTTCCCTCTTCTCTCCGGTAGACCCCGAGACCGCTGCTGATGCCCCTGTGACCGACTACGTCGACGACGACCCCTCCTTGCCAGAGCAACAAGGCAAGCAAACCCCCCTTGAGCATTCTGATATTGCCCATTTCTTTCCCTCTCATGCTTGCATTAGAACTGTTACTGCTTTATGTATGATCCTACTCTGATGCATAGCCTGTTTTTGTTACCTGCTTTCACACCTTACCTGCTTATCCTAAACTGATTAATATAGGTTGGTTAGAGATCCATCAGTGACCCCCACCTTGTCCCAGTTGCCTCGCTTTATGTTCGATGACTCGATCAACGTGATCGACGTCCAGGCCCCGACACCACACATCACCCCCCTAGTTGTACGACTCTGCAGAGTTACCATCGAGTGCCGAGGGTGGAACCTCTTACATCACTCCTGATGAGATCTCTGTAGTGTAGCTATACAGTCGAGGTCATCGAGGGTGATTTCCTCCTTAACCACTTCCGTTACGGCTCTGTCGTGCAACCCCTCAAGTGTGAACCTCGAGGGTGGATCCTCTTATGTTCACCTTGATGATAACATCGAGTGGAATTCACCGGGGGTGATTCCTCGGGTTTTCCCCTTGGTGTTAGACACACAGTTACTATGGTTACTATGACTTTGCACTGAGCCATGTTACTAAAGATGGGCCGGCCCTGAGGGGTACCCGCGCGAGCTTAATAGCGAGTGATGTGGAGCCGGGTTGACCTGGAAGGTGCCCGCGAGATACTTACGAGGTGTGGCCGGGCATTCTTAGCCCTTGCCGCAAGTACTCGAGACGGGGCGACGGGGTCACATCGATCGTGAGTCTCTGCTCGTTACCGCGTGCTCCTAATCCACTACGATTTGGATATTTGATCCGAGGGGCCTCTGGCCTGATAGCACTAACCATCACGTGGGCATAGTATGGGCGTTCCGCGTCGTATACATCAGCTGAAGCTTAATAGACGTCAGCGACTGAGCGACGCGCGCCGGGTTGGACTGGTAAGCACATGCCTTTTTGAAGGAGGTTGCTAGGTCTGCTCACCGGCCGCGTACGCAACGTGCAGGAGTTCCCGGGGAGATGGCCCATGACCCCTGGGGGCATAGGTTTAGTCCGGCGTGCTGACCTCTCTATTAAGCCTAGATCGGGTTGCGGCGTATTGTTTGGCCGAGGCCGGACATGACCCAGGAAAGTGTGTCCGGCCGGAGTTAATCGAGCGTGGTGGGTAAGTTGGTGCACCCCTGTAGGGAAGAAAACCTCTATCGATAGCCTGTCCTACGGTAACGGACACTTGGAGTTGTATCCCGATCGATACAACTAGAAACTGGATACTTGTGAGAAAAGAATTGTGCATGAGAAATGAATTGTGGATGAGAAATGGATAGTATGGCTCTGGGATTGCTTTCTCGCAGGGAGTCGAGAAAGGATCTCTGGCCGAGGTTGATAAGACTTCTACTACTTTACTTTATGCTACTCTACTCCCTCCTGTTGCTGCAACATGGTGGTTTCCAGAAGATGCTAGTCTTCGATAGGCTAGGTTTTCCCCTTCCTTTCTGGCATTCTGCAATTTAATCCACAGATACAACCCATTCCTTTGATACAGATGCATACTTAGTTTAGATCTGATGTAAGTCTTGCGAGTACTTTGGATGAGTACTCACAGTTGCTTTGCTACTTCTTTTTTCCCCATACCCGATTGTTGCGACCAGATGACGGATCCCAGGAACCAGACGACGCCACTAATGACTACTACTACCCGGAGGATGCCTACTACTACGTGACGGCCGCTGACGACTTGGAGTAGTTAGGAGGCTCCCAGGCAGGAGGCCTTGCCTTTTCTATCGTTGCTACTTTTGTGCTAGCCTTCTTAAGGCAGACTTGTCTAACTTATGTCTGTACTCAGATATTGTTGCTTCCGCTGACTCTGGTGTATTCGAGCTTAGGTATTCGAGCCCTCGAGGCCCCTGGCTTGTAATATAAAGCTTGTATTATTTTAATTTGTGTCGAGAGTTGTGTTGTGATATCTTCCCGTGAGTCCTTGATCTTGATCGTACACATTTGCGTGTATGATTAGTGTACGATTGAATCGAGGGCGTCACAGTTGCCAGTGTTGTGCCGAGCGGTTGGTGTTCGATATGTATGTCGGTTTGTTGTGGTATATAATGGGGGCGGCCTTCTTCTCCCCCGCCTGCCCCTCACATTGCTCTCTTTTGGTTATCATAGGGATTCTTCCAGTTTCTTTGTGTTTTGCTTTGCTTACCGTCAGTAGCGGCCAGGGAGGCCTTGCCTTTTCACACCTTCTTTTGATGTCAGTGATGTTCAAGGCGGGTTGCTCCTTTGCTTTATTTTTGCCCTCTTTCTGGGGTGTTTGTTGCGCTTAGTTTCTTTTGCATGTGTTCTCCTCGCCCGCCGCCCTTTTTCTTTCCTCGTCTAGGTTGTGGCTCCTCAGGGGGTTATCCTTTCTTTCTTTGTGTCTGTTCTTAGGCCCTTGTGCCGTTGTTGGAGGTTGGACGCTTCTACACCCTATTGATCCAATTACCATTTTCCTTCTCCCTTGGAGTTTTCTCTATTCATGGTTTTCGTCCTGACTGTCCTTGCGTGCTTTTTATTTCATATGTCCTTAACGTAGGTTCTAGCTTAGTGCGCCATTTCAGGATCGGGTGCCTCTTCGTCCTCAAGGTCCTTCCTGGCTAAGTATGGTTCAACGCTCTTTGCGGCCTGATACGTCTCCAACGTATCTATAATTTTTGATTGTTCCATGCTATTATATTATCAAGCTTGGATGTTTTATATGCATTTATATGCTATTTTATATGATTTTTGGGACTAACCTATTAACCTAGAGCCCAGTGCCAGTTTCTGTTTTTTCGTTGTTTTTGAGTATCGCAGAAAAGGAAAACCAAACAGAGTCCAATTGACATGAAACTTCACGGAACTTATTTTCGGACCAGAAGAAGGCCAGGAAGTAGAAGAATTGGGCCAGAAGAGTCTCGGGCTGCCCACGAGGGTGGGGGCGTGCCCCCTGCCTCGTGGACAGCCCGGAGACCCCCTGTCTTGTTCCTGACTCCAACACCTCTTATATAACCCAAAACTTCCAGAAAGAAACCTAGATCGGGAGTTCCGCCGCCAGAAGCCTCCGTAGCCACCGAAAACCAATCTAGACCCGTTCCGGCACCCTGCCGGAGGGGGGAATGCCTCTCCGGTGGCCATCTTCATCATCCCGGGGCTCTCCATGACGAGGAGGGAGTAGTTCACCCTTGGGGCTGAGGGTATGTACCAGTAGCTATGTGTTTGATCTCTCTTTCTCTCTCGTGTTCTTGAGTCGGCACGATCTTGATGTATCGCGAGCTTTGCTATTATATTTGGATCTTATGATGTTTCTCCCCCTCTACTCTCTTGTGATGAATTGAGTTTTCCCTTTGAAGTTATCTTATTGGATTGAGTCTTGAAGGATTTGAGAACACTTGATGTATGTCTTGCATGTGCTTATCTGTGGTGACAATGGGATATCGCGTGATCCACTTGATGTATGTTTTGGTGATCAACTTGCGAGTTTCGTGACCTCGTGAACTTATGCATAGGGGTTGGCACACGTTTTCGTCTTGACTCTCCGGCAGAAACTTTGGGGCACTCTTTGATGTTCTTTGTGTTGGTGAATAGATGAGTCTGAGATTGTGTGATGCATATCGTATAATCATACCCACGGATACTTGAGGTGACATTGAAGTATCTAGGTGACATTAGGGTTTTGGTTGATTTGCGTCTTAAGGTGTTATTTTACTACGAACTCTAGGGCTGTTTGTGCACTTATAGGAATAGCCCAACGGATTGATCGGAAAGAATAACTTTGGGGTGGTTTCGTACCCTACCATAATCTCTTCGTTTGTTCTCCACTATTAGTGAATTTGGAGTGACTCTTTGTTGCATGTTGAGGGATAGTTATATGATCTAATTATGTTATTATTATTGAGAGAACTTGCACTAGTGAAAGTATGAACCCTAGGCCTTGTTTCCTAGCATTGCAATATCGTTTAGGCTCACTTTTACCACTTGCTACCTTGCTGTTTTTATATTTTCAGATTACAAAAACCTATATCTACCATCCATATTGCACTTGTATCACCATCTCTTCGCCGAACTAGTGCACCTATACAATTTACCATTGTATTGGGTTTGTTGGGGACACAAGAGACTCTTTGTTATTTGGTTGCAAGGTTGTTTTACAAAGACCATCTTCATCCTACGCCTCCCACGGATTGATAAACCTTAGGTCATCCACTTGAGGGAAATTTGCTACTGTCCTACAAACCTCTGCACTTGGAGGCCCAACAACGTCTACAAGAAGAAGGTTGTGTAGTAGACATCAAGCTCTTTTCTGGCGCCGTTGCCGGGGAGGTTAGTGCTTGAAGGTATATCTTTAGATCTTGCAATCGAATCTTTTTGTTTCTTGTTTTATCACTAGTTTAGTCTATAAAATAAAACTACAAAAATGGAATTAAGGGCACCTCATATGCTTCGTCTTTTTAATATCTTACATGAAAATAAGGATTCCGATAATTGTGCCAAAGTGTTAGAAGAAGAATGAATTAAAATGTTTGGCACTGAATCTTTGAATGATGAGCATGATTGCAATGTTGTTAGTACGAATTCCTTGAATATCCATGGTACTAATGATGATTGCACTAGTCATGAAGAAAATGTCTCTTATAAGCATCTCAACTTTTGTGGAATACATAGAGCTTGCAAGCACACACCAAATAGGGAAGATAGATTTTGCAAGAGGCATAAGTATTTGGAAACTAAATGGTTGCAAGAATGGCTAGATGATTGTGCTGAAAGATTTAATATTTATCGCCATCCTTGTGAACTTTGCAATGAACATGATCATTTAAAGCTCCAATGCTAATTGTTTCATGATCAAATCATGTCCAAAAATTGTGATAACTTGATTAACCTTGAGCATCATAAAGAGCTTAGTCTTATTTTGGGGCATGAAGAAATGAAACATATAACTGAGGGTATTCCAAAATTTAATCTTGATAGATTTCTTGATTTTGATCTAGAAGAAATTTTTATGTATTGTGCGGTGAATTGCATTGAAAATCCTTATATTGACAATTACATAAATACACGAAAACAAATATAAGAGGAAGAGAATACTAATGAAAGGGAAGAGACTTCCCAATATTCTCCAATTATTTCTTATGATGAATCAGGTAACGAGGAGGAGCCTCCTATTCAACCAATCTCATTAATAAGGAGCTCCGAAAAGAGGATTAAACCCACACATGATGTGAAGAAGAAAAAGAAAAGACGGAGAAGCAAAGGTAAAAATGTATCCCTCCCAAATGATGTTGCTCCTATTACTCATTGTGATGATGATAATTGTTATACTATTGGTGCTATCCATAATATTAATGATGAGAGTGATTATGCTTATGATATGAAAAGGCCCAAGCTTGGGGATGCTATGTTTGATGAGAATGACATGTTTGAGAATGTATTTGCTGCAATTAATGTTTGCCCCAAGCTTGGGGATGCTATGTTTAATGAAGATGATATTTGTAGTCTCCCAAGTTTTGATATGCAAATTTATTATGATGATAGCATGCCTCCTACTTATGATGATTATATTGATGAAAGTGGGTTTGGAAGAGTGTCAACTTTAGGAAGTAATGATCTCACTATTTTGGAGGAAGTTGAATCTTATTGTGATAATTATGAAAGTGGATTTGGAGAGGTCATGACTTTATTTAGTAATGATTCCACTATCTTGGAAGAGGTTTCAATTGGTTATGATGAGAACAAAGTTGCTACCTATGATGATTATTGTGATGACACTTATGCTATAAAAAGTAGTGATGATTATATTTATAAAACTTGTCATGATTATGATTACCCTTTTTCTGAACATTACTCTTTTAATGTGGAAACAATTTATAGTATTCGAGTCTCTTATGGTACTCCCACTATTCTGAATGAGAAGAATTTTGCTTATGTGGAGAGTAATAAAATTTCTATGCTTGTAGATCATGAAAATAATGATTTAGGTGCTGGTTATATTCTTGAATTCATTCATGATGCTACTGAAAATTACTATGAGGGAGGAACATATGCTTGTAGGAATTGCAATAATACCAAGTTTCCTCTCTATGTGCTTAAAGTTTTGAAGTTATGCTTGTTTTGCCGTCCTATGCTAGTTGATTATGGTTCCCACAAGTTGTTTGCTCACAAAATCCCTATGCATAGGAAGTGGGTTAGACTTAAATGTGCTAGCCATATTCTTCATGATGCTCTCTTTATGTTACAATTCTTATCTTTTATGTGAGCATCATTGAAATCACGATGCCTAGCTAGGGGCGTTAAACGATAGCGCTTGTTGGGAGGCAACCCAATTTTTATTTTTGTTCCTGTTTAGTAATAAATAATTTATCTAGCCTCTGTTATGATTTAGTTTTTATGTTTTAATTAGTGTTTGTGCCAAGTAGAGCCTTTGGGAAGACTTGGGGAAAGTCTTTGCGATCTTGCTGTAAAAAACAGAAACTTTAGTGCTCACGAGATTTGCTGCTATGTTTTACTGGAGGGTGCTACTTAGTTTATTATTTTTGCAGATGATTAATAGAGAAATTCCTCATGTCCAGAAATTTATTTTAGAATTTTTGGGGTTCCAGAAGTATACGTTTGATCCATATTACTACAGACTGTTTTATTTTTGATAGATTCTGTTTTCTATGTGTTGTTTGCTTATTTTGATGAATCTATGAGTAGTATCGGAGGGTAAGAAACATAGATGAGTTGGAATACAGTAGATATCACACCAATATGAATTTAGAATGAGTTCACAACAGTACCTAAGTGGTGATTTATTTTCTTATACTAACGGAGCTTACGAGTTTTCTGTTAAGTTTTGTGTTGTGAAGTTTTCAAGTTTTGGGTAAAGATTCGATGGACTATGGAATAAGGAGTGTCAAGAGCCTAAGCTTGGGGATTCCCAAGGCATCCCAAGGTATTATTCAAGGACAACCAAGAGCCTAATCTTGGGGATGCCCTGGAAGGCATCCCCTCTTTCGTCTTCGTTCATCGGTAACTTTACTTGGAGCTATATTTTTATTCACCACATGATATGTGTCTTGCTTGGAGCGTCATTTTATTTTATTTTGTTTTGCTTGCTGTTTGAATAAAATACCAAGATATGAAATTATTAAATGTTAGGGAGTCTTCACATAGTTGCATAATTATTCGACTACTCATTGATCCTCACTTATATCTTTCGGAGTAGTTTATCATTTGCTCTAGTGCTTCGCTGATATCTTTTAGAGCACGGCGGTGGTTCTATTTTATAGAAATAATTGATCTCTCATGCTTCACTTATATCATTTTTAGAGTCCTTTAGAACAGCATGGTAATTCACTTTGGTTATAATGCTAAGAGAAGTTGGATGCTTGATAGTTATTTTGAGATATAAAGGTGGTAATATTAGAGGTGTGCTAGTTGAGTAATTGTGAAATTGATGAATATTTGTGTTGAAGTTGGCAAGTCCTGTAGCATACACATATGGTAAATGTTGTGTGACAAATTTTAAGCATGGGGTGTTCTTTGATTGCTTTCCTTATGAGTGGCGGTCGGGGACGAGCGATGGTCTTTTCCTACCAATCTACCCCCCTAGGAGCATGCACGTAGTGCTTGGTTTTGATGACTTGTAGATTTTTGCAATAAGTATGTGAGTTCTTTATGACTAATGTTGAGTCCATGGATTATACGCACTCTCACCCTTCCATCATTGCTAGCCTCTTCGGTACCGTGCATTACCCTTTCTCACCTTGAGAGTTGGTGCAAACTTCGCCGGTGCATCCAAACCCCGTGATATGATACGCTCTATCACACATAAGCCTCCTTATATATTCCTCAAAACAGCCACCATACCTACCTATTATGGCATTTCCATATCCATTCCGAGATATATTGCCATGCAACTTTCCACCGTTCCATTTATTATGACACGCATGATCATTGTCATATTGCTTTGCATGATCATGTAGTTGACATCGTATTTGTGGCAAAGCCACCATGCTTAATTTTTCATACATGTCACTCTTGATTCATCGCAATCCCGGTACACCGCCAGAGGCACTCACATAGAGTCATATTTTGTTCTAAGTATCGAGTTGTAATTCTTGAGTTGTAAGTAAATAAAAATGTGATGATCATCATTAGAGCATTGTCCCATGTGAGTAAAGGATGATGGAGACTATGATTCCCCCACAAGTCGGGATGAGACTCCAGACGAAAAAGGAGGCCATAAAAAAAGAAGGCCCAAACAAAAAAAAGAGAGAAAAAAGAGAGAAGGGACAATGTTACTATCCTTTTTCCACACTTGTGCTTCAAAGTAGCACCACGATCTTCATGATAGAGACTCTCTTATTTGGTCACTTTCATATACTAGTGGGGATTTTTCATTATAGAATTTGGCTTGTATATTCCAATGATGGGCTTCCTCAAATGCCCTAGGTCTTCGTGAGTAAGCAAGTTGGATGCACACCCACTTAGTTTCTTTGATGAGCTTTCATATATTTATAGCTCTAGTGCATCCGTTGTATGGCAATCCCTACTCCTTGCATTGACATCAACTGGTGGGCATCTCCATAGCCCATTGATTAGCCGCGTCAATGTGAGACTTTCTCCCTTTTTGTCTTCTCACACAACCTCAATCATCATATTCTATTCCACCCATAGTGCTATGTCCATGGCTCACGCTCATATATTGCGTAAAAGTTGAAAGAGTTTGAAAAGGCTAAGTATGAAACAATTGCTTGGCTTGTCATCAGGGTTGTGCATGATGGGAGCATTTTGTGTGACAAAAATGAAGCATGGCCAAACTATATGATTTTGTAGGGATAAGTTTTCTTTGACTATGTTATTTTGATAAGACATAGTTGCTTGATTAGCATACTTGGAGTATTACTATTTTTATGTCAACAATAAACTTTTATCTTGAATCTTTCGGATCTGAACATTCATGCCACAATAGAGAAAAATACATTGAAGAACATGCTAGAAAGGATTCCACATCAAAAATTCTGTTTTTATCATTTACCTACTCGAGGACGAGCATGAATTAAGCTTGGGGATGCTTGATACCTCTCCAATGTATCTATAATTTTTGATTGTTCCATGCTATTATATTATCAACCTTGGATGTTTTATATGCATTTATATGCTATTTTATATGATTTTTGGGACTAACCTATTAACCTAGAGTCCAGTGCCAGTTTCTGTTTTTTCGTTGTTTTTGAGTATCACAGAAAACAAAAACCAAACAGA
Source organism: Triticum urartu (assembly GCF_003073215.2). Lineage (NCBI taxonomy): Eukaryota > Viridiplantae > Streptophyta > Magnoliopsida > Poales > Poaceae > Triticum > Triticum urartu. The sequence continues at coordinate 121,008,396 of NC_053023.1, read as the reverse complement.
GTCCAATTGACCTGAAACTTCACGAAACTTATTTTCGGACCAGAAGAAGGCCAGGAAGTAGAAGAATTGGGACAGAAGAGTCTTGGGCTGCCCATGAGGGTGGGGGCACGCCCCCCTGCCTCGTGGACAGCCCGGAGACCCCCCTACCTTGTTCCCGACTCCAACACCTCTTATATAACCCAAAACTTCCAGAAAGAAACCTAGATCGGGAGTTCCGCCGCCAGAAGCCTCCGTAGCCACCGAAAACCAATCTAGACCCGTTCCGGCACCATGCCGGAGGGGGAATCCCCCTCCGGTGGCCATCTTCATCATCCCGACACTCTCCATGATGAGGAGGGAGTAGTTCACCCTCGGGGCTGAGGGTATGTACCATTAGCTATGTGTTTGATCTCTCTCTCTCTCTCTTGTGTTCTTGAGTCAGCACGATCTTGATGTATCGCGAGCTTTGCTATTATATTTGGATCTTATGATGTTTCTCCCCCTCTACTCTCTTGTGATGAATTGAGTTTTCCCTTTGAAGTTATCTTATCGGATTGAGTCTTTAAGGATTTGAGAACACTTGATGTATGTCTTGCATGTGCTTATCTGTGGTGACAATGGGATATCACGTGATCCACTTGATGTATGTTTTGGTGATCAACTTGCGAGTTCCATGACCTCGTGAACTTATGCAAAAGGTCTGGCACACGTTTTCGTCTTGACTCTCTGGTAGAAACTTTGGGGAACTCTTTGAAGTTCTTTGTGTTGGTTGAATAGATGAATCTGAGATTGTGTGATGCATATCGTATAATCATACCCACGAATACTTGAGGTGACATTGGAGTATCTAGGTGACATTAGGGTTTTGGTTTATTTGCATCTTAAGGTGTTATTTTACTACAAACTCTAGGGTTGTTTGTGACACTTATAGGAATAACCCAACGGATTGATCGGAAAGAATAACTTTGAGGTGGTTTCATACCCTACCATAATCTCTTCGTATGTTCTCCGCTATTAGTGACTTTGGAGTGACTCTTTGTTGCATGTTGAGGGATAGTTATATGATCTAATTATGTTATTATTGTTGAGAGAACTTGCACTAGTGAAATTATGAACCCTAGACCTTATTTCCTAGCATTGCAATACCGTTTACGCTCACTTTTACCACTTGCTACCTTGCTGTTTTTATAGTTTTAGATTACAAAAACCCATATCTACCATCCATATTGCACTTGTATCACCATCTCTTCGCTGAACTACTGCACCTATACAATTTACCATTGTATTGGGTGTGTTGGGGACACAAGAGACTCTTTGTTATTTGGTTGCAGGGTTGTTTGAGAGAGACCATCTTCATCCTACGCCTCCCACGGATTGATAAACCTTAGGTCATCCACTTGAGGGAAATTTGCTACTGTCCTACAAACCTCTGCACTTGGAGGCCCAACAACGTCTACAATAAGAAGGTTGTGTAGTAGACATCACGTCCCGGAGGTGCTGGCTGAGTGCCACCATCATGAGCAAGCGCTTGGCATTATCCAATGGTGGGTTTCCCTATCTGGTAGGATGCTTGTGCCGGGCCGCCGTGACTGTGGCTGTGTGCTTATGGATATGTATATGCCATTGTTACTAATGTGCGTATGTGTTGATGTGTTTAGGAGTATGTTTACTAATATGGTTATGCATCTATTGTTTAGTGTGTTTGTGCTTGTTCATGGTCATGTACGAAAGCTGATTTCTTTCATGGGCCATTCATAAAACATATTGTTCATAAGTTTATTCGATTCCTGTGTAAGGCAAGCCATCATGTGCATATTGCTCATAAGTTACTTGGGTTCGTGTATAAGGCAGGACGTTGTGCACCGCCAATTCCAACACACAGTCCACAGAAAAGACCAGTGCTTAGCTCAGAAGCTCATCTGCCAGTCAGCATGGCTAAGCAGTTTGAACCAGATGGCCCAAGGGCAATGGCAATTCCACATTGGTGACCCAGGGTACACATGTGGTCGTCTAGTCACCAGGGCCACACACAAGTTTGACTATCGTTTCTAGCATGATGGTGTGCCTGAATCTACCGCACACACACATGTTATCGACGACCACATAGGGGCCTACGGATCCGATTCGACGACACCGAAGAGCCACACAGGGGTCATCCAATCACTAGGGTCACACACATGTTTGGCTATCATGCTCGGGACCGCGGCATGCAAGGCCCAATTGCACGCGCATGCTATCAACGACTACATTTGGGCCTGGGTATGGCATGCCCGGAAGCATTGACGTAGCCATCACGCAGGATGAAACAAAAAATGTGGTTGGAAGTCTGGAGGTAGAAGGCTAAGACCCTCTGCCGACATATCGACGCTGCAAAATAGGTGTGTGGCATAATCCAGCCTGACGCACACCAATAGCCGATGAGTCTAATTTACATGATGATTTTACTAGATATTTTGTGCCTACATGGTAGGCTTTGGGGAATTTTACCACATTTTGCGAGAAACCTATATGATGCAAACAACAACAATAACAAGTGCAAGCAAAGGATACACCACAACAATAGCTTGCACAAAGTAAAAGGAAGAGACAACCACAAGTGGATCCGGTGGAGACGAGGATGTGTTACCGAAGTTCCTTATCTTTTGGGGAAGTACGTCTCCGTTGGAGCGGTGTGGAGGCACAATGCTCCCCAAGAAGCCACTAGGCCACCGTATCCTCCTCACACCCTCACACAATGCGAGATGCCGTGATTCCACTAGTGGTGCCCTTGAAGGTGGCGACCGAACCTTTACAAACAAGGCTAGGGCAATCTCCACAACTTGATTGGAGGCTCCCAACGACACCATGGAGCTTCACCATAATGGAACGTGGCTCTGAGGTGACCTCAACCGTCTAGGGTGCTCAAACACCCAAGAGTAACAAGATCCGCAAGGGAATAGTGGGGGGGGGAATCAAATTTCTCTTGGTGGAAGTGTAGATCCAGGCCTTCTCAACCAATACCTAGAAAATCAACAAGTTTGATTGTCTAGGGAGAGAGATCGGGCTAAAATGAGCTTTGGAGCAACAATGGAGCTTGGGGGAAAAGAGGTGGGTCTTCTTGGAGAAGAAGACCCCCTTTTATAGGGGGGAAACAATCCAACCGTTATCCCCTCTTCAGCCGACACAAAGCGGTACTACCGCTCAGGGGAGCGGTACTATCGCTGGCCGTAGCGGTACTACCGCGAGCCCCAGCGGTACTACCACAATGACTGTGAGAAGAGGCCTTAGAGGGGGAAGGGGCATGAGAGCGAGAGCTCGGGCGACACTAGCAGCGGTGGTAGGTGCGGTACCACTGCCGCTGAACCCGACACGAGACTAGTAGGTCTCGAGTCGAGGCGGCACCAGCGTGGAACCGGAGCTGTACTACCGCTAGTGGCCATGGGCGGTACTACCTCTGTGAAACAGCAGTACTACCACTTGAGGCTATCAGCAGTATTGTTGCTCCGGCCCAGCGGTACTACCACTGGCGCCTCCCTTATGACACTTCCGCAAATAAAGGTATACTCCAAGGATGAGGGAAGGAGCTGGGGGTGCGAAAAAGATGTGTACATGTTGATTCCACCCTAGCCTTTTCGATATGGACCCCCTCTTGATAGTACGGTGTCCCCTACGACTCAAGTCCACCAAAACCGAAATGAAAAAGAACTACACCGTCTTCACCTTGAGCTCCAAGGGGAATGAATCATATCGTGCCAATGAATGAATATCTGAAATGCTCAATGCACATGATTAGTCCGCAAATGCATTGTCATCAATCACCAAAGCCACTTAGAGATAGACATGCCCTAACATAGATGAACCTTGGTATGTGTAGGATCTAAATCATTATTTTGGATATGAGATCCTCTGTTGAATGCTTAGTTTAATAACTTCATGAATGTTGTGAAGGGGCCTCACTCAGCATTTGTGCCTTATGGCCATGAAGTATATCACTGTCCTTGTAAAGGGCTATGATATGTCCTTGACGTATCTATAATTTTTTACTATTTCATGCTATGGTATTATCAATTCTATATACTTTTGTTGGAAATATGCCCTAGAGGAAATAATATTTGTATTATTATATTTCGATATTCATAATTAAAGGGTTTATATTTCATGCTATAACCGCCTGTTGGAGAACGTAGCAGAAATTCAAAATTTTCCTACGTGTCACCAAGATCTATCTATGGAGAGACTAGCAACGAGGGGAAGGAGAGTGCATCTACATACCTTTGTAGATCGCTAAGCGGAAGCGTTCAAGAGAACGGGGTTGATGGAGTCGTACTCGTCGTGATTCAAATCACCGATGATCCTAGCGCCGAACGGACGGCACCTCCGCGTTCAACACACGTACAGCCCGGTGGCGTCTCCCATGCCTTGATCCAACAAGGAGAGAGGGAGAGGTTGATGGAGATCCAACAGCACGACGGCGTGGTGGAAGTAGCGGGATTCCAACAGGGCTTCGCTAAGCGCTGTGGGAGGAGGTAGATGTGTCACGGGAGGGAGAGGGAGGCGCCAGGCCTTAGATTGGTTTGCTCCTCCTTTTTCCCCACTATATATAGGGCCAAGGGAGAGGGGGAGGCGCAGCCCTTGCCCCTTCCTCCAAGGAAGGGTGCGGCCAAGGGTGGGGAGGAGTCCATCCTCCCCAAGGCACCTCGGAGGTGCCTTCCCCTTTAGGACTCTCCTCTTTTTCCATCTCTTGGCGCATGGGCCTCTTGGGGCTGGTGCCCTTGGCCCATATAGGCCAAGGCACACCCCCTACAGCCCATGTGGCCCCCCGGGGCAGGTGGCCCCACCCGGTGGACCCCCGGGACCCTTCCGGTGGTCCCGGTACAATACCGATGACCCCGAAACTTGTCCCGATGGCCGAAAATAGCACTTCCTATATATAATTCTTTACCTCCGGACCATTCCGAACTCCTCGTGACGTCCGGGATCTCATCCGGGACTCCGAACAACATTCGGGTTACCGCATACTAATATCTCTACAACCCTAGCGTCACCGAACCTTAAGTGTGTAGACCCTACGGGTTCGGGAAGCATGCAGACATGACTGAGACGTTCTCCGGTCAATAACCAACAGCGGGATCTGGATACCCATGTTGGCTCCCACATGTTCCACGATGATCTCATCGGATGAACCACGATGTCAAGGACTTTAATCAATCCCGTATACAATTCCCTTTGTCTATCGGTATGTTACTTGCTCGAGATTCGATCGTCGGTATCCCTATACCTTGTTCAATCTCGTTACCGGCAAGTCTCTTTACTCGTTCCGTAACACATCATCCCGTGATCAACTCCTTGGTCACATTGCGCATATGATGATGTCCTACCGAGTGGGCCCAGAGATACCTCTCCGCTTACACGGAGTGACAAATCCCAGTCTCGATTCGTGCCCACCCAACAGACACTTTCGGAGATACCTGTAATGCACCTTTATAGTCACCCAGTTACGTTGTGACGTTTGATACACCCAAAGCATTCCTACGGTATCCGGGAGTTGCCACAATCTCATGGTCTAAGGAAATGATACTTGACATTAGAAAAGCTATAGCATATGAACTATACGATCTTTGTGCTAGGCTTAGGATTAGGTCTTGTCCATCACATCATTCTCCTAATGATGTGATCCCGTTACCAACGACATCCAATGTCCATGGTTAGGAAACCGTAACCATCTATTGATCAACGAGCTAGTCAACTAGAGGCTTACTAGGGACATATTATGGTCTATGTATTCACACGTGTATTACGATTTCCGGATAATACAGTTATAGCATGAATAAAGACAATTATCATGAACAAGGAAATATAATAATAACTAATTTATTATTGCCTCTAGGGCATATTTCCAACAGTCTCCCACTTGCACTAGAGTCAATAATCTAGTTCACATCGCCATGTGATTAACACTCACAGGTCTCATCGCCATGTGACTATCACCCAAGAGTTTACTGGAGTCAGTAGTCTAGTTCACATCACTATGTGATTAACACTCAATGAGTTTTAGGTTTGATCATGTTGCTTGTGAGAGAGGTTTTAGTCAACGGGTCCGAACCTTTCAGATCCGTGTGTGCTTTACAAATCTCTATGTCATCTCCTAGATGTAGCTACCACGCTCTATTTGGAGCTATTCCAAATAACTGTTCTACTTGGAGCTATTCTAAATTGTTGCTCCATTATATGCTTCTGGTATCTCTACTCAGAGCTATCCGGACAGGTGTTAAGCTTGCATCGACGTAACCCTTTACGACGAACTCTTTTTACCACCTCCATAACCGAGAAACTTCCTTAGTCCACTAGTTACTAAGGATAACTTTGACCGCTGTCCTGTGATCCATTCTTGGATCACTCTTGTACCCCTTGACTGACTCATGGCAAGGCACACTTCAGGTGTGGTACACAACATAGCATACTGTAGAGCCTATGTCTTAAGCATAGGGGACGACCTTCGTCCTTTCTCTCTATTCTGCCGTGGTCGAGCTTTAAGTCTTAACTTCATACCTTACAACTCAGGCAAGAACTCCTTCTTTGACTGATCCATCTTGAACACCTTCAAGATCATGTCAAGGTATGTGCTCATTTGAAAGTACCATTAAGCGTTTTGATCTATCCTTATAGATCTTGATGCTCAATGTTCAAGTAGCTTAATCCAGGCTTTCCATTGAAAAATCTCTTTCCAAATAACCCTATATGCTTTCCAGAAATTCTACGTCATTTCTGATCAACAATATGTCAACAACATATACTTATCAGAAATTCTATAGTGTTCCCACTCACTTCTTTGGAAATACAAGTTTCTCATAAACTTTGTATACACCCAAAATCTTTGATCATCATCAAAGCATACATTCCAACTCCGAGATGCTTACTCCAGTCCTTAGAAGGATTGCTAGAGCTTTGCATACCTATCAGCATCTTTTAGGATTGACAAAACCTTTCGGTTTGTATCACATACAACCTTTCCTCAAAAACCGTCGAGGAAACAATGTTTTGACATCCTATCTGCAAGATTTCATAAATAATGCAGTAATTGCTAATATAATTCCAACAGACTCTTAGCATCGCTACGAGTGAGAAAGTCTCATCGTAGTCAACTCTTTGAACTTGTCGGGAAACATCTTAACAACAAGTCGAGCTTTCTTAATGGTGACATTTACCATCATTGTCCGTCTTCCTTTTAAAATCCATATGTACCTAACAGTCTTACGACCATCAAGTAGTTCTTCCAAAGTCTACACTTTGTTTTCATACATGGATCCTCTCTCAGATTTTATGGCCTCGGGCCATTTATCGGAATCCGGGCCCACCATCGCTTCTCCATAGCTTGTAGGCTCATTGTTGTCTAGCAACATGACTTTCAAGACAGGGTTACGTACCACTCTAAAGTAGTACGCATCCTTGTCATCCTACGATGTTTGGGAGTGACTTGATCCGAAGTCTCATGATCAATATCATAAGCTTCCACTTCAATTGGTGTAGGTGCCACAGGAACAACTCTTTGTGCCCTGCTATACACTAGTTGAAGTAACGGTTTAATAACCTCATCAAGTCTCCACCATCCTCCCACTCAATTCTTTCGAGAGAAACTTTTCCTCGAGAAAGGACCCGATTCTAGAAACAATCCCTTATTGCTTTCGAATCTGAGACAGGAGGTATACCCAACTGTTTTGGGTGTTCTATGAAGATGTATTTATCCGCTTTGGGTTCGAGCTTATCGGCCTGAAACTTTTCCACATAAGCGTCGCAGCCCCAAACTTTTAAGAAATGACAGCTTAGGTTTCTCTAAACCATAGTTCATACGGTGTCATATCATCGGAATTACGTGGTGCCCTCTTTAAAGTGAATGTGGTTGTCTCTAATGCCTAACCCATAAACTATCGTGGTAATTCGATAAGAGACATCATGGTATGCATCATATCTAATAGGGTGCAGTTATGATGTTCGGACACACCATCACACTATGGTGTTCCAGGATGTATTAGTTGTGAAACAATTTCCACAATGTCTTAATTCTGTGCCAAACTCGTAATTCAGATATTCATCTCTATGATCATATCATAGATATTTTATCCTCTTGTCACGACGATCTTTCAACTTCACCCTGAAATTACTTGAACCTTTCAATAATTCAGACTCGTGATTCATCAAGTAAATATACTCAACATCTACTCAAATCATCTGTGAAGTAAAAACATAACGATATCCACTACATGCCTCAGCACTCATTGGATTGCACACATCAAAATGTATTACTTCCAACAGGTTGCTTTCTAGTTCCATTTTACTGAAAACGAGGCTTTCAGTCATCTTGCCCATGTGTTATGATTTGCATGTCTCAAGTGATTCTAGATCAAGTGAGTCCAAACGGTCCATTTGCATGGAGGTTCTTCATGCATATACACCAATAGACATGGTTCGCATGTCTCAAACTTTTCAAAACGAGTGAGCCCAAAGATCCATCTACATGGAGCTTCTTCATGCGTTTTATACTGATATGACTTAAGTGGTTGTGCCACAAGTAGGTGGTACTATCATTACTATCTTTTGGAATGAACATGTGTATCACTACGATCGAGATTCAATAAACCATTCATTTTAGGTGTAAGACCATTGAAGGTATTATTCAAATAAACAGAGTAACCATTATTCTCCTTAAATGAATAACCGTATTGCGATAGACATAATCCAATCATGTCTATGCTCAACGCAAACACCAATCTCAATGGTAGAGGGAGCGTGCGATGCTTGATCATATCAACATTTAGAACACTTCCAACACATATCGTCAGCTCACCTTTAGCTAGTCTCCGTTTATTCCATAGCTTTTATTTCGAGTTACTAACACTTAGCAACTGAACCGGTATCTAGTACCCTGGTGCTACTAGGAGTACTAGTAAAGTACACATCAACACAATGTATATCCAATATACTTCTATCGACCTTGCCAGCCTTCTTATCTACCAAGTATCTAGGGTAATTCTGCTCCAGTGGCTGTTCCCCTTATTACAGAAGCACTTAGTCTCGGGTTTGGGTTCAACCTTGGGTTTCTTCACTAGAGCAGCAGCTGAATTGCCGTTTCATGAAGTATCCCTTCTTGCCCTTGCCCTTCTTGAAACTAGCGGTTTCACAAACCATCAACAATTGATGCTCCTTCTTGATTTCTACTTTTGTGGTGTCTAACATCGCGAATATCTCAAGGATTATCATATATGTCCCTGATATATTATAGTTCATCACGAAGCTCTAGCAGCTTGGTGGTAATGACTTCGGAGAAACATCACTATCTTATCTGGAAGATTAACTCCCACTCGATTCAAATGATTGTTGTATTCAGACAATCTGAGCACAAGCTCAACAATTGAGCTTTTCTCCCTTAGTCTGCAGGCTAAGAAGAATCATCGGAGGTCTTATACCTCTTGACGTGGGCACGAGCTTGAAATCCCAATTTCAGCTCTCGAAACATCTCATATGTTTCGTGACGTTTCAAAAACGTCTTTGGTGCCTCAACTCTAAACCGTTTAACTGAACTATCATGTAGTTATCAAAACGTGTATGTCAGATGTTCACAACATCCACACACAACGTTCGAGGTTCAGCACACTGAGCGGTGCATTAAGGACATAAGCCTTCTAAGAAGCAATGAGGACAATCCTCAGTTTACGGACCTAGTCCGCATAATTGCTACTATCAACTTTCAACTAAATTTTCTCTAGGAACATAACTAAACAGTAGAACTATAGCGTGAGCTACGACATAATTTGCAAAATCCTTTTGACTATGTTCAGGATAATTAAGTTCATCTTATGAACTCCCACTTAGATTAGACATCCCTCTAGTCATCTAAGTATTACACGATCCGAGTCGACTAGCCCATGTCCGATTAACACGTGAGACGGACTAGTCAACGTCGGTGAACATCTTCATGTTGATCGTATCTTCTATATGACTCATGCTCGACCTTTCGGTCTCTGTGTTCCGAGGCCATGTCTTCACATGCTTAGGCTCGTCAAGTTAACCCTAAGTGTTTTTGCATGTGTAAATCTTGCTTACACCCGTTGTATGTGAACGAAAGGATCTATCACACCCGATTAACACGTGATGCTTCGAAGCGACGAACTGTAGCAACGATGCACAGTTAGGGGAGAACACTTCTTGAAATTTTAATGAGGGATCATCTTATTTACTACCGTCGTACTAAGTAAACAAGATGCATAACATGATAAACATCATATGCAATCAAATAGTGACATGATATGGCCAATATCATGTAGCTCCTTTGATCTCCATCTTGGGGCTCCATGATCATCTATTACAAGAACATGATTAATCTCATACATTACATATATCATTCATCACATCCTTTTGGCCATATCACATCACATAGCACACCCTGCAAAAACAAGTTAGACGTCCTCTAATTGTTGTTTGCATGTTTTACGTGGCTGCTATGGGTTTCTAGCAAGAACGTTTCTTACCTACGCAAAACCACAACGTGATATGCCAATTGCTATTTACCCTTCATAAGGACCCTTTTCATCGAATCCGATCCGACTAAAGTAGGAGAGACAGACACCCGCTAGCCACCTTATGCAACTAGTGCATGTTTGTCGGTGGAACCGGTCTCACGTAAGAGTACGTGTAAGGTTGGTCCGGGCCGCTTCATCCCACAATACCGTCGAATCAAGATAAGAATAGTAACGGCAAGCATATTGAACAAAATCAACGCCCACAACTACTTTGTGTTCTACTCGTGCATAGAATCTACGCATAGACCTAGCTCATGATGCCACTGTTGGAGAACGTAGCAGAAATTCAAAATTTTCCTACGTGTCACCAAGATCTATCTATGGAGAGACTAGCAACGAGGGGAAGGAGAGTGCATCTACATACCTTTGTAGATCGCTAAGCGGAAGCGTTCAAGAGAACGGGGTTGATGGAGTCGTACTCGTCGTGATGCAAATCACCGATGATCCTAGCGCCGAACGGACGGCACCTCCGCGTTCAACACACGTACAGCCCGGTGGCGTCTCCCATGCCTTGATCCATCAAGGAGAGAGGGAGAGGTTGATGGAGATCCAACAGCACGACGGCGTGGTGGAAGTAGCGGGATTCCAACAGGGCTTCGCTAAGCGCTGCGGGAGGAGGTAGATGTGTCACGGGAGGGAGAGGGAGGCGCCAGGCCTTAGATTGGTTTGCTCCTCCTTTTTCCCCACTATATATAGGGCCAAGGGAGAGGGGGAGGCGCAGCCCTTGCCCCTTCCTCCAAGGAAGGGTGCGGCCAAGGGTGGGGAGGAGTCCATCCTCCCCAAGGCACCTCGGAGGTGCCTTCCCCTTTTAGGACTCTCCTCTTTTTCCCATCTCTTGGCGCATGGGCCTCTTGGGGCTGGTGCCCTTGGCCCATATAGGCCAAGGCACACCCCCTACAGCCCATGTGGCCCCCCGGGGCAGGTGGCCCCACCCGGTGGACCCTCGGGACCCTTCCGGTGGTCCCGGTACAATACCGATGACCCCGAAACTTGTCCCGATGGCCGAAATAGCACTTCCTATATATAATTCTTTACCTCCGGACCATTCCGGAACTCCTCGTGACGTCCGGGATCTCATCCGGGACTCCGAACAACATTCGGGTTACCGCATACTAATATCTCTACAACCCTAGCGTCACCGAACCTTAAGTGTGTAGACCCTACGGGTTCGGGAAGCATGCAGACATGACCGAGACGACTCTCCGGTCAATAACCAACAGCGGGATCTGGATACCCATGATGGCTCCCACATGTTCCACGATGATCTCATCGGATGAACCATGATGTCAAGGACTTAATCAATCCCGTATTCAATTCCCTTTGTCTAGCGGTATGTTACTTGCCCGAGATTCGATCGTCGGTATACCGATACCTTGTTCAATCTCGTTACCGGCAAGTCTCTTTACTCGTTCCGTAACACATCATCCCATGATCAACTCCTTGGTCACATTGCGCATATGATGATGTCCTACCGAGTGGGCCCAGAGATACCTCTCCGCTTACACGGAGTGACAAATCCCAGTCTCGATTCGTGCCAACCCAACAGACACTTTCGGAGATACCTGTAATGCACCTTTATAGTCACCCAGTTACGTTGTGACGTTTGATACACCCAAAGCACTCCTACGGTATCCGGGAGTTGCACAATCTCATGGTCTAAGGAAATGATACTTGACATTAGAAAAGCTATAGCATATGAACTATACGATCTTTGTGCTAGGCTTAGGATTAGGTCTTGTCCATCACATCATTCTCCTAATGATGTGATCCCGTTACCAACGACATCCAATGTCCATGGTTAGGAAACCGTAACCATCTATTGATCAACGTGCTAGTCAACTAGAGGCTTACTAGGGACATATTATGGTCTATGTATTCACACGTGTATTACGATTTCCGGATAATACAGTTATAGCATGAATAAAGACAATTATCATGAACAAGGAAATATAATAATAACTAATTTATTATTGCCTCTAGGGCATATTTCCAACACCGCCATGATCATGGAATATGCGATTCAGTGGAAAACTCATATGCACGTGTGAAGTGTTAAAAGGTTAAATAAATGGTTCCTAGTCTCGCCTCTAAGACTAGCTCAAGTGTTGTTGGTGATCACGTTTTCCGGATCTTAGGATATCAATAAGTGTAACGATGATCCTAAAACAACATTGAGATTATGACGTTGGAAGAACGATCATATTGAACCGACCCAATCTTGCTTGTTACGAACTGAGTTAATATCATCTGCATTCAATTGTAATAACACAGTGTTAACATGTGATATTTCTCCTTAGACCATTAGAGTATCGTGGTCACTTCTTACCATACGATGGGCTTTGGGGTTGCTCAAACATCACTGGTACGTGCTACTTCTTGAGCTTGCGTTGGTTTTTCCCTTGAAGAGGAAATGGTGATGCAACAAAGTAGAGATACGTATTTCCCTCAGTTAAGAACCAAGGTATCAATCTAGTAGGAGAAACACACAAGTCCCCAATATATGCACCTACACAAACAATCAAACACTTGCACCCAACGCGAAAAAGGGGTTGTCAATCCCTTCACAGTCACTTGCAAAGGTGAGATCTGATAGAGATAGATATAAAAGATTACTAAAATATAAAAGTAAATAAATTACAACAAGGTATTTTTGGTATATAGATCTGAAAATATATAAAGGAAAATAGACCCCGGGGCCATAGGTTTCACTAGAGGCTTCCCTCTTGAAGGAAAATAGTACGGTGGGTGAACAAATTACTATCGAGCAATTGATAGAAAAGCGCAAAGTTATGACAATATCCAAGGCAATGATTATGCATATAGGCATCACGTCCGTGTCAAGTAGACCGAAATGATTCTGCATCTACTACTATTCACTGTTCAAGATATCTTCCGATATTCCAATAAATCGGCCGATTTATCGCTTATCGTGGTCTAACCGATAAGATAAACCGGCCGATAAATCAACCGATATGGTGACAAATCGGCCGATATGCTGATAAACTGGCCGATTACCCCTTATCGTAGGTCGACTGATAAGTTCCCGATAAGCGATATCCCCAACATTGCTACTATTACTCCACACATCGACCACTATCCAACATGCATCTAGAGTATTAATTTCATAAAGAACGGAGTAATGCCTTAAGTAAGATGACATGATGTAGAGGGATAAACTCAAGCAATATGATGAAAACCCCATCTTTTTACCATTGATGGCAACGATGCAATACATGTCTCGCAACCCCTACTTTGTCACCAGGTGAAATCACGCAAGATTGAACCCAAAACTAAGCACCTCTCCCATTGCAAGAAAAACCAATCTAGTTGGCCAAACCAAACTGATAATTCAAAGAGAAATACAAAGATATCAAATCATGCATATAAGAATTCAGAGAAGATTCAAATAATATTCATAGATAAGCTGATCATAAATCCACAATTCATCGGATCTCGACAAACACACCATAAGAGTAGATTACATCGGATAGATCTCCAAGAACATTGAGGAGAACATGGTATTGAGAATCAAAGAGAGAGAAGAAGCCATCTAGCTACTAGCTATGGACCCGTAGGTCTGTGGTAAACTACTCACGCTTTATCGGAAGGGAAATAGGGTTGATGTAGATGCGCTCCGTGATCGAATCCCCCTCCGGCAGGATGCCAGAAAAGGCCCCAAGATGGGACCTCATAGGAACAGAAGGTTACGGCGGCGGGAAAGTATTTTGGTGGACGCTTCCGTTGATAATGAAATATTTTGAGGATTTATAGAACTCAGAGGGAGGTCGGTGGGCTCCCGAGGAGCCGACAAGCCAGGGGCACCCCCCTAAGGGGCGCCCTAGTGGCTTGCGGAGTCCTTGGGAATCTTCTGACTTGGCCTCCAAGCTCCGTGGATGTCTTCTGGTCCAAGAAAAATCATCGTAAAGTTTTATTCCATTTGGACTCCGTTTGATATTCCTTTTCTATAAAACTCAAAAACAAGGAAAAACAGAAACTAGCACTAGGCTCTAGGTTAATTAGTCCCTAAAATAATATAAAATATCATATTAATGCATATAAAACATCCAAAATAGATAATATAATAGCATTGAACAATAACAAAGTATAGATACGTTGGAAATGTATCAATATGTCTCCATCTTGGATGTTTTATATGCATTACTATGCTATTTTACATCATTTTTTGGGACTAACCTATTAACCTAGTGCCCAGTGCCAGTTGCTGTTTTTTCTTGTTTTTGTCTTCTACAGAAAATCAATACCAAACGGAGTCCAAATAGAACAAAATTTTTTGAGAATTTTTCTTGGACCAGAAGACAACCACGAAGCTCCAGGAGGAGGCCATGAGAGCCACGAGTGGGCCACAAGCTCACAGGGCGTGCCCCACGGGGGGCGCCCTTCAAGCTTGTGGGCCCCTCGTAGCCCCCTAACCCTAATACTAGCTCTATAAATACGCAAATATTCCCCGTACACTAGGGGCACAGCAAAAACTTTTCCGCCGCTGCAAACTTCTGTTCTTGTGAGATTCCATCTTGGGGCCTTTTCTGCACTCTGCCGGAGGGGAATTCGAACACAGAGGGCCTCTACACCAACCTTGCTACCCTTTCGACGATGCGCGAGTAGTTTACCATGGACCTAAGTGTCCATAGCTAGTATCTAGATGGCTTCTTCTCTCTCTTTGATCTACAATACAATGTTCTCCTTGATGTTCTTGGAGATCTATTTGATAATCTTCTTTTGTGGTGCGTTTGTTGAGATCCGATGAATTGTGGATTTATGATCAGATTATCTATTAATACTATTTGAGTCTTCTCTGAACTCTTTTATGCATGATTAAAATAGCCTTTTGTTTCTCTCTGATCTGTTGATTTAGTTTGGCCAATTAGATTGATCTATTTTGCAATGGGAGAGGTGCCTTGTTTTGGGTTCAATCTTCCGGTGTCCTCACCTAGTGACAGTAGGGGTAGTGAGGCATGCATTGTATTGTTGCCATTAAGGATAAAAATATGGGGGTTTTACCATATTGTTTGGATCTATCCCTCTACATCATGTCATCTTGCTTAAGGTGTTACTCCGTTCTTGTTAACTTAATACACTAGATATACTACAAAAAATACACTTCCATGATGATACGTGTTTGTCATAGTAGGTCACGTTTTCTGTCATGCATGTACATCCATGATGATTTTATGACAGAATCAAGATGTCACATCCCTAGATTCATGACTGTAAAAAGTTGCACCTGCACTCATGCATCATGTCTAAAATTTCTGAAAGTTGAATTGAGGTTTGTTGAAACCCTCAGAAATCAGTTCAAAAATAACCAACTTTAAAATCTTCTCAAATGAGTCCAAGAAAATGTCCCTGGTATTCTATAAAAATATTGGCAAGAGGTAAAATTCAAACCAATATTTTTAGGAGCTCAGAAACATTTATTTTGGCCATTTGAATTAATCCAATAAATATTTGAATTGGATCTATATTTATTATATAATAAATATATGTTCAATAATTTTGAAAAATTGTTGTGTGGCTTTGGATAAATCCATTTAGTTCACACAATTATTTTCATGAAGTTTAAAATTGATTTGGTGTTAAAACTAAATAAAAAACAAACTGCAAAAATTAGAAAAGAGGAAACAAATAGGAAACACACAGAGAGAAAGAGTGCTCACCTGGCTCAGCCACCAGGCCCAACACTGTGGGCCCAGCCCACAGGGGCACGCCCATCTTCTTCCTTCAGCCAGTAGGCAGAGGAGAGGCGTGGCGCGCGTGCGAGCGGCTTCGGCCACCTCCTGCTTCCACCTGGGAACCCCGATCCTTCCCTCGTCGCCGCCCTGGACCCTTCTCTGCCTCTCCCTGTTACTCTCTGCTCTCTCCCTCTCCTCTAGCTCTCTCCCCCTCGCACCACCCAAACGCGCCCGCCGCCGCCGACGTGCGCCATCGTGGCCACCGCCTCCCCCTCGCCTCTTCGACATGCCCAGGAGCTCCGCCACCGACGCCTACGCCTCTCTGTCGACTCACGCAATGCCAAATGCCGCCGAACGTTGTCTTCGCCTTCGTCTTCAACCTCAGGCACCCGAGCCCATCTCCGGTCGATTCGGCGCTGCCAGGACCTCCCCGAGCTCACTGACCCCCTCTTCGGCATCGCTGTGAGCTCATGCTCCCAGCCCTTCTCTCCCTGCCGTCAAATTCCCCCTCTAGCCCCCCCACCCACCTCGGCCGCAGCCCGTCGCTGCCGTGCCCCATCACCGTCGTGGCTAGAGCCACTGTCGCTTGAAGCTGAGCACACCACCGTGCTCAGCGTGTCTTTGCGCGCCCGTAGCCACCCCCAGATCCTCCTCCCGAACACCCTAGAGAGGAACTCGAGCACGGCCGAACTCCGGCCGCCGCAAAGCTCGACGTCACCGTCGTTTCGGACCACCCCAGCTGCTGCTTCTTACACCGTTAGTTGCGCGAACTCTCCAGCTACGCATAGAGCTCCTCCGCCGCTCTTTTGGTTGCCGGAACAACGTTTCCGAAGCCCTCCGCCGTCTCTGTCGTTGCCGGCGACGAGCCGTTGACCGGGTCCGGTGGGTTTGACCCCGCTTGACCGGGGTTTGACTTCCCCCCTGACTCACTGACGTGTGGGCCCCGCCCCTGACTCGTTTAGTTTAGGACTAATTACCCCACTTCTGACACTGACAGTGGGCCTAGTGCCTGTTAATTTGATTAGTTAATCCTATTTAACCCTGTTAGTTAATTTAGTCACTGACCAGTGGACCCCACTAGTCAGGTTTGACCCAGACCAGCCCCTGTTGACCTGCTGACGTCAGCATGACCTGCTGCTGACGCAATAAAGCATTTACTGGATTTTTTCTTTTACAGGAAATTCCAGAAAATAGCCAAAACTTCTAAAAATCATAGAAATTAAACCATAACTCCAAATGAAATAATTTATATATGAAAAATTATCAGAAAAATATGAAGAATCTGTTTATGCCATGTTCATGCATGTTTGAGCAAGTTAACATCACCAACTAGGACAATTCATGTTTATGGAATATATGGTATGTAGCTTTGGAGTTGGAATTTGCTATATGTTTGAATTCCACTTTAATTAATATGACTAACTGTTGCATTAGGTGAATTCAGTACCTTAACATGCCATGATCATACATCATGTTTGTTGCATTGCATTGATTGTGTTCCCTCTCGTTTGCCGGTGTTGTCCCCTCTCAGTAGACGTGGTTTTGATGATGTGATCGATGACACCGATGAAGAGCTATACTATCTTCAGAAGTGCCAGGCAAGCAAAACTCCCTTGTTCATTCCGATACAATCCCACTCTCTCGCTCCTGCTCTCTTTTACTGCATTAGGACAACAACGATTCAACTGTTACATGCTGCAGTAGCTGAACCCCTTTTCCTCTGCATGACCTGTCATTGCCACAGTAAATAGATGAAACCCACTAGCATGAGTAGGAGTTGTTTGAGCCCTGATGTGCCTACTCATTCATGCTTGTTTGTCATGCCTGCTACTGCTTAGAGTTGAGTCGGGTCTGATTCATCGGGAATGAATTGGAATGGTGATGAACATGTCCTACTGTGTGTGAGCTAAGTGTGTGAACACGATTTGGTAACGGTAGCGATGAGAGGCCATGTAGGAGTACATGGTGGGTTGTCTCATTGAAGCCATCCTCAGGAACTGAGTTCTATGTTTGTGATCCATGAAACAGCTACTACCACACATTGGGCCCTAAAATATGACCCCGCTCGACTTACTGACCCCTCTCGTCCTCTGTCTAGGAGTTGCAACTAGTTTCTGGTGTTTATAGGATATGTGTTGGCGGCCGTGCGTAGCGCTGACCCTAGGGGTGGGCTATGATGCGGTAGATACACCGTGGCACGGTGTACCGGGCGCCCGTTTGGTGTCTCGGGAACCCTGCACACATCGTTTGGGGCTGTGAGCGAAACTCCGGCCGGATCTCCTCGCGGATGGAACCCGAATAGGCGATAAACCTGGACTAGAGACTTGTGCGGTTAGTCAGGTCGTGGTCTACACCCACGTCGGCTTTTGCTTGAAGTCTGCCGAGCACATGTCGTGTGCAGACGCTAAGTGGTGGAAACATGTGTGACGAAGTACACCCCTGCAGGGTATAAAACTATTCGAATAGCCGTGTCCGCGGTAAAGGACTTCTGGGTTGCCTATAACAGTTCATAGACAAGTGAAAGTGGATACTCTAATATGCGCAAGATAAGCGTGAGTGCTATGGATGGCGTTCTCGCAGGGAGACGGGAGCGGATCCATAGTGGTGTATTGATTGGGTGAATATGTGGACTCGTGTGCGCCACCTCAAAAGAGTTACTTGCAGTCGTAGTTTAAGATAGCCACCGAGTCAAAGCTGGCTTGCTGCAGTTAAACTCCACCACCCCCCTGTTGATACCGATGCATATGTAGCTAGTTCCGATGTAAGTTTTGCTGAGTACTTTTGTACTCACGTTTTCTTAATTTATGTTTTGCAGAGAGATTTCAGTCTCGCTAGTAGTTTCGCTTGGACTTCGATGTTTAGCTTTATACCTCAGCTACGATCTTGTGCCCTCGGCAAGATCTGGTAGATAGTCAGGCTTCTCAGCCTTTTTCATTTGTAGATGTCTGTATTCAGACATGTTAAGCTTCCGCATGTGCTTTGATTTGAATGCTACGATTGTTGGGTCATGAGACCCATGTTTGTAATATCTCGCTCCTCAGAGCCTAATGAATAAATATTTGAGTCGTAGAGTTATGTTGTGATGCCATGTTGTATTTACACATATCGAGCATATTGTGTGTATGATTGAAATGCTTGGTATGTGTGGGATCCGACAACCTAGTTGTTTATCCTTGGTAGCCTCTCTTATGGGGAAATGTAGTCTTGTGCTTCCATGAGCCATAGTAGACCGCTACAGCCCGGTTCACCGGAGTCCTGCTAGCCCAGCACTACTGCTCAGGACACTTGACTGGCCGGCATGTGTTTCACTTTGTTCCTATGTCTGTCCCTTCAGGGAAATGTCACGCGGTGACATCCGGAGTCCTGCCTAGCCTGCTACAGCCCGGTTCACCGGAGTCCTGTTGGCCCAGTGCTACAGCCCGGATTCGCACGCTGCTGACCGACATGCTCAATGTTGATTCATGTATGCCTGTCCCCGTAAGTTAGTGCCACTTTGGGTTCACGACTAGTCATGTCGGCCCGGGTTCTCTGTCATATGGATGCTAGCGACACTATCATATACGTGAGCCAAAAGGCGCAAACGGTCCCGGGCCATGGTAAGGCGACACCTGTGGGAATACCGTGCGTGAGGCCGCAAAGTGATATGAGGTGTTACTGGCAAGATCGATGTGACTTGGAATCAGGGTCCTGACAATGCTGGTATCAGAGCCTGACTGCCTGTAGGATTACCAAGCCAAACTGGTCGAAGTCGAGTCTAGAAATGCTTTAGTTATGTAAGGGAATTGATTGTGGAAGGGAACGTAAGGCTCTTTTTACTCCTTTACCCTATGCCCTTCTGATCTGAGTCAACCTCTTCTTTTCTACGGGGATTAAGAACTAGGCCTTCTCATCTATCTATCAGGATGACGTGTTACTAATCCATAGACTTATAGAATTGATAGTTTCAAGCCTTAGTTCCGTTCCTACTACTTCCGTATGTTGACAGTTGATCTCGGAACATTGATATTGTGTTGTTGAGTGGTTATGCCACCATTTTGCAGGATGTCTCAAATCTTTTTGAGCATTTACAGCCGTTATGCTGTCCGAGTCATCCCAGGTTTCTAAGTAGTCTGATGCATTTGCAAACCCCTTCCTCCTGTTCCTGATGTCCATTTGGGCCAGATTAATCACACTAATTGGTGAGTTGAGGTACTCTGCTGCCTCGACATATATGTTGGAGCTATTATTATGACCCTAGGTGTTTTAGGGAGTCACCTAGTAATCTAGCCATGTTTTGTGTTCCGGTGTGATGATTCTGGCCACCATTCTCGAAAGC
Organism: Triticum urartu; assembly: GCF_003073215.2. NCBI lineage: Eukaryota > Viridiplantae > Streptophyta > Magnoliopsida > Poales > Poaceae > Triticum > Triticum urartu. Next base: position 120,987,859 of record NC_053023.1, on the reverse strand, counting down.
ATCCCGTGATGCCATTTAGTAGCAGGTATTCTATTTCTGGGTTCTTGAACCCGAGATTCACCCTACTTACCTCCTGTTGATAGTGTTTGCTCGTTCCTTTACGATATTAGTAACCTTGCGACAGTCCTCGAGGTTCGTGGTATTTCTTTCTTCCAAAAACCATGAACCATTAAGGCAGAAGTTCTTGAACCAAAATATCACAATCAGAGTACTCTTGAGGAGTTCTCCATTCATAATTGTGATTCTACCAGTTCTACCTTCCTGCATGGGTTATCTGGAAGAAACCTGTTGAACTTGGTTCAACATATTAATCTATGCATCCACAACTCAGAAAGATATACGTCCTCTTGAGATGTCCCTCTTCATTTGTATTCCGACCATCGCCTATCAATTGATAGTCAGGAGTAATTGTGCATCCATGTTATCGATGCTTATTAGTCTTGTGGTCCGTTAAGCCATTCTATTTCAGAATGACTAGGAGAAACAAACTCCAGTACCTCATCCATATCCAGGATTGGGTCAAAGCAGTTGTGTTCAGCAAATCAAATGCCCATCCAGCTTTTGCTCTCTTCTACCCTGGAGTATTACCCCCTTTATGTCAGGATTGTCATGAGAATTGCACCATCTCTCATGAATTCTTGACGCAGTGATACTTCTTGCCATCATTTTTCATTCCTCGGCCCCGTGTTGTCGAAACCGGAATGCCGGCAAGTGAACCATGATGTGTGAAATCAATACTCCTAGCAACTGTGTTGCTCGGTAGTTAATGGACACTAATATCATTCTTAGCGTGTTGGTTATCGAACCACTATTCTAGGATTGATCGTGCTACCTTGTCCTTATTTACGGTGCACTCTTCGATCAATGAGTTAGGATTGTGTTAGTCCCTCGCTCTCTTGATCATATCATCTTGCTCTAAAAAGCAAGATTGTTCCCGAGCTTAGAAACATATCGGTGGTTCGTGATTTTCTGAATATTTCCTCAGAAGTATCACCAGGTTGCCCCCTGACTGTTATGTTGAGCTCGTGATCAAGTTGGTTTCTTGTAAACCACCCCTTCTCCAAGAATCTGTGTTGGATACCTTGAGCTAGTTGGTTAAGCTGAACAACAACTTGGAGAGTTTGAAGATGAAAGATTGTCTGGCTCAGTTCATTCCAAAGGGATATCCTTGTGTGTGTTGAAGAAAGATGATATTTTCATCGATTGTTCCTCAGGATCGGTTGTTGAATCTAACGTCTTGTCCAAACCTTGATTTGAGTGTGGGCTATCGTCAAGTCAAATGAGAACCAACGATGTTCATAATGTTGTCTTACTCGTGGTTGTTTCCTCGAGCATACACCATTATATCTTTTGGGTCTGACCAATGCTATCACCTTGTTCACATAATTATGGAATTCCATCTTCACGGAAACCTGGATGACCTGTTGTTGAGGCCATCGACAATATTTTCATCTTATCCATGATTCATGTTGAACATTAAGTTAGTGTTGGAAACTTTGAAAGCATTTCTTCATGCTAGCTCATGAAGCATATGTTTGGTATAAGAAGTGACTTCCTCTAGTTCACGTGCATTTGAAGCAAGTTGCCGCCATGAATTTTGGAAAGTTTGTTTCGCTTCCTCTGGAATCATCCCAAGTCAGTCATGCATACGTGCGAAGTATTCTATGGTCTGGAGACTTGCAACCTTCATTCTATATGAATCCCTAGCACACCAAGCCACTGATTGATTTGTTCAAGGAGAAGAAGTTTCTTCTTAAGAGCTAGACTTACGCAAGGACTTCGATATCCTCGATGATGGTTCCCCATCTGGACTCGGTAGTGTTTTATTATAAGACTACTATGTGGTCATGCTTGTCTTGGACAGCGTGTTCACAGGTTTGTAGCAAAACCAGCTCATGTTTTGGAGCTTACTATCGTAGTTCATTTTCTGAGAATCTCGCAACGTCATCTCGTCGGTTTGTGTTGCAAACTTTCTTTTCCAGACATGCTGTCTGAAATATCCTATTACCAACCAGATCTGAATCTCAGGCAGATATGATGGTTGGAACTTTTCCAGGATCTATGATTTAGGTCCCGACAGGGTTGATGTTCTGGCTAACACACCTAGCCGGAAGATCTGTCATTATAGTATCTTTGCCCATCTTTCCATAAGGATTTCGTGCGACTTATTATAGAAGTTGTTCCTTAGGGATCCTTGTGCTCTCAGTTTCTTTGATGATTCTATATCCATTGAAACATTGGAAACACTCTCGACTGTTGAGTTTTGCCCCAGTTACCAGAATCATTCCCAGCATTTGCATTTTGTTCCCAGCTTGCACCTTAGTAGTAGTTGTCCTGGATCATCTTCAAAAGTGGACTTACCATGGGTCCCATCCGTCTCCGATGATAAGAAAATCATCCATTGCGTTGTCTTCAACAAGGTAGTCCACATCATCCATCCTAGTCCGAGTATGCCATTTCTTCGAGCTCTTTCAAATGATCAATTGTAAATTGCCTTAAGTTGGTATGAAGAGTTCCAATGATCTATGGATCAAAAGTAATTCTTTTTGCCACTTAAGGGAACAGTTCAACGAGTCACTTTTTCCAAGGTGCCCCATTACGGAATCATGGCAATTATTTCCTCGCCACCTTGACACCATCCACCATCTTTCTAAGCGTGGAATTGTTGCCCACCAAATCAAACCCCGTCATTTGTTCTTCCATCCCTCTCGATGTGTTCTGTGTCTCAACTCTAGATGTTTCAACATCTCATTCCGCGAGTGGATCTTGTATAGCTCGATCTTCGAGAATATCAATCCTAGTATAGTTTCTTTCTGTCGTCATCGCGTGGATGAAGATCTCAAAAGCGAGGATGTCAAGATCAACGTATGCAACGAATCAACAACCTTTTGAGGTGCAACCTGGATCATGAAGATCGTGTTGGTCTTGTGCCCCCTCTGTATTCTTACCTCACGTCTTGAATCTCGGGACGAGATTCTTGTTTAGTGGGGGTGAGTTGTCACAGCCCTAGATTCATGACTGTAAATAGTTGCATCTGCACTCATGCATCATGTCTAAAATTTATGAAAGTTGAATTGAGGTTTGTTGAAACCCTCAGAAATCAGTTAAAAAATAACCAACTTTAAAATCTTCTCAAATGAGTCCAAGAAAATGTCCCTGGTATTCTATAAAAATATTGGCAAGAGGTAAAATTCAAACCACAGAATACTTCAGAAGGCACTAGCCCTGGCCAGGACGGGCCCTGCAAGCAGCCGAACAAGCTGATGAACCTTAGTTGTATCAACGATAGTTGCTCCATCCCTAGCTGTATGGCACCATAGTGCGCAAGGCAGTCCTATGACATCTTCTGTGCATCTTTGACTTCAAGTCAGAGCTGAGCTGAAGCAAGCCTTTCCGCTTTAAGTTGAGACTGAAGAAGTTGAACTGATTGAGGCAGCGACTGCACAGAGGTTGTCTCACACCTGCTGGTGAGTAGCTTCAACTCACTGTCTTCATCAAGACAGGACCTTGGGGTCATCTCGCTGTCCTGAATATGATTTGGCTCACTATCTTCCGTAAAGTTCTGCCTAGCATAAGAGATACGACTCTGAAAGAGAAACAAGGAGACACATAACAGGTTTCACAATTATATAAGCAAATAAATGTATCTGTTCTGCATAAGGAACATGTTTTTACAACTACAATTTAAAGCAGGTAGTTGTTGCAAACATCCAATCAGATGTAAACAACAAAGTAAACAACAGTGGAGGAAATGATGCCTATCCAACTCTATACTAGAACAAAGTTTGAAGTCTTGAGAAGGATGAACTTACATTACATGTTAACACGGGCTGGACAAAGCCCTTCTCCATGTTGATGGAAGGATAATTCAATAAATTCCCCAAAGAAAATTCTTTATAAGCGCTGCCATTATTCTACATTTTGCAAAGAGTAAATATAGATCAAATGATATTGGAAGAAACAGAGGATAATGAAGCTCAGGTGCAGACTGATGAGACATAATCAAATAGCAATTAATTAAGTACATGGTTACAAGGCAAAAGGTACTAACAAGAGGAATGCAGACATTAACGTGTGCAGTGGCATTGGCTTTATTCAACATTTTGGTAAGAGTAAATGTAGATATGATAATTTGGAGAAAGTGGAGGGCAGGGTAGATAAGATGCAGAGTAATGCTAGACAATCAACTATCTCGCGATGCAAGTACAGTAATACCACCACCGCCCATTATTACTTGTCCCTCAAATGGATGTATCTAACACTATTAAGTTCTAAATACATCCAATTGATCAACAATTAATTCGATACAGAGGGAGTACATGACAACATGTACTTACATGAGCAATCCAAAACTTCATAACCATTGTGTTAATTCTACATTTATCTAAGAGTAAATATAGATCTTATAATTTCAAGCAAAGGGAGGATAAAGAAGTGAACATTTACAGTGATGCTACATAATCAAACAGTAATGAGTGTAAGTATGCTGACAAAGGGCAAGAGGTACCGACGAGAGCAATGCAGAGCCTAGTATTGTTGTGAGATCCTATGATCCGTTGAGCAAGGAGATTCATCTAAAATTAGTTTTCATACAAGACAGAAGGTAAGGCACATGTAGAAATTTAGGAGTTCAAATTTTGAATTGATATCATAGACAGTACCTGACGCCGGGCTCTCAGCAGTTCTAATAGGGGTTTGGCCAGTGGAGTAGGGGTAAAGTGTGGTACAGTTGGGCCTGTGTTTTCTGTGGTTGCTGATCTATCTGATTTATCAGGTATCACTACCTTTTCCAAATACCTAGTTTGTACTCCTTCAGAATTTGCACTCACCCTCTTCCTTTTGGACATCTATTACGAAAGAACGGCATTTGACTGGAAAAACATAGTATGACGACACATGGAATAGGTACAGAAAATGGATAGGTATGGCATATACTCATATATGATGCTTAAACTAAGCAGATGGTGTAACAAAGTAGAAGTAATGCAAGAGGTCAGATGCAAAATATGTGCGACCAATACAACCTTGCCAAGTTAGAGCAAGCACCTTGATGGGTGAATAAGATAGGCCATCCTCCACCATGCCAAGTTTGTTAGCCAGTGGATTGTTCCGCAATATTCCTCTCGTGCGCCCATTCTCATATTCATTTTGATAATGTTCAATACCTGACATGCATGAAAACATAAAAACAAGTGAGATTATCTTTGTAATGCAGAAGTGATTCTAATCCAATACTGCCTCCCTGTAACCCCTTTGTGCTATCTCTGCAATTCTTCTGAGAGATACCATGCATGCTGTAATTTGGTGTGTGCATTAATATAGTGTGGCCTACTACTCAAAATATGAGAGCTCCAGAAGTGATGATACTTCACAGATGACAGCTTCAACATATAGTAAAGAAGAACAAGTCGACCTCACCTGACAGATTCAAAATATACTAAGGGAGAACATCTCGACCTGACCAGTTGGCCGCAAATGTCTCTGCTACTCTTCCCAACAAGGAACATACTTATTAAAGAAGAGAAGTGGATCATCTTAAAGAAGAGCAAGAAGATTGAAGATATTACAAGTCTTTCTATACAATGTCGGTTGCCCACCCATGATGAACCAGAGCACACAGATAAATACTATTCCTTCTGGTCTCTCCATATGTGTCTCGCATGCATTTCGAAACTAAAGTAGCAACATTTAGCTGACCAATTAAACATCTCTCAGTTTTACTAATATCAGCATAATATCATATTTGAATTTGTACAATTAAGCTTGTTTAGCTCGATGGGTGGAGAAGTGCTATTACGACACGAACACGTAGGCTGATCATGGTCATCATAAAATGGGGAAGCCGTAAGAATGATGAGTATAGTGTTGACCGTGGCAGTGGGATGGCAGATCTGAAGTTGCAAACCGCGCAAAGGGTAATTAGGAACCGATGTTTGCTTTGAAATAACAACCAAGTTTTGGTATGGACAAGAAAGTACAGTCAACAAGTGACAAAGAAATGCAATTCTGCTGTCTCTCTATATGTTGCGACATGCATTTGAAAACTCAAGTGGGACCTTTAGCTAACCAATTAAATGTGTCTGTTAACTAATATCAGTATCATATCACAATCATATTTGAAGAACTAACCTTTGGAATTTGAGTGTTGTGTTGTTTAGCTTGAAGGGTGGAGTAATGCTAGTACGGCAAAAAGCACATACGCAGATCATATAGAGTAGATAAAAGGGGAAAACCCTAAGCATCAAGAGTAAAATCAGGAAAGTGGAACTAGCTGGACCAGTGGGTGGCGCACATGCTTTTCAAAATGAACATAGGAACATTAGGTGACCAATTAAACATTCTCTGTTTTAGTAATATGAGCATCATATAAGATTCGTATTTCAACACCTAAGCTTTGGAATTATGAGTGGCATGTTGTTTCGCTTGATGGGCTGAGGTCTTGAGGAGCAGTGCTAGCACGACACGAAGCACCTACGATGATGATAGTGAATATAAAGGGGGGAAACCATAAGCTTTACGAGTATAGTGACCGTGCCATGGCGGATCTGAAGGTGCAAACCGGACAAAGCTACTTCGCAACCAATGTTTGCTTTCAACTAGCCACTACGATTTGGCATGGACAAGAAAAGTATAGTAAACAATTTACGACCTATTTTCTGGGTGAGATCAATTACTTAAGCACATATGGAAGAGTACCACCAATCTTGCGACGCCGTGTAGACCCCTGCTGATACGTTGAGGGTGCTGCGGGTGCGATGGCTGTCGGCGGCAGGGAAGAAGACTTTAGACGACAGACGGCCAGGTCGGGGGATAAGTCCTGTTGCCGTGGACGAGGCGGTCGTAGGAGCGGCAACGGCAAGGTGGACGACGGCGCCGATGAAGCGAGAGGACGCGATGAAAGGATCCTGGTCTGGTGCCGTGGATGAGGGACATCCATCTCTTGCAGTGGACGACGGGGTACGGGTAGCGGCTCCGGCAAGGTGGAGGATGGGGTGGTGGACGGAGGAGGCTGGCCACAGTGGGGAGGTTGTTGTGGCGCCGACGGTGTATGAATGGGGAAATGGAGGGGGATCTCAAACTTTGGGATGCGCTTGTCTGAAATGTGGGAAAGTTACTAACTTATCACCCGTTTAAAATTTCGTACATCATGTTGGTTGGGGATAGGACGGTAAACTTGCATCTCCCAAATATTTGCCAGTAGCGATTTTGGGCGAGGAGAGGATGTTTTGCCGCCCATGGTTGGCACTCACGGTGTATGAACGGGGCTGACAGGTAGGGCGGTTGTGTCACGTCTGAGGGAAGTTACACATCTACCCCTATTTAAAATATTTGCCTACATCGATTTCGGACAAGGAGATTTTTTTGCCGCCCACTGTGTATGAATGGGGAAATGGAGGGAGATACACATGTCTTTCGCACGAGCTTGAATCAAATGTGTTTTGCCGCCCACGTTTGGCGCCCACCATGTCTGAATGGGCTTAGAGGCGGTCGTGTCACGTCTGATTGAAGTTACTAGTCTACCCCTATTGACAGCAGTGTAAATCCGGTCGATAAGGATGTCAAAGTGTTAGGGGTAGACAGTAATTTCCATCTCGCGAACACTTGCTTCAGGCAGCCCACAAATGATAGTGGGTGTTTTGCCGCTTCGTTCAAAACTTGGGAGAATTAGCATTCACGTTTGCCCTAGGCCCTGGCAACTAAATTCAAATCCAATTTGTATTCAATTACGAATATCCACAGATAATTCTATGTTTTGTTATTTATTTCTTCAAAACCACAACAAAGATTTATTCCACCTTTATATATGATTATGATTTAGAAATGCCATGATCTTCGAATTCAGTAGGTTGGATACACTTTGAGTCAAACAGTTATTTCATCCAATACAATATGCTCACACGAAAAACAGTTCACCTTATGTCAATCATACAAGTACTGAGGATTACCTCGCCTAAAAATCGGATCATTACAACACATGGACAACATAGGGGGTCTTACAACATAATCTATTCAGAGACATGACACAACATGCAAGTACAATAATCTATTGACAATTTCAACTGGTATCTAAAGAAGAACTGGGATTACCCTGGGCTTCAGATAGCAGAAACAACAGGACCTCCTCCGTCTTCAAATGCAACATTCTTACTTCCTCCAATTCTTGGGTTGCTTGCATAATGTGTGCAGCTAATTGCATAATTTTGAGCCTCAAGATCAAGATTACCTCATTCTTGGCAGCCACACCATCTCTTTCTGCCTCTAGTAGAGCCTCAAGAACTATAATATTTGTGCTCAAACTGCTCTCCGGCGGTGTTGCCTCTGAACTGCTACCATCTGGTAACATGGATGGCGCACTGCTCCCACAAATAGATTCTGGGGTTGTACATTGTGTCCTAGTGTGAACGGCATCCTAAAAGGTTTCCGCTGGACATAAGTAAGAGATAGTTATCGCATGATCCAGGCAGCAAGCTTACATGGTAAACGACATATGAATTATTGCCGAGCATGGCAAGCTATATTTAAATGGTTCGAAGCAGCATCAGCCAAAAATAAATTAAAATGGTAAGATGAAACTAGGGATGTAAGTGGCAAATAAACGACATCCGCCAGTCCCATCTAGTTAGTTTTTGCTAGCTCCCTAGTTCATTTTCCTCAAAAAAACAAAAACTCTTTTGAACTATCATACCACTAGTGGACTTTAATCGGGATTAAACGGGACCCAGTTGACATCCCTAGTTGAAAGGGAGTGTACCACCGCTATATTTAAGTTGCCAAGGCATCTAAGCAGTTCAAATAATCTAAGAAAGCACTTAACAGTGTGGCATCATATAAACTACGAAGACAGTCTTGTGATGAAGTTCATCGGAAAAGTTAAGACTTAATGAACTAGGCATGCATTTCTTTACAATAGTACAACATGCACTGCTGACATATTGGCCAACTCAGGTATAGCCTAACAAGTAACAAACACGCATTCGAATCAAGCAATACAGCAAAGCAGACAACTGAACTATTTGTAATTCTGTAGGATTACAGGTTGAGGGCACAAGCCAAGAAAGCAGCCCACACACATTACATTTCACATGTACTAAAACACACTAGCTTACCATATGTTGCTGTGAAGCCTCGCTGCTGTTGCAATGTTCTTTGTAGATATCGTCAGCATCCCGTGGTTGCAAATCTAGTTGTTCTAGTTTATCCTGCACCCTCTATTTAGGTAAAATTAATTTTAATCGCATGTACTGGTTCGAATTGATCATCAATGGTTCATCTAAACTAATGAAAGAAGGGTGTGTGCTTACACGACAATATATCTGCTTCACTCTATTTTTATGCTTGTTCGAGGTGCCAGCCCCGAAAGAACAAATATTTTGCTTGATGGGGTTGGCAGCTCCATAATTAATAGAAGCATCAAATTACTCATGCAACTTGGGAAGATCAAGAACACACAAAAAAGTAATGAATAGAGGCTCGGAGCAGTGATGTAATAGCTAGCATCAGAAAATATAGGGTAAAACGAACAAAAAGTAGCGGAATCACATGCTAGTTTACTGATGTGTAATTAAGCATAGAGAACATGCAGCAGTCTGATGGAACAAACAGGTGGCATCAGAACAACACCATTATCATAAATATAGCATGCAAGAAGTAAAATAGTAGGCAGTGATATCTAGGAAGTACAGTAATACTTAGGACAAAACTAAAGCATATTAACTATATGTGCACTGGTATGTAATTTAGCACATGTAACATGTTCACTGCCAGAAGTATGGCCCTATAGGTGCAAGCAGAATAACGCGTCTCATGAAAAATGAATGATGCCGTGAAGAAATTCAAAGGTGCGGTGCTTATGCTAAGAACGTGAACGTGGGCGCCGGCCGTTGGATAATAGTATCTGATTCTCGGCGGCATATGGGTATCGTTGTCATACTTGATAGCTAAGGATCGTTGATGGTGCTCGTGTTGTGGGTGAGTTTGGGCCAGCTGTTGTCGTTGCTGAAGCGGCTCCGGTGCTTTGGTTGCGGCGCCTATCAACATACAAGAAAGCTCATCTGTGGTAAGTGAACAGTTACACAATAAAGAAGAGAAAAACCGAAGGAGTCCAAATCGAAATAACCTAATGAGGCTGTGGCGTTAGTAAAGCAGGGTCGGTGGAGTTGAATATGGCGTCCGTGGAGCAGGTCCGGTGCAGTGGACGAAGGCTTCGGCGGGCGCAGTGTACAGTGCTTTCGGTGAGGCGGATCTGTTACGGCGGATGAGGGCTTGTATGAAGGGCCAACGATTGGGCGGACGAGGGAGTCACTGAAGGGCCTACACTGTGGTGGATGAGGGCGCCAGTTAAGCAGATCCGGTGCGGTGGACCATGATGGCAGTCAAGGAGATTTGGAGCGGTGGACAAGCCAGTCGCTGAAGTGGCTCCGGTGAAGTGGTGAGTTGGCAGTTGGGGGTTTCAAGGTGCGGAAGGTAGATCCGGTGGGGTGTGAGGTCCACCGATGCGGCGGAGGACTAGATTCGGTGACTTGTCTTGGTTGGGGGGTTCGGGGTGGGGAAGGGGAGGGGCTCTAGGGAAGAATGTTGGGGGCAAAGAGGGGAAAACAATGGAGTTACCAAAGCAGCCCTTTTCTGTTCATGTGGCAGGGGTAAAATAGGAATATTGCAGGGCTAAACTGTCGGGCGCGAGATATTTCGATGTGAGCGGGAAGTTTGAAAGCTTTTGGCACCTGAAATTATAAGTGTTCTACTCTTGTACGACCGACTATGATATCATGGCCGAGAATTTATTTGTTTTGCACGCAAAAAAAGTGCAAGTTTTGAAAATCAATGTCTCCAACTCGAAAATTAGATTGTCCATTCAATTCAAATATGGATCATTGAGATAGCACAAGCAAATACCATCATACGGTCCAATTCAAATGAAATTACAAATGTGTTTATCCTAAATATGATGACAAAAGCAAATATGTGTATGTGTATGAATAAAGTGGATGATTATAGAGTTTGAACATGCCCGTATGTGTATATCTCTAGGTTTGATATATGAATTTGAAATCACGAAATCCCGGCTTAAAATGTACCTCTGTTTAAATGAATTACAAAAGCTAATAATGGAGTCGAATTCCAAAATTCCAATCTTAGGTTTGTAATTCTGGTACATCAAGGTATATCACACATGTTCAAAAGTATCATTATCTCATAGTTCAAACTGTGGAACAAATTGATCAACCATTTGTGCACACACTATTGACCATATATATATATCAATTACACTAAAGTCCCTCAAATATAGACCTCACTCATTATCTGAAGCCCCCCACCCACCTCCCTCCGTTGGCCCCCACACACGTCGTTCTCTCCCCCAGAAACGAACGCACGAGCACATTAATACCCCCCTCTCTTATAAAGTCCGTCCGGACCCCAATATAGGTCTCTTATCACTTTGTCCCTCGGGCATGCACAGATCTCTTCCCCCACTCTCTAGGTCTCCCGACATCTCTCTTTCCCATGCACATGCACTATGTAGAGTGTATTCTTTGCCATACACACAAAACATCGCCCCCAAACATCTATCTCCCTAGTTATGTGGTTCTCGCACACTCAACTCACACACCACCCCCACTTCAAACAAGCACACTTTGTCTCCTTGTGCACCACTCTCCTCTTTCTATCTCTCCCATATGCGGACCCGCCCCAGCTCCTTCCCTATATACATATATGTCGTGACTCTTTCCATAGCTCCCTAATGTATCATCGTTCTCAATCTCGCACGTTGTTCTCTACACCATCTATTCTAGATCTCTCATGAAGTCCCTATCACACACACGATGACTGCTTCCCTTGCATCTCCATACATAGGCCAATTTCAAACAACATCTACATTGTCTCCCTATCTATACGCCACTTATGGACACAAACGACCCCTCTCTCCCCCCTCTTTTCCTCTCTCCCTCTCTCTATCGCTAGCTCTCTCTCTCTCTCTCACCCCTCTCACACACACTTGATGTCTCTTCCAAATAGTCTGCTCCCCGCTCTCACCCATGCTATCCTGCTACTACACATGCCTTTGTCTCTCTTTGACACACATGTCACACCATTCCCCCTTCCCTTATACTAGGTTTACATCATTAGTGGTCTCTATACTCCACATACACACACTCCCTCTCACACACAAACGCGCGCACAAACACACACAAACATGCACAAACACCCATCTATCTGGATCCTTATTTTAAGACACACACCCTTGCATATTCTCTCCATCTCTAGGTATGTATATACCCCTCCTCTCTAGCTCAGATGCACACCAAAATTCTCCATCTCTCTAACTCACACATCTCTCCCCATGTCCGCATGTGTATCTCACACACTCACTCTCTGATTATGTCTATGTGTCTCCACGTTACACAACACAAAGCCCCATGTACATGTCTCTCTCTATCCTCCACACACATAGACACAAAGAATCTCTTATCATTGCCTCAATCTCTAGACATATCACACACACATTCTCTCTCTCTCTCTCTCTCTCTCTCTCTCTCTCTCTCGCAAACACACTCAACAAGGGTTTCCCCGTGAATAACTTACCATCTATTCATCAATAGTCGTGGCAGTACGGCGAACACGAGACATGAAAAAGAATAAATCTACACGTGCGTAGACCACCTAGTATGACTACTAGGACTAGAGCAAGCCGAAAGCGTGCCACCGTCACCCCCTCCTTATCGGTGATGGGGAAATCTTTGTTTTACACAGTCGAGAAGTCATTGTGCTAAGGTCCCACATGCTGAGCCGTTGAATAGAACGTAGATCCTAGTTTACGGAAACAAGTATCGGTAATACGTTTGTATCTCCATACTTATATTTCTTCTCTTATAAAAAAACCGAGTTGGTGATGATGGTATGCGTGCCATCTTGCAATAGACCGTCCGATCTATATCTGACGGATGGAAATTAAACTAAAAGATACCTGCACCTCTCTCCACACTTGAAAACAAGGCCTTCCCTCGTTCATCCTTATGTCCAACAACCTCATTGTTGAGCAATTAAAAAAGGAAGCCTCTGGGAACAAACTGGCCTGGTGGCCACTGCCGGCGTTGTCCATCCCCTTGCCTCTGCTAAGTCCGACCACCAATCACCACCATGCCCCACTCCTCTTCACCTTATCTCCTCTTTCTCGAGATATCATTAGTTTTTACACATGGGATTACTCCCGCATGGGTCAATCACAACAAGTGTTTTAATAAAAATGCATCTTGATGTTCTGTGCAATGCACGGACATCTTGCTAGTACTCCTATAGAAGACTAAGTTGGTGATGATGGTGTGTCTGACATCTATCATTTCTGACCATTAGATCTACATCTAATGACTGTGAGGTAAGTTGTTGCCTTTTCTCACCAACATCCCACTTCTCTACCAATTTGCAGAAAAACCCATAATTAGTATCTTAAAACCAACCACACCCCTCCCTCACCTCACCAAAATGGCCCAAGGAATATTTTCTGATTGAAACATAATATATCTCTAGTGATATATGTATATCAAAATTAGAGTGTTTTGTATCAAGTTTGTGAATAAGTATTATTCTAATTATGATCCATTGCAACGCACGTGAACATTGCTAGTATTTCCAACCATGCAAAAATGCTAGTATTTCCATACTTTTGAGTTTTACATCAAGAGATTAGTCAGTCATGGTTGACATTTACTTTCAATCACGTACACATAGGCACTATGTAACTAGCCTTGCTGATTGGCTTCCAAAGCTTAACTTTCACACCTACTTACAATATGTAGAGTATTTAACAAAAAACTACCACTTTCAACCAGCCCTAGGAAGAAACTATTGTACAAAAAAAAGCAAAAACATACCAAAAATTTCTTAATCCGTGCCAAAAACTATTACCTAGTGCCGATTAGGTCCGTTTAAACCCGTTTATGAAAGGGTTGGCCCACACGTCCGTGCTGACGAGGCAGCTTAAACCAGCACATTTTGTTTGACCATTGACACGAGGGACCCACATCTGACCTTCTATCCTGTTATATTCCCGCTCAAATCATTATTTTTCCTGAACATTACTTCAAACAGTACTGGTGCGTGTTCGTCGGTGGCGCTGGTGATGAGCGAGTTGGCCGCCGCTCCGCCGGACGGGCCGGATGCCGCGCTGGCCTCCGGACGGGTTAGCAGGCTGGCCCGAGCATGACTCACGCGCGAGCAAGCCGCCATGCTGGCCTTCGCTCGAGCCAGATGGCTGGCCTTAGCGCGGCACGCGCGAGCAAGCCGCCTCGCCGCTGTGCCAATCTAGCTAGCAAACCTTGCAGAGAAGTAGCTGGATAGAGCTATCTTGGCTAGCTAGCGGTCGCGAGCGCCGGATGGAGTTGGCATTCGGGCTGCCGCAAGATGGGCTCCGCACCGCCGGCGGTTTTGACCTCGCCTTCTGCCAGCGGCGGTAGCTACGTCCCATGGCCAAGGATGACTAGGTGGATGGGCTGGAGGTAGGAGGTCACTCGGGGATTTTTGTGCAGACTGACATGTAGGTCCCACAAGTCATAATGCCTAACTTGTCGGTCGAATAGAAGGTGTTGACATAAGGGGCGACATGTGTTGAAACGTGTCTATAACGGCACTTTGTAGAGTAGTCGTTTCTTAGTAGGGCTGGTTGGTAAGGGCATGTACAATGGTTGATAAGGTAGTCTTATCTTAAGTCTGCCACGTATGCAAGTGGTAGTAGTTTCTTGGCATTATTTGTGGTTTCTTGGCATTATTTGTGGTTTCTTGGCATTATTAGTGGTTTCTTGTAAGGAACAATGTAATACTAGCGACAAAAGGCGATTCTAGATTGCATTGTACTCCAACGAGTACTACTAGTGGTTGCAGGAGTGTATACCTCGTTTTGTGGGTTCGATCCCGGCCGAACGCACGGCGACCTTTTTTTTTAAATAGTACTCCACAAAACGAGGTAGTTTGAGTTTTGAAAGTTGAACGGACGTGTCACACCACAATCTGGGTGCTTGATAGCCCAGCCACATGAACGGGTTTTCCTTCTCATCATCTCGTGGCTCGCGTGCTCGCCCTAGCCGCACCTCGCTTGAAGCTTCCTCATCAGCTAGTACTAGCATATTTAAACTAGCGCCTCCCAATTAAGCCCGAGGAGCCGGAAAAACCTGGCACGGCATTGGAAACTATGCAATATGGCTCTGTACATAAAGTGCTAGTACTCTACTACTCTGTAGCTTGTGGCGTTGCATGCATGGACTTCACTCCATTATTGGCTCTATAAAAGAAATTCCTCTTGACGTGATTTTTTTTTGTTTCGAAATGGAGGCAAAAGCTTTGCCTCATCTCATTCATAAAGAAGGAACTACTAACAAAGTTCGACGAGATCCATTATACCTCCACAAATGGAGCGAAAAGCCTAGTCTCGTTGTATCAAATAACTCAAATGTTCTGCCCCCGCAGTAACCGTCGTTGATAAACAGGCTGCTAGTGTGTGCATGAGAGGAGCGGCTGAGTAGAATAGCTACGCGCTTGAATAGAGCATCGAGAGTACCCACTACGCAGGTGTACTTTCCCTTCATTGATAGTACAACGATGGTTTTAGAGAACAGTACTACCCTCCACTTCCAACTGTAGCTCCTTGGCCCTGAGATTCAAGAGTTCAAAACTGGTGCACTATACTTGAAGTACAGTACATCGCAGTACGAGTTGAGAAAGTAGTACTAGTACTGCTACAGTATAAGTACATTGTAAATAATAGCCTCACCCCTTCTCTAAGGTACGATCGAGGAGCTACAGTTGGAAGGGACGAGGCCATGCGGTTACTACGCTCTTATCTCCTCCTCGCCAGTTCCCCCCGAAGAGAAGGCAGTTCGTCACTGCTCCCATGGATTCGCCAGGTAGTTCTCCTCCTCATCGGGGCTGGGATACCTTGGACGACGATCCTCTGGGAGAAATCGCATACCGCTCCGACGTCCTCACCGGCGCAAGACTCGGTGCTTCCTGCACCAACTTTTTCAAGACGGTGCTTAAACAGGCTTGGGAAAAGGCCATGCTTGTTGGTCTTCCATGCGTCCTCGAGGAGAAGGTTCTTCTATGGGACAATCCTTCGAATAGTCCACGCTCCCTGGCCATGGTTGACCCCGCTAGAGTTGCCGACGTTGAGAGGTAGTCGGATTTTGTCCGATGAGCAGGTCAGTCATGGAGTTTGATCATGTTGTACTTAGTTATTCCATTTCCATCCTATAATTTCTCCATTGCCCATCGGCTTATATATAGGTCTGGGTTGGTGCCAACGAAGATTGGCTTGCTTACCTCCGGCCGGATACCACCATCATTTTGCACAACATCCACAGCAGTGCGGCCGTTCCCGTAGACCCCTTCTCCACCATTGGGACCGGCCTTCCGGACTGGCTGGGCTTGAATACGGATGATGATGCCTACATGAGATTGAAGAAGATAGCAATTGCAGACCCGCCGACAAAGCGACGCGGCTACGCCAATTACTATCTCATCGCGGTGTTCGACATAAGGATTTCCATCAATGCAAGAGGTAGTAACGGCAGAGGCTGGCGCATGTTGGCCGCGACAGATTTGTACCCCTACACGTTCGAAGACGCTGTGCGCCATCTAGGCCGCATCTTCGCGGTGACAAGCTAGGGGACTTGTTTCATCTGCTTGCCATCCTACGGTACGGGAGATTACAAACGGAATGCACAAACCATCATTTGCATCCCTACTGGTACTCCATTATTTTGCAGGGACCAGTCATCCCCCGATCAAAATAAGATCGCCGATCCTGGATGTGCATTTGCATCTACGATTTGGTCTAACCTAGAACCTTGTAGCTGACTTTAGCATATTGGGATCAACTATCTTTGCAGTCGTTACCCATGGTACCACTGATGTGCAACATGGTCACACAATCAACCACGATCGGACCGTCACTATCTACCCAGGTATTCCATTTAGTATTATATTTTTTAACCCTCTCGCCTTCTCTTTCATTGTTGTACTACTTACTAGTACTAGTAGGAGTACTTTTTACCTTGGAGGACGCACATAGCTAAGCTAGGCCCTTAAAGACTTGAACCCACTAGTTGCCACCATTTTTGTTTTTCCATGTCTTACTATCTCATCCATGTAGCCAAGAGTGGCTATATATAATAAGTCGGTTATTTTAATTCCTCTATACCGGAGTAGTACTATTTTCTGCACAGTATTACTGACCGCCATATTTGAGCACAACATTATTATGCATGGACATTGACGGTGTACCTTACCATGTGTCCAGATCTGAGATGCCGCGTGTACCAAATGAACAGCGCCGAGTTCGACCCCCGTGATGCTATGTGGGTACCGAGGAACACTCTTGGAGAGTACTCGCTTTTCATTGGGGACAGCTACCCCATTGTGAAGCGGATGCCACCTTCCGTGCACGACACCGAAGGCCTGCCATTCATGAAGCATGGTTGTGTCTTCAGTGCGCACCGCTGGATGAACGACATGCTGGGACACACTATCCCTGATTTATGCCACTTTAGCTTGGATGAGTCTCCATCATGTGGAACCGGACTAGAAAGCTGCGACAATTATTCCCGTTGCCCACCGCTGTGGATCGTGCCATCCATGAAGAACACCTGGGACTGGAACCTAGAGGAGGACATGTAGCCCATCTATAACGTGTAAGTGGAGTATGGTAAATTGTGAACGGTAGCGCTATGAATATATGTAGACTAGTCGTGCACAAATGTATCACAAGAATTGGAGATGAACTTGTGTGGCATGCTGACATTTTTCCTTTAGAATTTATTACTAGTAAATGTGTTATGTGTACGTGCAACTTGTGTGGTTGTTGCACGGGCTCCAACATGCTCTTTGAGAAAAAAAAGGTGGCACAGCTTTGGATATAGGTGACGTGGCGGCATCATACAGTAGCATCGTTCGCTATAGTTGTAGCATACTCCTACTAGGACGACAACTCCTATAAAACCTTGCGCTTGGCTCTTTGCCTCTTCGGGAGGTTCAATAGTTCATACTCGTGTGAACCATGCACTTGCTCTTCGCCTCTTCGGAAGGTACAACAATGATGATACTATAGTACAATATGCTTCTGGCAATCTGACACCGATTGAACTACTGCACGTCCACCGCGAGGGCGAGGGCGAGCGAGAGGGAGAGGGAGAGGGCGCTGTAGTCAAAACCCTCTCCTCGTCATGCGAGCCACCGCGCGCATGGGCGAGGGAGAGGCATAGTAAGCAAGCTTCTCCTCATTCGCGAGTTGACGGGACACATCAAAGCAGTACTGGTACTAGTCCATACTGCGTCCTGTCCGGTTAATATGGCTTAATTTGAAATGAGAAAAATACACTGGCGGTCAACGTATGTAACAATACGCTCTTTATGGTCACTATATATAGTTTTGCGGTGATTATACGATCACTAGCTCATCATAGAGCACCATATTGCACCCTACTGACTGGCCACATAGTCGACGTGGCACTTTGTAGACTGGTTAAATTGTCACCTAGTTTTTGGGTCCCACCTGTTAGTTGGCAGAGCAAAGAAATCAGTTAAACAAAACTTGCACAAGAACCACCCTGGCTGTGTATATGAGTGCATGCACGTGTACTCCCTCGGTCTTCCAACAAAGAGTGTACATCGGCTAAAAAACAAAGAGTACATCTACACTTCCAATACATTTTAGCCTTTAATATAAATCGATATTGATTGACTAATGCACCAACTTGTGCACTAGCTATAGGCTACATGTCTATCCTTAATTACAGCATGCAACAACCATCATTTAATTTTCTTCTCTCAATGGTCGCATGCACACATAAGTCTGCTACTATTGGGCGTTAATTATGCCCTGGTCAATGTGTAAATCTCTAAATGTACATACTTTCACGGACGTAGGGAGTAGGTTGAGCACTTGAGTGTGAGCCTGTGTGTTGTGTCGTGTGCTGTGTGCCGCATGGGTGCGTGAGTGTTGCATGCGTCCATGTGTATGTACATGTGAATGTTGCATGTTGCATGCATGCATGCGGCTTTTACTCCCTCCCATTGACATGTTCATATTTCAAGCTTCCTCTGTTCCCTCAATATGGTGATACTCCATCTGTTCCCAAATATGGAGTAAAAGCCTCCCTCTGTTCCCAAATACGGAGTATTTGTCTTTCAACAAGTGGCTACGTACGGAGCAAAATGAGTGAATCTACACTCTAAAATATGTCTACATACATTCGTATGTTGTATTCCACTTGAATGTCTAAAAAGACTATATTAGGAATGGAGGGAGTAGCAAATAAAGATTAAGTTCTCTTGTTTTTCCCTCCTTGGTCACGGTGCACAACCAAAGATGACTTATTCACCTGGATGGAGGGAGTAGATGGTCAAAGTTTGACACAAAATTATTTCATTGGTAAACATATTTTTTTAAAGGAAAACGAGTGCATTAATTGAGTGTTTTTGTGAACTAAAAAAATTATTCCACCACTCATCATCTACCTTGGTTGATGAGATTTTTGAATTGAGCCCTATAAACCGGAAAGGAGGTAGTACTACTCCTACATTATTGACGTCGGGTGCTTTGGCCAATGTTTCATCTTGTTGGACAGGATGAGTGTACAGGCATAGGGATACTATAGATAGGAAGTCTTCGCGATCCATTATTCCCCATCTCGGTCAAAGAGAACTATTGAACTAGTCTTCACAGTGAAGTGAAAATACACGCTGCAGTAGATAGGACACTTAATTAATAAGCTGAACCAGCGTGTTGGTGTTACTAAATCAGCCTTACCCAGAAGTACTACCATCATGTTTGCCAGTGGAGCACGCTTCCGCAAATACGCCTATGCACCTCTCTCCTCCATTAATTGACATATGGGCCTCTTGAGGTAGACTCACATGTCATCGACGTAACTATTTACACTCCGAAGGACGGTATATCCTGGTAGTAGTACTAGTAGAATTGAGATTTAATGCGCTTTCTTCCCTGTCTTTCACTCTTCTTCCTCCTCTCTTCCCCATCATCGGGCGCACACCATTTCCCACCACTCACTTCTCGCCCGCCCGCGCCATCTTCCTTGGTAGCTCGCAATTGGAATTCCCTCCCCGATGTTCTCTTGGAGCAGATCTGTAATCATATGGACCTGCTCAGCACCATCCATCTGGCCGCATGCTCGGTGTCTTTGTACCGTCTACTCGTCTGCAACTGGCTGGCTCTTTTCAAGACACCCTGCTTGCTGATGCCCGATCCTCGCAGGTGGCCCAGACACCGACTTGACGATCCTACAGAGGTTGCCATGGTGCCCCTCGACATGCTACCACTACCCGTCCACCTGTCCTTCATGCGTGGCCACTACTGGGCAGGCATGAAGGCCAACTGGATCGTCCTCATCCACCAACCCGGTAGTCCGTGGTGTCTCGTGGATATCTACACACAGCGAGAGATCACCCTTCCATCATTGGATACCGCCGCCATCAAGCCTCGCAGCCCGCTGGACACTCTTGCCTACTACGAACGAGATGCGTCGAGCTTTTGGATCGACCTCTGTTTGCTGAAAGTTGTAATATGTGAAGTGCCCACACCATCAGAAGACTACATGGATTACAAGCTCATTGCCTTGTTCAACATGGGATTAGTCTATCTGGAATCTGGTCACCATACATGGTTATGGCTCATCGTCAATCCTGTTGAGGCAACATTTCTGTCTGATGCTATAGTGCATGGTGGCATCGTTTATGCGGTCGACGCACATATTGGCTGCCTATACTGGTGGAATCTATCGTCGTGTAATTGTTCCATCTCATCTCATCTTTACCTTATGAATACGACTGCATGTTCATTGTTACAAGATAATATGTATATAACCACATCATTGCTATATGTTCATCTCATTTCCTAGATTTTTATGACCACACATGTTATTGTTAGAGTTGATATGAGAACAATTAGCATCTAATGATTGTTAGAATAGATATTATGAGCATAACCTCATGATTGCTGTATGTTACTCTCATTTCCAAGATTTTTATAACAACACCTGTTATTGCTTAGAGTTGATATGAGAACAGTAGTAAGTGCTATGGTAGAATATGAGTAGGCCCTGTCATAGTTGTTTTCCTCTCATTGTTACATGATGTTTGAACCATGACATATTGCTAGAATATGAAAGCCATTGGCTTGTTTTTTTAACTTGGGGTATGATTATGACCACCGACCACGACATTGCAATTCTCTGTCTATGATATGTGTCACTGTTATAAAAATCTTAATTCCACACATACTCTGAACATGATTGTTTATTTTTGTCCTTTTGGTCTCCAATTTGAATTGTTGCAGCAGGCGCAAATGCGCTGGCCTTCATGATTCCAGGACCTAGAATCATACCGGGCGATGGGTGGTGGTTTATCGCTCGTTCAGCTAACGGCGGTCATTTGATGCTCATTCCCATGTACCAAATTGACCAAACGATTACATCAAACCACATGCAGTACAATGCCCGGGGCGTTTGTGACATTGATGGCTATGGCTGCTTCGTGTTCGAGAAAGATCCCAGCTCCGTTGGGCCAGGCGTATTCAACTAGAGGCAGGTTTACAGCCTCGGCAGCCACTCCATGTTCCTCGGGCTCAATTATCCGATCATCCAACTAATCATCAATCATATCACTGGCGATGATTACGGTGCTGTGCAACTTCCATTCGCTAGGGGGAACCGTGTTTACACATCATTCCATGGGTTTCAAGAATCACCATATCCAGAGATTCGTCGACACAGCTTGTTGCCAGGTAATCTTCAGTGTGTGAAAGGCATCAAGCTTCCATGCGATGGATGGCTTTTGCAAACCCGACATGCGGCGATGTGGTTCATACCACCAGCAGATATGCACAACTAGATTCGTACTGATATCTAGACTGAGCCATGTATCCTGCTACCGTAGCACGACCCTCTTTTGTTGGATATTATGTACCGTTTTTAGTTTGAAGCACTCCTCTGCTTTGAAGGATTGATACCTTTCTGGGATCAAGTGCATCCTAACTCACCTGCGTAGGATGTACTGATAATGATGATGGAGATGTTGTGCAGAAACCATATATATATACATATATATATATATATATAACAATTAGTCTTCAAGTGCGTACTTGTTAGTTAGACCTATGGTTAAAATGTGACACTAAATACGACTAGTAATTAGTACAGTAGCAGTACTAGTATATGTCGATCAAATTATTCATCATGTCCACACATTGAATTGATGTGACAACACGCTGCGCGTGAGGTGACAGAAGAATCCCGTCAGCGTGTTCGGATATTGTGGACTTCAGATTTGGAGTACCACTTATCTGTCGAAATCTTTCATCATTCACTTAAAACAGTCGATTGATCATACATTGAGTACCATATAACTAGAATTAATTGATGCAAGTCCAAGAAGTATTGGCCGGTGCTGCCGGCTGGCGTCAAGTTCGATCCCATGGATCAGGAGCTGATCGAGCACCATGAGGCCAAAGTGAGTGCTAACAGCGCGAGATCTCACCCTCTCATCGATTTGTTCATACCAACCATCGACATCGAGCACGGCATATGCTACACCCATCGTGAGAAACTTCCAGGTAAAACACCAATCGGCCGTCTACTTGCACAAATATATTCCTTTGTTTATAGCTCTATGTTTCTTTTTATACGCAGACCTAGTGAAGCAATTACAATTTGACAATTAATAAAAAGTGAAACAAGTGACTGCAACATGCCAAAGATGTTATGAAAATGCCACTATGTACACTAAAACTTGTATTCGACAATACTGCAGGTATCACACTGAGTGGCCTAAGCAAGCATTTCTTCCAACGCAATTCCAGGACGTTCAAAAGGGGCACGTGGACGCGTGGCAAGATACAGTCGGAGGTCGGCATGCACGCGATGTGGCACAAGACCGGCAATACCTTTCCGGTGATGGTCAACGGTCGGCAGATGGGCAGCAAAAAGGTTCTAGTGCTGCACACCAACAAGAAATTCGAGCAGTAGAGGACCAACTTGGTGATGCTGGAGCAAGAGAAGGAGCGGGAGCTGGTCCTCTGCAAGATTTTCTACCAGACGAACACTAGGGCCAGAAGTAAAAAGATTATAAGTTAGTTGGTATTGGTACTTGTGCTACCTTGTCGTCCACAAGTTGGTATTGTTGTTAACGATCTTTTGGTATGAACTTGGCATTTGCTTCCAACCATCATGCCGAGGGTTGACATGGATATAAAGCTGAATCATTTGTTTCGAAACGAATTTTCAGGCACCTAATTTTTATTTGATGGGTTACATAAGCACCCGCCGTTCGAATTCCCAGTTCTCCAAATTTTTCAAAACAAGTGCATGCACTTATTATCACGATGAAAAAACAATATACATATTGCATCCCAGTTATCAGTCTGTACTTGTAGAATTCTCTCGTTTATTGACCAGGTATATTGTTTTGTCAGGTCGAGCAAGTTTCAACCGGGCTGTAGACTGCCGAGGCTTGGTTTTGTATTTAACAGGCCCAACCCATGATGACAATAGGGCACAAAGATCCAGCAGGTATCTACTAGCCTCTGGCTCGCCAGCGTTAGTTATATTTTGTCTTACAACATTTGCATGCAGTTTTTTTACTTAATCAAACACACAGCCTAGTTCTATTTTCCTCTTGAAACGCCATGTCCTACTTCCATTTTCTAATCTCTACCTATAGTTTTACTAGTTCATATACACATATCATTATATTGAAAATACAGAAAGTTCCATTTTCATATTTACATCCTTATTTTTGTTGATGTTTTCCCTCCCAGCACTGATTTTTTACCACTGGTTTTCCCTTAAGCCAACTCAATTGTCCCACGTCTTATTTGCTTAGAAAAACAAAACAATTTTTTTGGCAAATCAATAGGTTCTTAAAAAATGTTTATCATTTCGGGATTACAACAGTTCGGACTCCACCAAAATATGCAAAATAAGGTTGAGCATTTTGACTGTGGTCCTGGGCAGAAAATGGTTGTAATAAATTACTTAAGAATTAGCAAATGGGCTGCAAATTATTAAAAAAATTAGCAAATGGGCTCTATGTTGTCTGCCACAGATTTGGAGGCTGATTTGTGGGCCTACTAAGTTCATGCGTACAAAAGGTTTCTAAAAAAAGAAACTTAGTCAACAATCGACTCTACCAGCGTCAGATCGTTAGATGTCAATCTAATGGCAATCGTGCTTCTTCAGACTCTGATCTTCCTGCTCCAGCCGCACAAACCAGCGCTGGCGGAACCGCCTGCTCCTGCCTCCCGTGGCCGGTTGTGCTGCCGGGCAGGCCTCACGGCCCCACCATACTCGCATCCATGGCATGTCTATCCCTCTAATCACCCACACCTCCTGTTATTTTCCGGCGACGGCAGCCGAACCATTCAACCCTCGTACTCCCCACTATGTGGGCAGCCACTGTCGTGTCTTCCCCGGCTCCATGTTGTTCCCTTCGTAGGCCTCGCCATCGTCCACCGCACTGGTGCTCTGGGCGCGGCGTGGTCAACGTGGTCAACAAACGACATCCATCGGAAGTGGCCTGTACATGGAGAGACTGACAACTGGGTCCACGGCCGCACACAAGGAAATGCCTCCTTATTACGTGCAAAATAATGATTCCTCCACCTGACATCTGGGACCTGCCGTAAGGGCCTCTGTATTTCAAGAAAAAAACGGTCCCGCCGCTGACAGCTCGGACCCACCAGCTATATCTTCGCACACAAGGAAGTGCTTCCTTATTACGTACACAAAAATGAATACTCCCCCTGCTAGGTGGGACCCACCATATGGGAGGCTGACTTGTGGGCCTACTAAGTTGACGCGGATGGAGGGCTTTTTCAACTTAGTTAATATGAACGATTCTAGCTCCAATGACCGTACGATGTCCATCCAACGACCGTAGTGCTTCTTCAACCTCTGGTCTTCTTGCTCCAGCTGCCCAAAGCAGCGCTGGTCGTCCGCCTACTCCTACCTCCCGTGGTCGGCTGTGATGTCGCGGAGGCCTCGCCGCCCCCTACTACTCCCACCGCTGGCCAGGCCATCCACTCACCCACACCCCCTGCTATTCTGCGGCGATGGCAACCTCACACCGCAGCCGAACTAGTGAACCCTTGTACTCCTCTCCACGCGGGGTTCCACTGCTGCGTCTTCCCCGGCTCCGCGTTGTCCCCTTCCTAGGCCTCGCTGTCGTCCACCGTCCTGGTGCTCTCGGTGCCGCGTGGTCAACATGGTCAACGAACGACATCTATCGGACGTGGACTGTACGTGAAGAGGCTCACAGCTAGGTCCACGGTCGCAGCAATGAAGTGCCTCCTTATTACGTGGAAAATAATGATTCCTCCACCTGACACCAGGGACCCACCGAAGGCCACCGTATTTCGTGAAAAATGTTTCCCCCTGACTATTGGGACCCACCAGCTACATCTTCGCACGCAAGGAAGTGCCTGACAGTTGGGACCCACCTGGTCAAAGCGTACGTAGCGTTGTCATTCTGGTCGCGAACGTGTACGTACATACTGGTCAATGTAGAGGCGTGCACGTAGCATGTACACGTACGTACAATGGCCAGGGTGCAAGAAAGTAAATACGGGCACGTACATACATACGGATGGGGTCTCGAACGCCTACTCGCGCATACGTACGGCCAGGGCTCGTGTACATGGCTGGGTCAGAATAGAAAAACTGCGTCGTCGTCGTGTTCATGGGGAGGCAACAGAATGCGTCGTGTTCATCGGGAGGCAATGGAACGCGTGTTGTTCATCGGGAGCCAACCGGCTTGGACGGAACAACCGATGGAAACGAGGCCTGGCGTACCGTAGAACGAATGAAACGACCCTGTGTTCGACCGACCATGGTTGAAACGGGATCCTGTTCATCGGGAGGGATCTGGCGTACAGCAAAACGGAGGAAATGGACTTCTCTTGGACCTTCTACGGTCGAAACGGGGTCCTGTTGATCGGGAGGGGTGTGGCATACCGCAAAATGGAGGAAACGGACTTGTGTTGGAGCGGTACGGTCAAAACGGGGGTCCTGTTCATCGGGAGGGGTATGGCGTACCGCAAAACGAGACTCCATGGGATACTGTTCATCTCCATCGTCGACTGCCTCCACTGGCTACTGTTCATCCACCGTCGACCTCCTCCAGCCTCCACCTATGACTGTTCATCCACGGCGTCTCCTCTCTTGCATCCACCAGTCACTATTCATCCACGGGCTACTGTTCATCGAGCCTCCACCGCTCCTCCACCGGCTACTGTTCATCCAGCCTCCACCGCTCCTCCACCGGCTACTGTTCAACTAGCCCTCTCCACGGGATCCCGTTCAACCACCCCTCCACGGGCTACTGTTCATCGAGCCCTCCACCGGCTACTGTTCAACCAGCCCTCCACGGGGTCGTCCTGTTCATCCAGCCCTCCACGGGGTTCTGTTCATCCAGCCCCCAACCGGCTCGATCGATCGGGGTACTGTTCATCCAGCGGCAACGACCTCTACTACCACGGGGTCCTATTCATCCAACCCCCCATCGGGAACTGTCCATCCACCCCCCCAACAACGCTCATTGTTCATCCAGGGAAGGAGGCAGCAGGGTTCGATTGACTTCAGTTAGCAGCAGTAGTGAAGGAATCACTCGGGTTCAGTTAACAACAAGGGATCGATCAATCGCTCAGGTTCAGTAACGCGTAGCCTGCAGTGCAATCGCTCGGGTTCAGTTAGAGCGCAACGCCTCGCACACATGCGCGTACGTATGAGAGAAACGCGCATCGCTCGACCCCCGATCACCCACCGTAACCGGGTACTCCCCCAATTTTTTCCTCGCCCTCGCTTCTACCATGGTTTTTTCTGTCATGGACGGCCCAAAGAATGTGATGCAGCTGCATGTCCGGCCCGCCCAGGATGAAAATCCCATTTTCTGTCATGATTTTTGTCATAGAAGTAGGAGCCCACCACATCTATGATGATACCGGGTTTTGTCACAATTATCGTCATAGAAGTGTCATAAGCATGGCATATTTTTTTCGTTCGGCCCAAAATGTCACGGATGTGTCTTTTTTTTGCAGTGATGCATGCTGGATAGCGGTCAATGTGTGGAGTAATAGTAGTAGTAGATGCAAAATCGTTTCGGTCTACTTGTCACGAACGTGATGCCCATATTCATGACCATTGCCTTAGGTATCATCATAACTATGCACTTTTATATCAATTGCTCAACAGTAATTTGTTCATCCACCGTATGCTTTCTTCAAGAGAGAAGCCTCTAGTGAAACCTATGGCCCTCGGGTCTATTTTTACCATATTATTTTCAGATCTAGAAAACCAAAAATCCAAAAATACCTTGCTGCAATTTATTACTTTTATTTACTTTTACCTTTTTACTTATCTTTTATACCTATCTCTATTAGATCTCACTCTTGCTAGTGACCGTGAAGGGATTGACAACCCCCTTTTCGCGCTGTGTGCAAGTGTTTGTTAGTTTGTGCGGGTGCATCTATTGGAGACTTGTGTTTTCCTCTACTAGATTGATACCTTGGTTCTTAACTCAGGGAAATACTTATCTCTACTTTGTCACATCACCCTTTCCTCTTCAAGGGAAAAATCAACACAAGCTCAAGAAGTAGCAATCACCTATAACACGGTTATCATAACGACAACTTACAGGTTCATCGAAAAGTTTGACAAGTGGCCAGATAGCTCGAGAGTGGGGTTTGCTCCTCCGACGATGGAGAGATATTCTTAGGGCCCTCTCGATGTGATGGCATCGATCATCGTCTAGCCGGACGCACGTGACTTCATCACGGGGATGCTGGAACACAATAACGAGAAAGAAGAACAAAACCAGTAACAAGGATTTCAGTATAGCGAGCATGGTGATGACTCGGGAGGATACCAATGCATCTTGGGTTTTGTAAAGTATCAGGAAGGAAATGGAACATCACATGATAACCAAAGGTTCATTCGAATATCATTCGTGTACTCATAGGGAGCGATAGGGATGTCCACGGTCCCGCTGCCGGTCATTAAACAAACAGTTATGTTCATGTTTACGAGTTATCGAACCTACGGGGTCACAATCTTATGGAAATCACAATCTGGTGAGTGTTAATAGTATGGGAGTGATAACCCACAAGTATAGGGGATCGCAACAGTTTTCGAGGGTAGAGTATTCAACCCAAATTTATGGTTTGGACACAAGGGGAGCCAAAGAATATTTGAAGGTATTAGTAGCTGAGTTGTCAATTCAACCACACCTGGAGATTAATTATCTTCAGCAACGTGATCATTAGCAAAGTAATATGATAGTTTTGATAGTAGTGACAACAACAATAGTAACGGTAACAGTGATAGTAGTAGTTTTGTAACAAGTGCAACAATAATGATAGCAGTAGTAACTTAGCAAGAACAATATAAGATAATTTCGTAGGCATTGGATCAGTGACTTGTTGGATGATATTCATCATGAGATAGTTATAACCTAGGGCGATACGGCGCTAGCTCCAGTTCATCAATATAATGTAGGCATGTATTACGTAAATAGTCATACGTGCTTATGGAAAGAACTTGCATGACATCTTTTGTCCTATCCTCCTGTGGTAGCGGGGTCCTATTGGAAACTAAGGGATAGTAAGGCCTCATAGAGAACCGGAACAAAGCATTAATACACGGTGAATACATGAACTCCTCAAACTACTGTCATCATCGGGAGTGGTCCCGACTATTGTCACTCCGGGGTTGTCGAATCATAACACGTAGTAGGTGACTATAATTTGCAAGATCGGATCTAGAACATGGATATAATGGTGATAACATAAATGGTTCAGATCTGAAATCATGGCACCCGGGCCCAAAGTGACAAGCATTAAGCATGGCAAAGTCATAGCAACATCAATCTTAGAACATAGTGGATACTAGGGATGAGGACCTAACAAAACTAACTCGATTACATGATGAATCTCATCCAACTCCTCACCGACCAACGAGCCTACGAAGGAATTACACACTCCCGGTGGGGAGCATCATGGAATTGGCAATGCAGAAGGGTTGGTGATGACGAAGAACGAAGATCCCCCTCTCTGGAGCCCGAAAAGGACTCCAGATCTGGCCTCCCGATGAAGAACAAGAGGTGACGGCGGCTACGTCTCATGGATCGCGATAATTCTTTCTCCCTGATTTTTTTTGGAAAAATAGGATTTTATAGCGTCGGTTTCAGGGTCTGCGGGGCCACCAGGTGGGGACAACCCACCTGGGCGCACCAGGAGGGGGCGCGCCCTGGTGGGTTGTGCCCTAGTTGACTAATTAGAGCTAGACTAATCCTCTTTTCCTCATAATTAGAATCTCGGTGTGGTTCTAATCTCCTCCCTCTAATTCTCCTACGATGATTAGCTCTGGACGGCGAAGCGCTGCCGGATCGCGAAGGCCGCACACTTGCAACTAAGTATAGAGGTCGTGCTTTTGGTCTTTGGTTCAAGGGATCATTCGTGGGCGGTATGAGGGATCATTCATCGGTGATTCGAGGGACTCCAAGTTCGATCTACACTGACACGTTCTTCTTCCGCTTCAACTCGGTGATGGTAACGATCATGATCCCAACATGTTATGCATCTACATATTGATCTTGGGTGTTCGTAAGCGCATTTTTTGTTTTCTACTACATTTCCCAACAACTTTATATGCAATTTTATATAAATTTTGGGAACTAACCTATTAACCCAATGGCCAGTTTATGTTTTCTGCTTGTTTTTGGTTTTACAGAAAATCCCTATCAAATGGAGTCCAAGCGCTATGAAACTTTTTGACGATTTTTTGGACCAGGATAGACTCTAGAAGCTTCGGGGACGACCAGAAGTTAGACGAGGAGCAACATGGCGTGCCTCGGGGGGGGGGGGAGGCGTAGGCGTGCCCTGATGTCTCACGGGCCCGTCATGGCCCCTTCTGACCTAATTACAAGCTTCCAACGCTATAAATTCCAAAATATTCCAAAACCCCCAGAGCCAGACCCGAAATAATTCTCCCGCCGCCGCAAGCCTCTATTATTCCGCGGTTCCATCTAGAGGCCTTTTTCGGTCATCAGCCAGAGGGAGAATCGGTCACTGAGGTTCCAATGATGTGTCTCTCTCTCTCTTTGATCTTCAATACAATATTCTCTTCGGAGATCAATTGGATGTAATCTTTTTGCGGTGTCTTTGTTGGGATCCAATGAATTGTGGGTTTATGATCAGATTATTCATTGAAAGTAATTGAGTCTTTTCTGAATTTTATTATGTGTGATTGTTATAGTTTTGTATTTCTCTCTGATCTATCCATTTGGTTTGTCCAACTAGATTGATTTATCTTCAGCAGAGGAGGTGCTTTGTGGTAGGTTAAATCTTGTGGTGTCCTCACTCTGTGACAGGAGGAGTAGCGAGGCACGTTTTGTACTGTTGCTACTAAGGAACCTATGACTAAACACAAATTCCTCAACTTTGTTCCTAGGAGTGTCACTATTAAAAACATGTTTGCTAAGACTCCAAGGAAGTAGGGATGTGTAATTGAGGAATTGGATGTGAAAGATGATAATACTTGAAACTATGCATTATGCCTAGCTAGGGGCATAAAACAATAACGCTTGTCGGGAGGCAACCCATTTTTTGTCTTTATTGCAATTTTTATTTTCTGTTTTGATGTAACATGAATATTGCTACTGTAATGATTAAGTTTTTATATTTTAATTAGTGTTTGTGCCAAGTAATGCCTTTGATATGATTTGGATGATAGTTAAATTGATTCTGTGCAAAAATAGAAACTTTTGCGCCCACTACTGAAATTTCTATTTTTTATTGGAACGTTTTTATGAAATGTCAATTAGATTAATAAATGGATTATTAATAATTGGATAATTAGCCTGCTAATTGGGTTTTTCTATTGCAAACGGTTATTGAGAAAACACCGTGTGCAATGCATTCAATAACGCACACAGTTTCTAGGAATAAACCTATTAGATTAATGAACAATCACACACGACATTCTCTTGAAAACTGTTGCGTTAGGCAACCTGGCGCAAACGTTTACCACATAAAAACTGTGTGTGATAGACAGTCTTTGCCACACAGTTTATTCTATGCACCGTGTGTGATGCATTCAATAACGCAAGCGATAAAATTGTTAATATCGTGTGCAATGGCAACTCTATCACAAACGATTTAACGGAGAAAATTGTGTGTGATGTACCTGTGAACGGAAATGTTTTCCTTGGAGTGACTGTGTGGGATGTACATATGAACGAAAACGTTTAGCGGGGACTGACTGTGTGGGATGTACTTGCGACCGGAAACAAATTTTCCTGTATAATTGTATATTTTTAGCTATACTGTACGTATTTCCGTATTTGAGCGCTCGCCGGTCGCACACGTCCTCATTTTGCCGAGTGTGTGTGCCAGGAGGGAATATCCCCGATAGTTTATGGGTCGTGTGGGAAGGACCCCTATCACTGTCACTCACTAGGCGACGGTTCCAAATGTCGTCGCGGAAACGGGTTAAAACCGTCTGTATAGCACCTTGCTATACTAGTGGCTACAAGCAAAGCTGACTCATCCAACTCTGGATAAGATTTGCTCTCGTTTCTTCGCCCGAAGACATAAGATTTTGGTTGAGCATCACATCATTCACTCTGACTTTGTTCACTTGGACCCCACTTAACAGTACGGTGGTTCATATGACTCAACAAAGAAGAAAAGGAAACTACGAAACAACTATGTCTTCGCACTCCATAGTATTCAAGTGAATGTCTTCTCATGTCATAATCTTCATCGTGAATGTCTTCACGAACCATCATTGTCTTCAATGTCTTCACACATTTTTAGGGCTCATCTCTGGTAGGTAAACCGAATCAATAAGGGACTATTACCTGTATTATCCTGCAATTCTCACAAACACATTAGTCCCTCAACCAAATTTGTCGCCAATACTCCAAAACCAACTAGGGGTGGCACTAGATGCACTTACACATGACGATATCCAGGAAATGATCATTATATAGGCATCACGTCCAAGATTAGTCGACCGACTCATGCCTGCATCTACTACTATTACTCCACACATCGACCGCTATCCAGCATGCATCTAGTGTATTAAGTTCATGGAGAAACGGAGTAATGCAATAAGAATGATGACATGATGTAGACAAGATCTATTTATGTAGAAATATACCCCATCGTTTTATCCTTAGTAGCAATAATACATACATGTCGGTTCCCCTTATGTCACTGGGATCAAGCACCGTAAGATCGAACCCACTACAAAGCACATCTTACCATTGCAAGATAAATAGATCAAGTCGGCCAAACAAAACCCAAATATCAGAGAAGAAATATGAGGCTATAAGCAATCATGCATATAAGAGATCAAAGAAGATTCAAATAACTTTCATGGATAAAAAGATAGATCTGATCATAAACTCAAAGTTCATCTGATCCCAACAAACACATTGCAAAGAGTTACATCATATGGATCTCCAAGAGACCATTGTATTGAGAATCAAACGAGAGAGAGGAAGCCATCTAGCTACTAACTACGGACCCGAAGGTCTACAAAGAACTACTCACGCATCATCGAAGAGGCACCAATGGAAGTGATGAACCCCTCCGTGATGGTGTCTAGATTAGATCTGGTGGTTCTAGACTCTACGACGGCTGGAATTGATTTTCGTCGACTCCCCTAGGATTTCTGGAATATTGGGGTATTTATAGAGTAAATAGGCGGTCCAGGGGGCACCCGAGGTGGCACAACCCACCGGGGCGCACCCTGGTGGGTTGTGCTCCCCTCGGAGCACCCCCAGGTGCTTCTTCGGCATATTGATTGTCTTCTGGTCAAAAAAATCCACAAAAAGTTTCGCTGTGGTTGGACTTCGTTTGGTATTGATTTTTTGCGATGTAAAAAACATGCAAAAAACAACAACTGACACTTGGCACTATGTCAATAGGTTAGTACCAAAAATGATATAAAATGACTATAAAATGATTATAAAACATCCAATAATGATAATATAACAGCATGGAACAATCAAAAATTATAGATACGTTGGAAACGTATCAGCACACAATGTCCTTGTATGCTTGAATATATAGTGGTTTTTTGAAAAATTCATGCACATAGTCCTCTGGGTGCATGTGAAGCTTGCTCATTGCTGCTATTGCATGACTACATGTCACACCTGTCATGTCCCACTTCCTGGAGTCACATGAGTTAGTAGCTATGTTTACATAGTACTGATTTTCACCACTTGACACTTGCCAAATGTCAGGACCAGCCCTATGTGCCTCACAAAATTTGGCCTACTTCTTATTCTCCTCGAGTTTCTCTGAATAGTTGGGTGTGATCATCCACCTGCTGGTCTCTGTCTTTTCCCTGGTCTTCTGCCTTTTGATCATCTGCTTAGTCCTAATTCCTTCAAACATTGTCCGAATTGGTTTGGCCCTAACATCAAGGATCATTTTGTTGAAAAGCTCACTAAGGTTGTTCACAACAAGATCAGTTTTGCAATTATAATCCATTGCAGACCTACACCAAGTCTCCTTTGGAATTTTCTTAAGCCACTTCCAGGCATCCTCACACTCTGCTTTAAGCTCTGCCATTGCTAATTCATGGACATGTTTGGTGAATGAGTAGCTAGCCTGATCTACTAGCTTCTTTAGTTCTACTCCTCTGAAGCCAGCTGACTGAAAATTTGCATATATGTGCCTGAGGCAGTATCTCTAAGGGGAATCAGGGAACACCTCATTTATAGCCTTAAGAAGACCCTGATTATAAATTAATAACCATGGTCATGAACAAAAAGAAATTAAGCCAGTAATAGCAATATTCCTGAACTACTGGCAGAGATAGGGTGCATACCTTTTGCTTGTCAGAAATAATGGCGTAGGTTCCAAATTTGCTTCCACTTACAATGGAACATCTTAGCTGGGTTAGGAACCATGTCCAACTATCAGAATCTTCCTTATCAACCACACTAAAGGCTATGGGGTAGATGTTGTTGTTGCCATCTCTTCCTGTGGCTGCAAGAATTTGCTGTCCAGTGATTAGCTTGATGAAGCAACCATCAAGTCTTGCATCCATACAAAAATTAGCTACCATAAATTTCTCAACAAGATATTTTAAACAAAATGTAGTTGTAGAATTACCTATAAAGTGCCTGCAACCATTAAGAAATCCTTGCTTTGATGCATGCAAGCAGTAGAACATGTACTTAAATCTAGGAGTTGGTGAAGGGTTTTCTGGGTCCTCAAATGTTGTAACTATACAACTACTACCAGGGTTTGTATCAATAACTGCTTGTAGGTAGTCCCTCGGTCTATAGTACTGCTCCTTCTGGTCACCTTGCACAACCTTAATAGCCTTCCTCCTTGCCCTATAGGCCACACTCCTTGATACATCAACTGAAACTTGACTTTGCTGTTTTTAATAAGTGCATCCACAACTGCTCTAGGATCTGCTCTAAGAGAAGGCTCAACTGCTTTGGAAAGCCACTTAGTAGTAACCTTTGTGTTCTCTGCTGGTACTAGACAAGTGTGCTCCATGTTACACTTCTTAATGCAAAAATTTCTTTCATGAGCTATCCTGGAGGCACACATGTAAAATTCACATCCATGCTCTCTCTGTGAACACCAAACAGTAATTCTTGTTGGGGAGTTCCTGTGGTAGTGAAAAGACCTCAAAGTCCTTATATGAAAATCCCTTAATGCTTCTCTGAACCAGTAAACACTATCAAAACACAAGCTCTTGCACAATATTAAATGTGAATTGGCAATTGAGGGGGTCAAAATATACCCTTTCCTTCATCTTTTTCTTAGTACTCTTTGGCTTCTTCAGGAGGTATGGTAGCTCAACTTCATCTTCTTCTTCCTCATCACTTATGCCTATATCACCAGCAAAACAAAACTCAGCTGCTTCAGGAAACCAATCTTCAAAGCGTTTTTTCTCTACCTCATTGTGACATTTGCTTGTTGGACCAGGATTCTTCACATGTTTCACAATAGTAGTAGTTTCCAATGCTCTATCCTCTTTGGAGGCACACTCTATTTTCATTTGGACAACTTCAACACTACCATCTGAATGAACTGAATCATCAGAACAAAATTCAGACACTTTAGTGTCTCCTTCAAAGTGGTTCAAATCTGCCTCTCTTTGAATCCTGCTCCTCTCAAGTTGAGCTTTTCTATCATTTATCTGATTCTGAAGCTCAGATTGCTCCACTACCTTTTTCACACAGCAACTCTCTTGAGTGTTCATGTAATTCTCATTAGCCTGTGGACTACTTGCAGGTTCAACATCTGTAACGCCCTCGATGCGGCTATATCTCCTACGTGTTGAAGCACGACTTAGAGGCATAACCGCATTGAAAGCAATGTCGCAAGTAAGGTAATCTTCACACAACCCATGTAATACATAAGGGAAAGAGATACATAGTTGGCTTACAATCGCCACTTCACACAATTACATGAATAAAGCATTACAACATCCAAATACAATCAAGGTCCGACTACGGAACCAAAATAAAAGAAGAACCCCAAATGCGACAAGGTCCCCGATCGACCCCAACTGGGCTCCACTACTGATCAACTAGAACGAAACAACACAAAGGACAAGATCTTCATTGAGCTCCTCCTGAGCTTGGTTGCGTCATCTGCATGGACTCATCGGCACCTGCAAACTGGTTTTAGAAGTATCTGTGAGTCACGGGGACTCAGCAATCTCACACCGTCGCGATCAAGACTATTTAAGCTCATAGGCAAGGGTAAAAGGTATGAGGTGGAGCAGCAACAAGCGACTAGCATATATGGTGGCTAACATACGCAAATGAGAGCGAGAAGAGAAGGCAAAAGCACGGTCGAACAACTATGATCAAGAAGTGGTCCTAGAACAACCTATGTCAAACATAACTCCAACACCGTGTTCACTTTACGGACTCCGCCGGAAAGAGACCATCACGGTTACATACGCGGTTGATGTATTTTAGTTAAGGTCAACTTCAGGTTTTCTACAACCGGACATTAACAAATTCCCATATGCCCATAACCGCGGGCACGGCTTTCGAAAGTCCAAATCCCTGCAGGGGGTGTCCCAACTTAGCCCATCACAAGCTCTCACGGTCAACAAAGGATATTCCTTCTAGCAGGAAGACCACTCAGACTCGGAATCCCGGTTACAAGACATTTCGACAATGGTAAAACAAGACCAGCAAAGCCGCCCGATGCGCCGACAAATCCTGATAGGAGCTGCACATATCTCGTTCTCAGGGCACACCGGATAGGTCAAGCTACGAGTAAAACCAACCCTCGAGTTGCCCCGAGGTGGCCCCGCAGGCTTCCCGTTTCAGACCAACACTCAGAGGAGCACTGGCCCGGGGGGGTTTAAAATAAAGATGACCCTCGGGCTCGCGAAAACCCAAGGGAAGGTTATAGGTTGTTAGTGCAAATGGTAAAACCAAGGTTGGGCCTTGCTAGAGGAGTTTTATTCAAGGCGAACTGTCAAGGGGTTCCCATTATTACCCAACCGCGTAAGGAACGCAAAATCCGGGAACATAACACCGATATGACGGAAACTAGGGCGGCAAGAGTGGAACAAAACACCAGGCATAAGGCCGAGCCTTCCACCCTTTACCAAGTATATAGAGGCATTAATTAAATAAGATATATTGTGATATCCCAACAAGTAAATATGTTCCAACAAGGAACAACATCTCCATGTTCCAACAAGGAACAAACTTCAATCTTCACCTGCAACTAGCAACGCTATAAGAGGGGCTGAGCAAAGCGGTAACATAGCCAAACAACGGTTTGCTAGGCCAAGGTGGGTTAGAGGCTTGGTTCAACAATATGGGAGACATGGTAAGCAAGTGGTAGGTATCGCAGCATAGGCATAGCAAAAGAGCGAGCAACTAGCAAGCAAAGATAGAAGTGTTTTCGAGGGTATGGACATCTTGCCTGAAATACCGCAAGGAAGAAGAATGAGTCCATGAAGAAGACAAACAGATGTAGATGAACGGGTCCTCACAAACGCGACGTTACTGGAACCAATCCGAAGAAGCAACACTGGAAAGAAGCACACAACATAGTAAACAACCACCACATGAACATGGTATGATATGCGGGATGTGGTATGCGATGCATATGCATGATTTGCAAAGGAATGATTGAACCTGGCCTCAACTTGGAAATCCAAGAGTGCCACTGGAAAGATGAGGTGATTTCGGTTGAAATCGATATAAAGATCGCCAGAATCGGATGCATGGTTGGGAAATGACAAGCAAAACAAATATGGCACCGGTCTGCGATAAACATCAAGTAGCCATCTAAATGCATCAAGATAAGTATGCTACAGCACTCAAACAAGACAACAAAATACATGGCAGGGATCCACTCATGATGCTTGACAAAATATGAACACTGAGCTACGGCCAATTCATCCATTAACAGGTTCAAACAAGGATGGCAAAAATGCAAACGATAACAGGTTTCAGACTTTGTGAAATTAACACTAGTCTGGAATTTCAGATCAGGTAGCACTATTTGGATCATGAAAGCTATATGCTACAGGAACTTAACATGGCAAAGGAAAGCATGTAATGGATCTACTCAAAGAGCTTAACAAAAGTCCCTGAGTGACCTTGAGCCAAAAGGGATCAGAAAATACAATTGCAAGCATGTGAACATGGCAAAAACATAATCAGGTTACAGACTTAGAGGAAAAACTGGAGCATGCAAATCAGATAGCGAGTAGGCATGTTTACGAGCTGGATGCACTCACTACAGAGCAAGGCATGACAATCTAAGAATACACCCATCAAGAATACATATTATAGAATCTAGGCATGGCAAGAACAACAACATAGCATGCACGGATCAACAACAACATCCTCGGCAAAATCGCTAACAAGTAGACAATCTGCCAGGATTCATGAAATAGCAAAAGTAGAGCTTGATTGACTCAAGCTAGGGTGCTCCATAAATGCAAACAAGGACCTGGATGGATAGAGCACCACAATGTTAACAAATCATCCTTACTGATCATCCTCAAAAGAGGCACGGATCACTAGGGAACAACATGAACATATGGCATATTGATAAAAACAGATCAAGGACTTAGTGAAATTCTAAGTCCCTGAAATCAGCATTAAGAAATGCACTACTTTGCAAGCTTGTTCTAGTCACCACACACATCACAAAAATACATGATAAGCACCTCTGTAAAGATGGCATGGCATATAACAAAACACAGGTAGAGCTCAAGGGCATATCATGCACACATTAATCATGGCAAAAATGACAAATAGCTATTTGGAGCAGCAAATCTGACAATTAACTCAAATAGCTCTCTTCCAACAGCATTTCGGGCATCAAGATGAGCTCAAATGAAATGATGCAATGAGATGAAATGATGTACTCTCTGAGGCGAACATTTTGATATGCTATATGCGCAAAGCGGAGCTACGGATGCAAAGTTACAACATGATGAACATGGGCATAAAATATACATATCTCAAGACTTAGCAGATTTTCGAGGGGGGGAGTCAACCTCCAGATCTGGATCGGGACGCAGCATCGAGGCAGCACGCGATTCGAGGTTCGCCGGAGACGGCACCGGGGTTGGGGAAGCTATTCGCCGGCGCGGGGAAGGAGGCTGTGGCCGATGCGGTGGACGGCGGCCGGAGTCGACGCCGGAGTTGGGGACGACGGCGGCGGCGATGCTCTGAAGCTCTCGGGCGGCGCGGAGGCGGTGGTGCAGCGCCGTCCGGCGGGGCGCGGTTGCCGGAGTCGGCCGACGAGGGCGCATGGCGACGGGGCAGAGGAGATGCAGGCGCTAGGCGACGCTCCTCGGGCGGCGGCGGCAACCGGGCCAGGAGGGCCGCGGTCGGGCTCGCGGGCCCGTGGTAGGGAGGAGAGAGAGGCGCGGCTGAGGTGGCGTGAGCTGGTTGGCTCGTGGCGGCGGAGGAGTGACGTGGCGACCTCCGATTCGTCGGAGTGAGGTGGTGGTGGCGGTGGACATTGTCCGGCGCGGAGAAGAGATGTCCGGTGGCGACGAGGGAGTTAGATCTAGGGTTTGGACTGCGCGAAAAATCGGGGAGAGCCACATATTTATAGGTAGAGGGAGCTAGGAGAGTCCAAATGAGGAGCGGTTTTTGGCCACGTGATCGTCATCGAACGACCGAGAGGATGGAGGGGGTTTAGGTGGGTTTTGGACCACTTTGGAAGGGTGTTGGGCTGCAACACTCACGAGGCCTTTTCGGTCCCTCGGTTAACCGTTGGAGCATCAAACAAAGTCCAAATGGTACGAAACTTGATAGGCGGTCTACCGGTAGTAAACCAAGGCCGCATGACAAGTCTTGGTCCAATCCGAAAACGTTTAACATCCGTGCATGAAAAGAGGTAGAAAGGGACACCGGGTGACATAGGAGCGTCGGATTGCAAAACGGACAAAAGGGAAAATGCTCGGATGCATGAGACGAACATGTATACAAATGAAATGCACATGATGACATGATATGCAATGCATGACACGCAAGCAATGACAAGGCAACAACAGCGAATAACTGGACGACACCTGGCACATCGGTCTCGGGGTGTTACTGTTGGAAATATGCCCTAGAGGCAATAATAAAATGATTATTATATTTCCTTGTTCATGATAATTGTCTATTATTCATGCTATAATTGTATTATCCGGAAATCGTAATACATGTGTGAATACATAGACCACAATGTGTCCCTAGTGAGCCTCTAGTTGACTAGCTCGTTGATCAACAGATAGTCATGGTTTCCTGGCTATGGACATGGGGATGTCATTGATAATGGGATCACATCATTAGGAGAATGATGTGATGGACAAGACCCAAACCTAAGCATAGCACAAAGATCGTGTAGTTCGTTTGCTGTAGCTTTTCTGGATGTCAAGTATCATTTCCTTAGACCATGAGATTGTGCAACTCCCGGATACTGTAGGAGTACCTTGGGTGTGCCAAACGTCAGAACGTAACTGGGTGACTATAAAGGTACATTACAGGTATCTCCAAAAGTGTCTGTTGGGTTGGCACGAATCGAGACTGGGATTTGTCACTCCGTATGACGGAGAGGTATCTATGGGCCCACTCGGTAATGCATCATCATAATGAGCTCAATGTGATCAAGTGGTTGATCACAGGATCATGCATTACGGTACGAGTAAAGTGACTTGCCGGTAACGAGACTGAACAAGGTATTGGGATATCGACGATCGGGTCTCGGGCAAGTAACGTACCGATTGACAAAGGGAATTGAGTACGGGATTAATTAGGTCCTCGACATCGTGGTTCATCTGATGAGATCATCGAGGAGCATGTGGGAGCCAACATGGGTATCCAGATCCCGCTGTTGGTTATTGACCAGAGAGTCGTCTCGGTCATGTCTGCTTGTCTCCCGAACCCGTAGGGTCTACACACTTATGGTTCGGTGACGCTAGGGTTGTATAGATATGAGTATGCAGTAATCCGAAAGTTGTTCGGAGTCCCGGATGAGATACTGGACGTCACGTGGAGTTCCGAAATTGTCTGGAGGTGAAGAATTATATATAGGAAGTGTAGTTTCGGCCATCGGGAAAGTTTCGGGGTCACCGGTATTGTACCGGGACCACCGGATGGGTCCCGGGGGTCCACCGGGTGGGGCCACCCATCCCGGAGGGCCCCATGGGCTGAAGTGGGGAGGGGAACCAGCCCATAGTGGGCTGGTGCGCCCCCCCTTGGGCCCCCATGCGCCTAGGGTTGGGGAACCCTAGGGGAGGGGGCGCCTCCACTTGCCTTGGGGGGGTACTCCACCCCTTGGCCGCCGTCCCCCTAGGAGATCCCATCTCCTAGGGCCGGTGCACCCCCTAGGGGGCCTATATAAAGGGGGGAGGGAGGGCAGCCGTACCTCAAGCCTTGGCGCCTCCCTCTCCCCTGCTACACCTCTCCCTCTCGCAGAAGCTCGGCGAAGCCCTGCTGCGATCACTGCTGCATCCACCACCACGCCGTCGTGCTGCTGGATCTTCATCAACCTCTCCTTCCCCCTTGATGGATCAAGAAGGAGGAGACGTCATCCGCTCCGTACGTGTGTTGAACGTGGAGGTGCCTGCAGCCGGCTGCCGATTGAGCAACAGTAACCAGCCGCCGACAAGGCCCTGGACAGTGGGGCCTGCCTGTCGACCAAGGAGCTGGCAGCCGGCGGGACCCACCAGCCGGCACAGAAGCCGGCGAGTATAGACACAGACGGCTGGGCCCCACGCCCAGCCGGATTACCATTGTACCCCCGGGGGGTAGGCCTATATAAACCCCCCGGGACACCCATGCAAAGGGTTGATCCCTGCTAGTTTTAGACACCACATAGGGAGGAGAAGAGAGCGAGCAGTGCCCTTCTTCCTCCTCTCGCCAAACAGCTCATGGAGCATTGTGTAGCTACTTGTTCATCTAGTGATCATGCGGAGAACCCGCAGAGCAGCAGTAGGGGTGTTATCTCCACGGAGAGCCCCGAAGCTGGGTAAGATTCGCCGGCGTGCATGTCTTCGCCTCATCCCGCTTCCAGGCACTGGCGACATCTTATTGGCTCCCACAATTATAAGCCACCCGTTGGCATATGTCGCACCTACCACCCGACATTTGGCGCCCACCGTGGGGCCAGGTGCACCATCGTCCGGAGACCTGTTCTGGACGGGAACCCTCTTCCTCCCCCGCGAGCGTAGCCAGCCCGGCACGCCCGACGGCGCTTGCCACGACGCGCTGCAAGGCGTCACCAACGTCTGCATAGCGAGCGGCCTCGCCGATCTCCTTGACAAGACCCTCATCTCCGACGAGCTCGCCTCCGATGCGGGCACCGACCACCTCGTCAACCTCCTCGGCCAGCTCCACGTCTCCGACGAGCCTGCTGTGGACTTGGAGTCGGTTGGCTCCACCGACCCGATGCCTGTCGACTCCGACACGTCCTCACTCGACACTTTCCCCACCGACGTCACAATCTACAATGACCCGCTTCCCCGGGCCGATGGCGGTGACGCTGTCACCATCGAGGTGATGGTCATCGGCCACGGCGGCGCTTCTGACGAGAGCGCCCGCGACGCCCCGCACACGGCGATCCACGACTTGTCCATCCCCCTCTCGGCCGATGCTGACGCCGAAGCACTGGAGGCTCGCCACCTCGCCCTCCTCGCGGAGGGCCGGAAGTCGGTTTCCATGAGACGCCTCGCCGAGGCCCACCGACGCGAAGCCGACTGCGCCGCCTTTGGCACGCCCCCCAGGCGGGCCCAGCCGGGCCGGCGCTGTCAGACAGCGCGGCGCTATCGTCGCCGACACGTTAGGAGTCGACCGCCCAGTCTACGCCACTCCACTCGAGAACCTGCGCGCCGCCCAGGCGGCCGTAGACGAGCTAGACGGACTGGGGGCCGAAGAACTCCCCCACATGACCCGACGCATCCAGCAGCTAATCGATGCAGCCGCGCAGCGGCATGAAGCCGACGCCCGCGCGGAAAGCCCTCCCCCGCGCCGAGATCACGGCGCGACGTCCCGGACGCTGACTATGGGTAAAAACCGCGCGCGGCGCGAGAAAGAGCCGGCTGCCAGCCGAAGCCGAACTCGAATCTCCATCGAGCGAGACGCAAAAGGCCACCCCCGGGCCGTGGAGTGGCGGGGCAACCCGCCTCCGCCTCGGCCCCGTGGAGAGAGACATCCCACCCCACCGCCTGTTGCGCATCCGACTCTCAGCGGCCGTCTAGGTCACCGCGAAGGAGTCGGCGAGAACGACGCCCGCCATCGGATCGACCGCCTGGCGCGATCCCTGGCGCTGGAAGAAGAAGACGATGTCGGCCCGCCTTGCTTCGGCCCCCGCATCCACGACGAGCCTTTCCCCAAAGGGTTCTCACTCCCAAGAGACACGCCCAAGTACAACAGCTCTGTGAAGCCGGAAGATTGGTTAATCGACTACTCCACGGCGGTTAGCATAGCAAATGGCAACAGGCGCGTTGCCGTGAAGTACGTGCCCCTCATGCTGCAAGGCACGGCGCGGACCTGGCTCAACA
Source organism: Triticum urartu (assembly GCF_003073215.2). Taxonomy (NCBI): domain Eukaryota; kingdom Viridiplantae; phylum Streptophyta; class Magnoliopsida; order Poales; family Poaceae; genus Triticum; species Triticum urartu. Next base: position 120,944,780 of record NC_053023.1, on the reverse strand, counting down.
GCCTCAAGCCATACAGCATCAACAGCTGGCTAGATTTCACAGAAGCCTTCGTCCGCAACTTCACCAACACCTACAAGCAGGCTCCAAAGCCCAGAAAGCTCTCCTTGTGCGTACAAGGCCCTGCCGAGTCTACTCGCAACTACCTCACGCGTTGGGCCGAGCTCCGCAACTCTTGTGAAGGGGTGCACGAGGTGCAAGCCATAGAATACTTCACTACCGAGTGCCGAGAAGGCACCCTCCTCAAGCACAAGCTCCTCTGCGATGAGCCGACTACCCTCGACGAGCTTCTGGTCATAGCGGACAAGTACGCCACCGCCGACTCCTCAATGAAGACCGAACTCCGGGTAGACGCTTCCGGGAAGGTACTCAACCTGGCGCCCAAGACGCCGGCTGGGGACTCCGGCCGACGCCCACACCAGAATGACCACAAGCGCAAGGGCCCCATGCCGCCTTTTGCCAGTCGGCGGGTGGCCACAGTCGAAGACGAGCGGCCCGAAGGGCGGCCCGCACCCAAGAAACCCAAGGGCGGCAGGGCGGCTTGGCAGCCGGCCTTCTCCTACGAGCAAACTCTCGACGCTCCGTGCAAGTTCCACAGCGGCGCGAAGCCGTCCAACCACACGACCCGGAAGTGCCACTGGCTCACCCGAATCTCCAAAGGCGAAGGGCTTGCGCCGCCTCCGGCTCCGCAGCCGCCGACCGCTCGGCCCGCAGTCGGAGCCGTGCACGATGAGTTCCCCGATGAGCATGCCGCCTATGTCATTTTTACAAGCCAGCCCGAAGACCGGCGCAGCAAACGCCGAGAGCACCAGGAAGTCAGCATGGTCGCTGCCAACCCCACCGAGCACATGCACTGGTCAGAAAAACCTATCAGCTGGAGTCGGGCCGACCACCCAGAGATGATGCCATCTCTCGGCTCTTATGCGTTGGTTCTGGATGCCACCCTTGCAACGGACAGGCACGCCGCCCGTTTCTCCCGCGTGCTGATAGACGGCGGGAGCAGCATCAACATCCTGTACCGTGACACCCTGGAGAAGCTGAATGTCAAGGCAAAGCAACTCATGCCTACTCGGACTGTGTTCCATGGCATTGTACCCGGCATGTCATGCGCCCCCATTGGCAAGATCAAGATTGATGTACTCTTTGGGGACAAGGAGCATTTCCGCCGAGAAGCGATCTGGTTTGAAGTGGTGGACCTGGAGAGCCCCTACCATGCATTGCTTGGCCGACCTGCCTTGGCCAGGTTCATGGCAGTTCCCCACTATGCTTACCTCAAGATGAAGATGCCGAGCACCAAGGGCGTCATCACCATAGCCGGCGATTACAAGAAATCTTCCGAGTGCGCAGTAGCCAGCAGTCGGTTGGCCGAGTCCCTTGTGATTGCCGAAGAAAAGAAGATGTTGGACCGAGTCGTGGCCATGGCCGGCAAACAGTCGGCCTTGTCCCCCGATCCTAAGGAGTATGATGCTCAAGGATCTTTCCAGCCGGCCAAGGAGACGAAGAAGATACCTCTTGACCCCGAGCACCCAGAGAGGTTTGCCGTCATCGGGGCGAACCTAAACAGCAAATAGGAAGGCGAGCTCGCCGATTTCCTCCGTGAGAATCGAAACATCTTTGCATGGTCCCCCGAGGACATGCCGGGTGTTCCGAAGGAATTCGCCGAGCACAAACTACACGTCTGAGAAGACGCAAAACCAGTCAAACAACCCCTCCGCCGACTGTCGGAGGAGAAGAGAAGGATTGTAGGAGAAGAGATAGCCCGGCTTCTGGCAGCCAGCTTCATTATGGAAGTTTTCTTTCCAGAATGGCTCGCTAACCCGGTCCTCGTGTTAAAGAAGAATAACAAGTGGCACATGTGCATAGACTACACGAGCCTCAACAAGGCCTGCCCCAAAGATCCCTTTGGCCTGCCAAGGATTGATCAAGTGATAGACTCCACGGCCGGATGCGAGCTGTTGAGTTTCTTGGATGCTTACTCAGGGTACCACCAGATAAAGTTAGATCCGGCAGACCGCCTGAAGACCGCCTTCATCACGCCATTCGGAGCCTTTTGCTACCTAACTATGACATTCGGCTTGAGAAATGCCGGTGCCACTTTTCAGCGTTGCATGCAGAAGTGCCTCCTCAAGCAGCTCGGCAGAAACGCCCACGTCTACTTAGACGACATTGTGGTGAAGACGGAGAAGCGCGGCACCTTGCTGGAAGACCTCAAGGAAACATTTGAGAACCTACGCCGGTTCCAAATCAAGCTCAACCCCGAGAAATGCATGTTCGGAGTGCCAGCCGGCCAGCTCCTAGGCTTCCTGGTCTCTGAATGCAGCATCGAATGCAACCCAGTAAAGATCAAGGCCATTGAGAGAATGGCGATTCCCACCAAACTTCGAGACGTCCAGAAGTTCACCAGATGCTTGGCCTCCCTGAACCGCTTCATCAGCTGGCTCGGAGAGAAAGCTCTCCCCCTCTACCGCCTCATGAAGAAGACCACTCATTTCGAGTGGAATGACCAAGCTGACCAAGCTTTTCACGAGCTGAAGAAGATGCTGGCCACGCCGCCTGTCCTGGCGACGCCGACTGAGAAAGAGCCCATGCTCCTCTACATTGCCGCAACCAGCCGGGTGGTCAGCACCGTCATCGTAGTCCAACGCCCAGAAGAGGGCCGAGCCCAGCCGGTCCAGAGGCCGGTGTACTATTTGAGTGAGGTGCTGTCTACCTCGAAGCAGAACTACCCGCACTACCAGAAGATGTGCTACGGCGTGTACTTCGCCGCCAAGAAGCTGAAGCCCTACTTCCAAGAGCATCCCATCACGGTCGTATGCACCGCCCCGCTGGTCGAGATCATAGGCAGCCGGGATGCATCCGGCCGGGTGGCGAAATGGGCCATCGAGCTGGCCCCTTACACGATCTTCTACCAGCCTCACACCGCCATCAAGTTCCAAGCATTGGCCGACTTCCTCGTCGACTGGGCCGAGACCCAGTACCTGCCGCCAGCTCCCGACTCCACTCATTGGCGCATGCACTTCGATGGGTCCAAGATGCGCACCGGCTTAGGAGCCGGTGTCATCCTCACCTCTCCCAAAGGCGACAAGCTCAGATACACACTACAAATTCACTTTGCCGCCTCCAACAACGTGGCCGAGTACGAGGCGCTCATACACAGGCTCCGGCTTGCCAAAGAGCTCGACATTCGCCGGATCCTATGTTATGGCGACTCGGACTTGGTGGTCCAGCAATCATCCGACGACTGGGATGCCAAGGACGCAAATATGGCAAGCTACCGCTTCCTCGTTCAGCAGATCAGTGGGTACTTTGAAGGATGCGAGTTCCTCCACGTACCGCGAGCCGACAACGAGCCAGCTGATGCCCTAGCTCGAATAGGCTCCACTCGGCAAGCAATACCAACTGGTGTCTCTCTACAACGCCTCCTCAAGCCGTCTATCAAGCCATCTCTAGAGTCCGATTCCATCTTCGTACCGCCTGACCCCGATACAGCCGGGTCCGGCTCGAAGAACCAAGAAGGTGACCCGGGGACTTCGATAGTCGGCCAGGGGACATCAGTAGGTGGCTCGGGGACTTCCGTAGTTACGCCCGACCCGGGGACTGCCACACCCGGCTCGGGGACTGCGGTAGTCGGCCCGGAGACTGCACCAACACAACAGGCGGCGGCCGACTCCAACATTTCACCACCCAGCCCGCCCGCCCTGGTCGCAGTAGCTGCATTGGCAATAGAAGAAGTCGCAGCTCCATCATGGGCTCAGTCCATCCTCAACTTCCTAATAAACCAAGATCTGCCGGCTGACAAAACAGAGGCAAGACAAGTCCAACGCCGAGCCGGAGCATACACAATCGTCAACAGAGAGCTCGTCAAGCGCAGTGTCACTGGAGTCCTCCAGCGATGCGTCGAGCAAGAGAAGGGCATTGCAATCCTCAGAGACATCCACCAAGGAGAATGCGGCCACCATGCGGCCTCAAGATCACTCATCGCCAAAGCCTTCCGCCATGGTTTCTTTTGGCCGACTGCTTTGGATGACGCCAAGGGGTTAGTTAAACATTGCAAAGGATGCCAACTCTTCAGCTCCAAGCAACACATGCCGGTTTCAGCACTCAAGACCATTCCCCTCACTTGGCCCTTCACCGTTTGGGGACTGGACATGGTGGGCCCATTCAAGACGGCGCGCGGCGGCATGACACATCTGCTTGTCACGTGGACAAATTCACCAAATGGATTGAGGCAAAGACGATCAAGAAGCTGAATGGGCCGACTGCCGTGACATTTATCGCAGATATAACAACTCGGTACGGCGTACCACACAACATCATCACCGACAATGGCACGAATTTCGCCAAGGGAGCCTTGGCACGTTTCTGCGCGACGCAAGGCATCTGCTTGGACTTAGCGTCCGTTGCCCACCCGTAGTCAAACGGCCAGGTCGAGCGAGCCAATGGCCTCATCCTTTCTGGCATCAAGCCTCGACTGATCGTACCACTGGAGCGTTCAGCCGGCTGTTGGCTCGATGAGCTGCCGGCCGTCCTCTGGAGTCTGCGCACTATCCCAAACAAGTCAACCGGCTTCACTCCTTTCTTCCTCATGTATGGTGCCGAGGCGGTCATCCCAACTGACATCGAGTTCGACTCGCCTCGGGTAACCATGTACACGGAAGCGGAGGCCAAGGAAGCACGGGAAGACGGCGTCGACCTGCTGGAAGAAGGCCGGCTGTTAGCCCTCAGCCGGTCCGCCATCTATCAGCAGGGCCTGCGCCGCTACCACAGCCGGAAGGTCAAGCCAAGATCCTTCCAAGAGGGCGATCTTGTGCTCCGGCTGATCCAGCGAACAGCCGGCCAGCACAAGCTCTCGGCCCCTTGGGAGGGCCCCTTCGTCATCAGCAGAGCTTTAGGCAACGACTCCTACTACCTGATCGACGCGCAGAAGCCGAAGGCACGAAAGAGAGACGACTCCAGCAAGGAGTCGGAACGACCATGGAACGCCAACCTCCTCCGAAGATTTTACAGTTGAAATGCAGTATGTATCACGCTAACTTTTGTACTAAGTACGAGATAATAGGCCCCCTGAGGAGAGCTCGGGGACTGCCATCTTTTATCTATGGATGAAAAGTATCATGCTTATGACCTTGTCATTACATTCACTTTTTCCGTCCGGCACCGGGTTCGACTAGTCGGCCCGGGGACTGGCCGCCTGGAGTTATATTAGAAGTCCTACCCGCAGTCAGACAAGTAGTGTGCCGGCTCCCAAGCCTTCTCTTGCCAAAAGTCGCAGATCGAAGAACCGGCTGTCCGGCTGGCAAGAGTTAAAGGCAGGAAAGGACGCCCACACGAAAAACGGCTAGGGACTAACGGACTAATATAACAAAAGCCGGTTTTTCTCCCACCACCGACCGACTACCAGAGTAGCCGGCCGGCTGGCTTCCATTCACCTCGCTTCAATCTAAGAAAGCTTGAGTACTTGCCTTCCCAAAAGGGAAAGGCGGCAAAGGAAACCGCCTAAGGATAAAAAGCATACACGAATGGAAACCAAACACGCACACAATAATATTTACATAAAAGACCTTCAAAAGGCCAGCATTTAACATAGTTCGAATACACCCCCAGTGGGTGGAACTGCGCAAGTTTAATAAAATTGTTCAAAAGGCAACAAGCAGGAAAAAACAAGGACGGCAGATTAAGCCAAGGGAGCGACTGGTGAGTCAGGCAGGTCGGTGGAGACAGCAGTGCCGGCTGGAGGAGTGGCCGGCTGGCGAACCTCGGCATGATCACCGCCTCCCGCAGAGGGCGTGCTAGCACGCGCCTCGCTGCTGGAGGCACGATCAGGCTGAGGCTGGCTGGCCGCTTCACCGGTCGGCTCAACGTCTTCGCCTTCCTCTCCTTCGTCGTCTTCGCCTTCATCGCTGGAGGCGATCTCCTCTGCCGAGTCTTCACCCGCTGCCGGGTCCAGCCCGAACCACTCCTCCGGCTGGGCAACGCCGTCGTCATTAATTTCAGGAGCGAAGACGCTGATGTCAGTACACTCGGCGATCGTCGAAGCGCGCTGAGCGATAGCCGGCCGCACCTCCTCCATCTCTTCGTCGGCCTCCAGCCGCCAGGTGCGCAGCTGGTCCAGGTTCAGCCCCGGATACCAGGCTCGGACGAACTCCAGCGCCCGCCCAGCTCCAAGCCGGGCTGCCGATACCTTCCAGGCCTCGAAGCGGCCAACTGCAACCTCCAGCCAGTCGGTAGTCCGACTCGGGGTGCGGGGAATCGTCTCGCTTGGCTAGAGGGCGGCCAACACCTGCGCCCCGGCGCGCTGGAGGTGGCGGAGCATACGGTGAGCCGGCTGCAGCCGGGCTTGGACCGCCAAGAGTTGCTCCTCAAGCGTCCGGCGCGATTTCAGCCCCTGCCTGCCGGCGCACCTCGCGATGGGCCTCGATGGTTTGGGTGGCGAGGACGGAGTAGCCGGGAAAGTAGTCTGCACAGAGAACAAGAAGCAGCACAAGTCAGAACACAAATCAGGGATCAAGGGGCAGGCAAGGAGTGAAGAAGGCGGCTTACCATCGATCAGATCCTCGATACGACTGAAGCCCTCGCTCAGTGCCTGCTTCGCTTCAGCCCAGCCCGCCGCTTCGGTCTCGACCTCGGCCTTCAGGGCGTCCTCGTTGTCCTACGCCTTCTTCAGGGCCGCCTTGTGGCTCTCCTCCTGGTCGGCCAACTTCTTGGCCAGGCGGTCACGCTCCAGGACTAAGGCATTGTACTCGGCTTCCTTGGCGCGAAGGGCGGCCTGGGCCCCGCTGAGCTGCCCCCTCAAGTCGGCATTGGCTCCTGCAAGCATGAAGACAAAGGAAAAATTAATAAGGAAGAAGACGTCAAGGAAGATCCGACCCGGCTGCTCAGCAGTCGGCCCGAATCTCGGGGACTACACCCAGTGGGTGCGCTGACGCGCCCCCACAGGAGATGAACGAGACAAAGCACGCACTCCGGCTGCTGGTCAGGTCCTCAGTTCTCCGGCCCAGCTCCTGAGCCTGGGAGTTGAAGGCGGCTGCGCGGAGGTTATGATACTCCTGGAAGATTATACAAGAGGCGAGGATAAGTTAAGTTGTCAGGACCTAGTAAGTTCCAAGCCGCCTGCGCAGCAGCCGACTCGAAACTCAGGGACTACACCCAGTGGGTGCGCTGACGCGCCCCCACGGAAGAAATCAAAAGAGAAAAATAACAAAGCCAGAAGACTCACCCAGATGACGGCCCGCGTCGCGAGGAACTCTTGGGTGTATCGCTGCAGCGAGGCGGCCTGAGCTTGAAGCCGGTTCCGGACCTCCTGGGCCGCCGCGTTCAGCTCGCCCGTCCCCCCGCTGGGAGTCCACTCGGACGTGCTGGCGGTGGCCGCCTCCAGGGCCTCCGCCGTCTGGCTAGCGCCCGTAGCTCGGGGCGGTTCGGCGCGGAGGCGCCACCCCCTGCGCGCCGGCGCAATGCCGGCTGCACCTCAAGGCCGGCCCCTGCCTCCGGCTCGCCCCGGATGGCTGCTCTGGCACCGCAGCTGATTGGCCGCTTTGGCCCGCTCCAGTCGGCGCCATCTGCGGCGCCCCCTCCACGAAGATCACGTGGTCCTCCCTCCTCTCCATCACCGGCGGGCCTTGGTCGACCTCCTCCGACGGGGGCACGGGAATGTCGGGGGCCACGGCGCGGAGGGGAACGACGAGCAGCGGAGGTTGGTTGTGTGAGGCCTCCTCCTCCGTCTCCGCAGCTGCCGCCTCCGCCCGGGCCTTGGCCGCCGCGTCGGCCCGCTCCTTCGTCGCCTGGGCGGTCCTTCGCTCCGCCGCCTCCCGCTCCTCCCGCGCCTCCCGAGCGTTCCGCTCCGTGGCCTCCCTAAGGTCGGCGCGGGGATCCACGCGATGGGAGCCTGAAGACCCTCTAGTCAGCCCGACTACGGAGCCGCCAGGACCCCGCTCAAGGGAAAGCGGTGCCCTGTCCGGCGAATAAAGAAAGGTTTAAAAGAGCTTCGGTCGAAAAAGACAACAAAAAATATATGCAAGACATTCGATGACTTACGCTGAGATCGCCTGCGGCTGTTTCACCGCCTTGCGAAAGTGGGCCGCCTTCACGGCCGCCTCATCCCGCTTGGCCGCCACCGTAGAAGCCTTGGATTTCTTCGGCCGGCTGCCGAAGAAGGTCGACGCGGCCCGACGCTTCTGCGCGTCGCCACGGGCAGCCGGCGCGGCAGACGGGCCCGTGCCTTGATGATCAAGCGCCGGCTGGCGGTGCGGGGCGGCTTCGACCTCGTCGTCGTCCGGCCAGTCTTCGAAGCCGGCCCCGAGCCCCGCGCCTCCGGCCTCGTTGCCTTCCCCCATGATGGCGTCTTCCATGGCGGCCGCTCCCAGGTCCGGATTGTCAGCGTCGTCCACCGTGCGGTCAGGGAGGAGTCGGCGCTCTACCCCTGCGGCCCCGGCCGTCGGTGGAAGAAGAGGGTTCTGCTAAAGGCAAACCAACTGATCAGAGGTCGGCTATCATGAGGCCGGCTACAAAAAGGAAGAAAAGAAGAAAAAACTTACGGCAGGCGGAGGGTTGGCGCGGGAATATGGCTCCTTGTTGTATCGCCAATCATCGGCGAGCTTGCAGTTGGAGATGTAGTTCACCATGTAAGACACCTCTGCATGAGGCATCTCCCTGGTGCTCAGCCGGCATGGGTCGAAGCGGCCGCTCATCTGGCAAATCATGTGAGGCCGGCCTTGGAGCGGAAGTACCCGGCGCTCCACGAAGGCGGCCACCAAGTCGGCTCCGGTCAGGCCCTCCGACTGGATCATCACCCGAAGCCGGGAGACGGCTGCGTTCCCGGCCTGGGACAGCGACCTGGCCCGGTAGCTCCATGAAGGTTGCCTCCCAGCCGGCGGGCAGGCTACGTAAGCCAGCAGGTTGACGTAGTCGCCTTGCGGGGCGATGTTCCTCACGTAAAAGTAGGACTTCTTCCAGAGCTTCACCGACTGGATCAGCGGGATGGGCGGGAACGGATTGTTCTCGCTCGCCCGCCTCATGGCAATGAAGGTTCCACAGGGGGCGGGCACGCCCGCGACGACGGTGCTGAGCTTGCTCTGGAAGAATTCCCCCTAGAGCTCGAGCGTGGGGAGAACCCCAAGAAAGACCTCGCACAGGGTGACGAAAGCCGACAGCAGCAACACCGCGTTGGGCATGAGGTGATGCGGCTGGAGGTGGTAGAATTCAAGGAAGGCTCGAAGGAATCCGCTCGCCGGGAGGCCGAAGCCGCGCAGGCAGTGCGAGCGTAAGATCACCCGCTCGCCCTCCTCCGGTGCCGGCGAAATCTCCCTCGCCGGCGCTTGACGAACCTGCACGAAGTTCTCGCCCGGCAGGCGCCGCGTTCGGCGGAGGAACTCGACGTGGTCCTCGTGGACATTCGAGCCGTCCCACGAGCTCGACAGCGCCATGGGAGCGACGCGGCGAGGGGCGAGACGATGCGGCGGTGGAGGCGCGCACGACCCCACTACGGCGGGACCAAAGGAACTGAGAGGTCCGACGATGGAACGGCGCGGCAAAGGGTTGCCGCGGCGGCGGAAAGAAGAAGAAGGATGGCGAGAAGGGGCGGAGCGAGGGAGAGCGTGCGAGCCTCTGCCGCTCCCCCTCCTCCCCCTACTTATAGATCCGTGCGGCGAAGCCGAGGAGGCGTGGCGTGGGGGAACGTGGGGATCAACTGCGCCCACTCCCCCACGTCCCGCGATTATTGCGCCCTCATGGCGTAATAAAACCGCCGCGGGAAGGCAAGCGGTCCGCGTGGGCTGCAGAAGATCCGTGCTTGGGCCGAGGCCTAGGAGTGGCGGGCCCGGGCCTGCGGCGGCGTCCCGTCACGCGCGTGCACTGGCAGGATCTCCTTGCCATGTGTCCCGTGGGATGGCGTGCGGTCAGCTCGCAGGCCGACCCGCGTTCCCGCCAACGAGAAACTGGGCTTCCCGAAGACGACGCGCACAAGCATAGCCGGCCCCTCAGGATAGGAAGCTGACCGAGCTTTTCGTCCTTTTGTCAGCCTTGAAGCTCGATCAGCTTCGGGGACTACTCTCGGAGTAAATAACCATGGGTAGCCTAGCCGGCTCCCCCTGGCCCTTCTGAAAAAATTACGAGCCGATCCGGCCCTCAAGAGTCCAAGACATGGGGCCGCCTTCCCCTTGCCGGCTGTCTCCCAGGCCGGCTATCGGAAGGCAACCCGACTTTAGCCCTCATGAAGAAAGCCGCAGGAGAGCCGGCTTCGAGAAGCCGGCCGCGAGAAGGCCAACTCCAAGAAGCCGGCTCCCACAAAGCGGTCAAGATCGTACCCTCAAAGTCTACATCCACATAACAGCGATGTGACGGGGCGTGGCTACAGTAAAGCCTGACACCCCCGAATCCCGGAGCACGCCTGGCACAGTGCGCCGTACGGGTGGCCATGACGGGCTGCCAGCGCGGCCCATGGGCGGTGGGCCCCTTCGGGCAGAGAGACACCCGAAGGCGGCCAGGCCTCCCCCAGTCGGCCCAAGACAGAGCCGGCTCCCCACAGCCGGCTTGCCACCTCCCTCGAAGGAGACGCCCCATTAAGGAGACAAGACGCGGTGAGGCTACAGCGATCACCCGCCGGACGGCGGCACTGTAGCCACGCCCACCTCGGCGAAGCCCTCGTCACCAGGATTGAGCAACAGTAACCAGCCGCCGATAAGGCCATGGACAGTGGGGCCTGCCTGTCGACCAAGGAGCCGGCAGCCGGCGGGACCCACCAGCCGGCGAATATAGACACAGACGGCTGGGCCCCACGCCCAACCGGATTACCATTGTACCCCCGGGGGGTAGGCCTATATAAACCCCCCGGGACACCCATGCAAAGGGTTGATCCATGCTAGTTTTAGACACCACATAGGGAGGAGAAGAGAGCGAGCAGTGCCCTTCTTCCTCCTCTCGCCAAACAGCTCATGGAGCATTGTGTAGCTACTTGTTCATCTAGTGATCATGCAGAGAACCCGCAGAGCAGCAGTAGGGGTGTTATCTCCACGGAGAGCCCCGAAGCTGGGTAAGATTCACCGGCGTGCATGTCTTCGCCTCATCCCGCTTCCAGGCACCGGCGACGTCTTATTGGCTCCCACAATGATAAGCCACCCGTTGGCATATGTCGCACCTACCACCCGACAAGTAGTACAATGTATATGTGTAGGTGATGACAAGATCACAACAAACGAGATCTCCCAACATTATGTGCAAAGCGAGTAAACACTAGATAATGACACAAAGACTAATTTTGCATACTAGATCATACCTCAACCTAGAATCAGATCAATCACTCAAATATAGATGAATAGACACACAAAGAGGAATGATTCATTGGTGTTATAAACATGTTCAATCTTACAAATTACAAGTGTGAAGATGGGGACTAAGAGGGAGATATCTCCGGCACGCACGGCCTAGCCAGAACCAGCACCTCATGACGATGATGATGGAGATGACGCCTGCTCCTCCTTGTGCGGCATGGTGGAGCTGTGGAGGAGAGGCCTCCCCCAAGGGGGGAGCCTCCCTGCGGCTTCCCAGAGTTGTGGTGGATGATGATGGGTGAAGATGGCGGCTAGGATTGCAGGTGTTTATATAAGAGGCCTTCTCGGGTCTCCTTCATTAATGTGGATCCTTCTCCTCTATCCAAGGTCCCTAGATGAGCCTTATCCTCTCCCAAACGCTTCCTTATTGTCCAAGGATCACGTGGGAACAGATGGGGACTAAATCAGTGAAGAATCCCGGCCCGTATGGAGAGGTAAATTTCAGGCTTGATTTCCTTTAGTATGACCATCCATACGACCAGCCACGGTGGTATGGTACGCCGTCTTTTGTTGTGGTCCTCTTCGATCAATCGGCCGTCATTTCTTCATACGAACTTCGAATTTGATGTTCTTGGACTCGCTGAGTTTGTATGGAAGACGCCAATCCATTTCTGGTATTAGATCTTGGCTTTGAGCTCTTTGGAAAAGTGACTTATTCACTCTCCGAAATGGCTAAGTTTGGTACTTGGAGTCATCTGTATTGAACTCGTCCTTGGTCCTTTCATCGTGTTTGGTCCTAGGTTGCTCCAAAACACCCGGCGACACAAGAAAACAAAAAAACTAATAAAAACCAAATAACACACTAAATGTGCAATGCTCACAAGGAATAGTTCAAAAACCGGTAATCATGCATAATGGACAACTATTTCGTTCAGTGGGACATAATATCTAGAGAGAACATGCAACAAATGAGATCTAAAAATGTGTAAATTATAGAGCCATCAACCTCACCATGCTTAAACCTTGCTCGCCTCGAGTAAAAACATTGACTACCAAAAGCTCATTGCTACCAACTCTAAAGCTTACATTAAACCAAACAAGAAAAGTGATATCCATGTCTACCGTGTGAGCATGCAAAAGTTAACCAGCAAGGGAGTAATACAAGCTATCTCATTAGTTCCATTGCCATGGAGGTCAAGAAAGACGAAACTATTTTTATGGAGCCCAAATTCCCATTGCCGAATGTTTAGAGAGAAGGTCACAATTATGTAAAAATGACTTTCAAAGACAAAAGAAATCATGCATCAGTGATCACTTCAAAAACACCAACCCGAGGCATGCAAGGTACAATAGCAAGATTGTTTGTCTGCGTTATTCAATTGGTCTACTACCTATGCAGTATTGAGTGCAAGCCTATGCCTCGCACTTAAGGGAAAAATAGAAAATGGTTGGGGTTTGAAGAAGTCAAAACAAAGAAAGTCTTGCATCAACACCGCTAACCACTAGGCAATGGAGAAGGCCTTATGATCGATGTTAACGCAAGGAGTAGTGAACCGTCAACTAGGATGCACATAGAGCTATGAATATGTGAAATCTCTCGTGTGGACTAAGTGGGGGTGCATCCAACTTGCTTGCTAATGAAGACCTCGAGCATTTGAGGAAGCTCGTCATCGAAATATACAAGTCATGTTCTTTAATGTAGGTTCCCCAATAGTATGAAACATATGAAGCTCATGAAACTTTCTACTTGACAATGCATGAAGTGGTGTTACTTTGAAGCACAAGCCTATTATATACTAGAAGGAAAATAAGGAGGAAAATAGTGAGATTTGCAAGAAAATCCCATGTTAATCAGAAAATATCAGCCCTTCATCTATTGGACCATTATATATTGAAGTATTGCAGCCGTTTGATCTTTGTAGCGTGTAAAGTTAAAGAAAATTACCAACCTCTGCCATCAAGCGTGAAATATATCCGACATATGGGCCACCTTCATTAGCGTACGTCCAGGAATTTTAATCTTTAGTAACTTCTACATCTGATCTATGGTGCTACAAGTCAAGGGCTCTAAACCTAACAGAGCTAGCGAACCCACCCGTGGACGACCGGACGGCGAGAAGAGCACCAATACCTACGTGGCTAGATCTGTGGGAAACTTGAGGAGGCCCTTAACCAATGCTAATCGATCAAGCTACCGTCCAAAAGAAGCCTCCTGTATCCTAATCGATTCTGCTCTCATGTACGGGCTATCCATTCCAGTCGGACGGGCGGTCATCGGTGATGGGGGTGGGGCGTGGCGGCTGCGGCGGTGGGAGACATGGCGGCGCTGCGGTGCGAGAAAGAGAACGCCAGTTTTACTTGACCACGGCGGGAGTGAGTATATTTAGGCAAAGTTAGGAGGATATTGAGAGGTGGAGTAAAAAAATTACTTCACTAAACCGGTTAGAAGATTGGTTAGGTGTGCCATAAGAGAGTATGACCGCATTTTTACTTTCTTACGGCCTCATTGGGGATCGGTTACAAATGTCCAGACGAGCACAGCAGGGCTGCAAGCCTGCAATGCAGAGAAGGTAAGCGACCTCCCCAAATCCACACGCTTGAAGAAGGAGCGTAGTGGCCTGTGGGTACTGCCAACGCCATCAAGATGAAGAACACCACAGCCGTGATGCAGGCCACGGTGCCGTCCCAGCCGTAGACCCGGAACGCGACGGCGTTGGAGAAGACGGCCGCGAACAGCACGCAATGGTGCCCAGGAAAAGGTAGACCAGGGTGTCTGCGGTGGTGCGGGCGGTGCCACTGCGGGCCAGCGCGCCCACAGCTTTCGACAGCCGCTGCACGGGCAACCAGCTTGGAGATCTGCCCTTCCAGAATCTTGGCCATTATTGTTTTGGATGTGGAGTGAAGTGGACGATGACTCGGTGTGACTTGCTTGTAGCTGGGCTGGGTTATGGCTTGGGGCCTTGGGGGATTCTCTATGGTGAACTTGCAATCCGTGGAATGATGGTTGGTCTGGCAGTCGTGCTTGTGAAAAATGCAGAGTAAGCAGTACTGCAATGGTAGATTCAATATATCACTGCACCGTCACCGTGCCTAGAGGTTGGTCGTTGCCTTGCTTTCTTCTCTTGGCAGAATGCATCAATGATGTGGGGATCTCTCTCTCTCCTGGTGCCACGTGATGATTCCAAGTTTGTGTTGTAGGCAATGAGGTGTAAAAATGACTAGGTGTTGGGGCGCGCCCGTGGCGCGCCTCCTGAGGGGGAGCTGGGCGGTGCCAGCTAGTGGGCAACCCTTTCACATACTTTTCTATTCTGAATCTTTTGATTAGCGTCTGTTATGATGCTGTTAATTAAGGAATTGACATTTGAAGCAGAGATAACAATAGAAATAAATAGATATTTACAGAGAAGACCCATTATTGATCTCAACATGAACCATTTGACTGAGAACGGTACAGCTTACATAAGCAAGGGCATAGGTTTAGTGTCTTCAAAAGGATAGGATAGCAGGGTCCAAAAGTAAACCATAGTTTCATCATGGCATAGAGCATAATTAGGAGTACTTAGTGGTAGATTATATTGACATAGGACTTGCAATGTCTTCGATGGTACGGTGAGAACAAGTCGGCGCTTTGAAGTGACCCTGATGCAAAAAGCACAGATGTCTCCTTCACGAATGTTGGCACGGCGACGAAACTTGGACCAGTTGGTGGTTATAGTGACCCTCTTGTCAGTTCCTAGCATAATGCGACATTCGGCGCGCAGACGGCCATAGCACGGGCTGACTTGAACGGCCTCGCACCAGATACAGACTGAATTTATTTTCACGTGGTCCTAGATTGGCATTGCATGACCCTAAAGTGGGAAACCAAATTGATGAGTGGAATTCCTAAACTGACCTGAGAATCCATGGGCGATGCCGTAGAAATCGAAGGTAGTCTGAGATGAGCACCGTAGATAGATCTATTATACGGGAACCCCCAAGAATAATTGCATCAGACCGGCTGCACGAGGATGGCCAGCCCCTCACGCCCTCGCTCTTCAACTTCCTCTGTGGCCTCACAACCCTCCACCGGTCCCGCCCCGTGCTCGTCATGGAGCCGCTCAGTGCCGCAGTCGTCGCCGCCTACCCGAGATCCACCACCACAACCCGCCTCCACGACCCCGGTGGTCCGCCATCTTGCTCCATGCCTTCATACTCGGAGCTGGGCGCGGGGGACGCCGGACAGTGTGTCTCACCGCGCGTGAGGCCGTGGAGCAGGGAGTCACCACCGGTGAGTCCCGTGCCTCCGCCTCCGACGGCGCGTAAGGCTCGCTTGCCCGCAAGCATGACAAGGTCGAGAGCCCCTCGTGCACTTCGGCGACCGGATTCGACGGGAAGGGCGGGGAAGAGCAGGGCGTGTGAGTCGTCGCGCTGGAGGTAGGGACGAAGGGGAGGGTTGAGGTCAAGAGAGCTGGCGGGTACAGAATGGGGAACGGCTGGGAGCAACTCGGGGCGGTGGGGAGGTACGTGACAGGTTTGAGACCGTGAGTGAGTGTGGGCATCTGGGTGTTACTCCAGTGTGTCTTTTTTTAATGATTATTAGAGTGTTTCCTATTTAGCTGTGAGCCGTGCGATTTTTCTTGCAGATAGGGCAGATGTTAAAAACAAATGTTGAAATTATGTAACCCTATTTATTTAAATTGATAATTATTTTTATTGAATATATCCAAATTATGTAGTCATGCAGTTCATTCTGCTGTCTGCGGATGTTAAACTTTATAGAATTTTTTATCCGACACTTCTAAACATGTATATCTTGTATGTATCTTGATAATTATTATGGTGTATCGCTTTTTGAAAAGTAACTATGTATACATGTTGCACATGAATTTTTTATAACATTGTTGCATAATGCACATGTAAGATGATGATACGTCCATTTTGCATCATTCTTCTATATCAATATTTATTGCATTATGGGCTGTTATTATACATTATGTCACAATACTTATGCATATTCTCTCTTATTTTATAAGGTTTACATGAAGAGGGGGAATGCCGGCAGCTGGAATTCTGGGCTGGAAAAGGAGCAAATATTAGAGACATATTCTGCACATCTCCAAAAGTCCTCAAACTTCACGGGAGCACGTTTCAGAATATATAAAAAATATTGGGTGAAGAAAGTACCAGAGGGGGGCCACCCACCGTCCACGAGGGTGGGGGCGCGCCCCCTGCCTCGTGGGCCCCCTGGTGGCCCTCTGATGCCCATCTTTGGCGATATGGAGTCTTTCCTCAAGGAAAAAATCATAAGCAATCTCACGGGATGAAACTCCATCGCCACGAGGCGGAACCTTGGCGGAACCAATCTAGGGCTTCGACGGAGCTGTTCTGCCGGGGAAACTTCCCTCCAGGAGGGGGAAATCATCACCATCGTCATCACCAAACGATCCTCTCATCGGGAGGGGGTCAATCTCCATCAACATCTTCACCAGCACCATCTCATCTCAAACCCTAGTTCATCTCTTGTATCCAATCTTTGTATCAAACCTCAGATTGGTACCTGTGGGTTGCTAGTAGTGTTGATTACTCCTTGTAGTTGATGCTAGTTGGTTTACTTGGTGGAAGATCATATGTTTAGATCCATTATGCATATTAATACCCCTCTGATTATGAACATGAATATGATTTTTGAGTAGTTACGTTTGTTCCTGAGGACATGGGAGAAGTCTTGCTATAAGTAGTCATGTGAATTTGGTATTCGTTCGATATTTTGATGAGATGTATGTTGTCATTCCTCTAGTGGTGTCATGTGAACGTCGAACTACATGAACACTTCACCATTGTTTGGGCCTAGAGGGAGGCATTGGGAAGTAATAAGTAGATGATGGGTTGCTAGAGTGACAGAAGCTTAAACCCTAGTTTATGAGTTGCTTCGTAAGGGGCTGATTTGGATCCATATGTTTCATGCTACGGTTAGTGTCGTTGCCAAAACCGGCGGATCTCGGGTAGGGGGTCCCGAACTATGCGTCTAAGGCGGATGGTAACAGGAGGCAGGGAAACGATGTTTTACCCAGGTTCGGGCCTTCTTGATGGAGGTAAAATCCTACGTCCTACTTGATTAATATTGATGATATGGGTAGTACAAGAGTAGATCTACCATGAGATCAGAGAGGCTAAACCCTAGAAGCTAGCCTATGGTATGATTGTATGTTGTCCTACGAACTAAAACCCTCTGGTTTATATAGACACCGGAGGGGGCTAGGGTTACACAAGGTCAGTTACAAAGGAGGAGATATACATATCCGTATTGTCTAGCTTGCCTTCCACGCCAAGTAGAGTCCCATCCGGACACGAGACAAAGTCTTCAATCTTGTATCTTCATAGTCCAACAGTCCGGCCAAAGGATATAGTCCGGCTGTCCGGAGACCCCCTAATCCAGGGACTCCCTCAGTAGCCCCCGAACCAGGCTTCAATGACGATGAGTCCGGCGCACAGTGTTGTCTTCGGCATTGCAAGGCGGGTTCTTCTCCAAATTTCGAACGTTTGTTAAGCAGTGTCCGGTCCCATAAATGTTGAACCTCTTGGCTTCTGCGCCCAACAGGGGCTATCTCCCACGCGTGAATGAATGCGAGGCGCCAAGGCGTTTTTACATTCGCCCCCTAGCCAGATAAACAAATTGTCTATTAAAGGGATGGGGATTCTTAGATCCAATCCATACCATCCTCCCCCAGCGAGAATCCATCAGAGCGTGCTTCAGAAAGATCCACTCCGGCATGGCCGACCTCCGCAGCTCCTCTTCTCGCCCCGTAGCCGTAAGCCCGGTGATTGGGAGAGGTGTTCAGTCCCACATAGTCAATTAGTCGAACTGCAGACTAAGGGATTTCTCCCTCTGGCGTATATGGTGCCCGTCCGAGCCGGGCTCGCCACCTACAATGGCGGGGAGCAAGCGGGGAGCTTCCCCAGCCCCTCTATGGGGGAGCGGGTATGCCTTGTCCCTTATTTATTGAGGGGACTCGGATTTCCGATTTATCCGTTCCTCCGCGGGCTCCTGGAGTTTTACGGCCTCCAACTGCATAATTTCACCCCTGCTTCCATTTTACACATCGCCGGCTATGTTGCCCTCTGCGAGTTATTCCTGGGCTGCGAGGCTCATTTCGAGCTATGGAAAAGGTTATTTTGCCTCATCCCTCGCACACAGAAGGGGTCACTTTATCAAGTGGGCGGAGCCGAAATATGGCGCATCGCCAAAACTGGATACCTGTCCGGTACTCCGAAGAAGACGTCCGAAGACTGGCCTTCGGAATGGTTTTATATGGAGGATGTCCCCCTTCCGGACCCTGTTCGGCGGGGTCTTCCTGAGTTCAGCAATGCTCCTCTGAAGAAACGCCGAAGTTGGCGCCCACGGAGCCCCCAGGAGGAAGACAACGGAGAAGTCCTTTACCCGATGAACCGGATTAAAGCACTGGCTCAATCAGGATTGACAGTAATCGAGGTTATTTCAATATGCATAACACGGGGGGTGCAACCACTTCAATATCAAGGGCACCCCTTGTGGTGTTTTAACGGGGAAGATGACGCCACCCGTTGCCGGCGTAAGGGTCCGGACAACGCCGCCGCTTTAGCAAAATTATGTCCGAATTGTTCAAGGGAGAGGAAGAGGAGTTCGTCCGCATCAAGCCACGGGATGGATTCTCCATGTACAACCCTCCAAGCTGGGTGAGTTATATCTCCTTACTCCCATTCTTCCCGCATTCTTTGTCGTAGGTACTCACCTTACCATTTTGCGGCAGGAACTGCGAAGAGCCATAAGGGAGGTCAGTAGCCCATCTCCACAACCAGAGGACCCTAACCGGGCCCTCGGTCCCGGACTCGAAGAAGATCCGGACATATTCGTGGAACTGATAGACCGACAGTTCTATCAATTAAGCTGTGATGACGCCATGGTGGCCATTACGGCCGACTATCCCGGACTGCTTCCTGCGTGGCACATAAGAAAAACCAAAAATCCCAACTCCAAAAACAAGGATCCCCTTTTAGATACTTCACCTACCATATACATATGGTGTTTTTACAGGGAAGGCATTCGGGACGCCATGCCGAACCCGCAGCAACTCGCCAACAAGAGGCACCGAGGCCGGGCAGGCCAAAAAGGAAGGCGGTCAGGACGGAGACGCCGACGCAGAGGTATGACAGAAACCCCGCTCTGTGGTTGTCGTCTGTCTTGAAATGTAATGACATCCATGTTTCTTTAACAGAAAAAACGCTCGCCGGAATATGTCCGGTGAGGCTGCCGATCACGCTTCCACCAGTCGGGCTCCAGGACCGGACATAGAGGCGGAAGCCGACATGGGGCGGACGCCGGATACTCCCCCTACAGAGGATGCGGATAGGCTATCCGCTACAAATTCAGAAGTGGAGAGCATCATGAATCATAGACGTCGCCGGGCCGTACTCCGCGACGCTTGCTTCTCACCAGAGGCATTTGATGCCTTAAATTCTGGAGAGGCGTACCTCCGTGCTGCTCAAAATGGTCTAGCCAGAGCCACAGACCAGTATGTAAAGGATGTACGGGTAAGTAAATCTGACGATTATATGTATCAGTAGCCCCTGAGACTTGAAACAGTTAGCAGAACTGATTTAAGGATCATCTTATTGTGCAGGTTCTTACAGAGAAGAATAGTCGACTGTCACAGGAGCTGGAGGAATGCAAGACCCAACTTCGGGCCGCTGTTGCCGCATTGAAGGAATCGAAAAAGTCCCCAGCTGGTAACATTTCTTTCAAAGAATGATAGGTACCATATAGCATGCAGCATGGCTGCAGATCTAACAATAGATGTTTGCAGATGAATCCGGAGGAGCAGCACGCAGTACGACAGCTAAAGGCTGGTGAACGCGTGTTGACTGAGGTCAGGCGGGAGAAAAACAATCTCCAAGACGCCAATACAAAGCTGAGCGTGGAACTGAAAGATGTTCGAGTCCAGCTTGCGGACTCCGAGAAGGAGAATAAGCGGCTTCGACGTGGCATATTCAGTAAGTGCTTGAACGAACCCTTAATAAAGGGGACGGCGGAGAAGCCGGCTAACAGAGTTATGTCTGCAGGTATGCTGACGGGTCGTCCCGCGGAGGAGATGTCCGGGGTCTGCGGGTGATCTTCTATCCGAGCTCTCACAACTGCATGAACAAGTCCGGCAGGTGATGCAAGGTATTGCCCAGGCCTTGTGGCCATCCGTCTCCCTGCCAGAAGGCGTTGGAGAGCTTGTGGAGAAGCTCAAGGGAGCACGGCGGCACTTCCGATTATGGAAGATATCTGCCTGCCGTCAAGGTGCCAGGGAAGCCTGGGCCATGGTGAAGACGCGGTATACCAAGGCTGACCCAAATCACATGGTCGAGGTCAGACCTATGGGGCCCGACGGGAAAGAGATCCCCGTTAGCTTAGTCTATGGGCAGGTAGAATTAGCCGCAAAGTATTCCCAACAGGATTGTAGGCTAGACCGCCTGTTGGATGGTATAGAAGAGGAATTTAGTCAGTCTACATGACTATGTAATTAAAGTGACATGTATAATGCCTTCTAGCCGGATTGTAGATCATTTGTCATGGCGGACCTTTTCGCTTCAACCTCGGGACCCGATAGTCCGGAGTGTATTCGAATACCCGCTTAGTTATATAAGAACCGGGGTATGCGTGGAGACCAGGCGTAGGGGTCATTAGTGCTTGAACAGACAAGTGCCCAACTAGTTATGTTATATTACATGGGTAGTAAGAAACATCTTCCAGGGAGAATAGTTTCGTTAAGGGTTCCTTTCCCTGGGTACGCATGCCCTAAAGTGCATGCCCGGACTGCGAGAGGAAACGCAGGAAAAACATTTGGGGGCCCATATGGAAAATAAATAAAAATCATCTTTTGTTCACCGACCGAATATTCCCTTAAGAACGCTAGCTTTCAGCTTCACCCAGTCTGAGGTACACATCCGGCTGACCCGGCAGTAACAATCGCAGAGGCGCTCCCCTTATGCCCTAGCCGAATTAACGGGAACGTAGGGCATAAATACAAGAGCCAGGCAACCCAGCTTGGCCAAAACTTAAGTCATATCGATGCATATAATGGTGAAGGAAAGGTACATGCGGAAGAATAACACATGTGCTGGGCGTGAAGCCCAGATAGATAATTAAGCTTCTGTGTAAGAAGCCCCCAAGTATAATGAGCGCGGTTAGCGCATCTATAGTGTGCAAGCGAGGCACAAGTTGGCCCTTTAAGGCCTTGAGAAAGAAAAAAAGAAAGAAAGAGAAAAAAGACAGATAATATATATTCAAAAAATGGACAGATGAAGGAGACAAACATAGAGTCCGGCACTAGGCATAGAATCTTCGGAGCCTGGCCGCATTCCATGGGTTCGGCTCAAGTCGATTAGTCGATGCATCCCGCAGACGGTATGCTCCACCAGTCAGAACTTGGTCAATAATGAAGGGACCTTCCCATTTGGGCTCGAGCTTGGACTTTTTCTTCTCCGGCAGGCGTAGAACTAACTCGCCAACGTTATAAGTTTTGGCCCGTACTTCTCTGCTTTGGTATCTGCGAGCCTGTTGCTGATAAAATGCGGAACGGGATTTTGCCATGTCGCGCTCCTACTCCAGGGTGTCCAGACCGTCCTGCCGATCGAGCTCGGCTTCTCTTTCTTCGTACATGCGCACTCGAGGTGAGTCATGAATTATGTCGCAGGGCAGGACTGCCTCTGCGCCGTACACCATAAAGAAGGGTGTATATCCGGTACTACGGTTCGGCGTGGTCCGCAGCCCCCAGAGTATGAAGTCAAGCTCCTCTACCCAGTGCGTGTTAGACTCCGTTAAGGACCGCACTAATCTGGGTTTAATGCCGCTCATGATAAGACCATTTGCTCGCTCAACTTGGCCGTTGGTTTGTGGGTGATAGACGGAAGCATAATCGAGCTTGATGCCCATGTTGCTGCACCAGAGTTTTACCTCGTCGGCCATGAAGTTCATGTCGTTGTCAGTGATGATGCTGTGGGGGACGCCATAACGGTGTACAACCCCGGATATGAAGTCTATCACCGGTCTGGATTCAGCTGTTTTAACAGGTTTGGCCTCTATCCATTTGGTGAATTTATCCACTATGACCAGTAAGTATTTTTTCTACTGGGTTCCCCCCTTAAGGGGTCCGACCATGTCAAGCCCCCAGACCGCGAAGGGCCAGGTAATGGGGATTGTTTGGAGGGCGGTGGGTTGTTGGGGAACGTTGCAGAAAACAAAAATTTTCCTACGGTTTCACCAAGATCCATCTAGGAGTTCATCTAGCAACGAGTGATCGGATTGCATCTACATACCTTTGTAGATCACGCGCGGAAGCATTCAAAGAGCGGGGATGAGGAAGGCATACTCGACGTGATCCAAATCACCGGAGATCCTAGCGCCGAACGGACGGCACCTCCGCGTTCAACACACGTACGGTCAGCGTCACGTCTCCTTCTTCTTGATCCAGCAAGAGGGAAGGAGAGGTTGAGGAAGATGGCTCCAGCAGCAGCACGACGGCATGGTGGTGGTGGAGCTGCAGCACTCCGGCAGGGCTTCGCCAAGCACTATGGAGGAGGAGGATGTGTTGGAGAGGGAGAGGGAGGCACCAAAGATGTGTTATGAGAGGCCCTCTTTTCCCCACTATATATAGGGAGTCCAAGGGGGGGCGCCGGCCCTAGGAGATCCAATCTCCTAGGGGGGTGCGGCCAAGGGAGGAATCCCTCCTCCCCAAGGCACCTAGGAGGTGCCTTCCCCCTTCGGGACTCTTCCCCTCTTGAACCCTAGGCGCATGGGCCTCTTGGGGCTGGTGCCCTTGGCCCATATAGGCCAAGGCGCACCCCCTACAGCCCATGTGGCCCTCGGGGCAGGTGGCCCCACCCGGTGGACCCCCGGGACCCTTCCGGTGGTCCCGGTACAATACCGGTGACCCCGAAACTTGTCCCGATGCCCGAAATAGCACTTCTTATATATAATTCTTTACCTCCGGACCATTCCGGAACTCCTCGTGACATCTGGGATCTCATCCGGGACTCCAAACAACATTCGGGTTACTGCATATACCTATCCCTACAACCCTAGCGTCACCGAACCTTAAGTGTGTAGACCCTACGGGTTCGGGAGACATGTAGACATGACCGAGACGACTCTCCGGCAAATAACCAACAGCGGCATCTGGATACCCATGTTGGCTCCCACATGCTCCTCGATGATCTCATCGGATGAACCACGATGTCGAGGATTCAAGCAACCCCGTATACAATTCCCTTCGTCAATCGGTATGTTACTTGCCCGAGATTCGATCGTCGGTATCCCAATACCTCATTCAATCTCGTTACCAGCAAGTCACTTTACTCGTACTGTAATGCATGATCCCGTGACCAGACACTTGGTCACTTTGAGCTCATAATGATGATGCATTACCGAGTGGGCCCAGTGATACCTCTCCGTCATATGGAGTGACAAATCCCAGCCTTGATCCGTGTCAACCCAACAAACACTTTCGGAGATACCCGTAGTATACCTTTATAGTCACCCAGTTACGTTGTGATGTTTCGTACACCCAAAGCACTCCTACGGTATCCGGGAGTTACACGATCTCATGGTCTAAGGAAAGGATACTTGACATTGGAAAACTCTAGCAAACGAACTATACGATCTTGTGCTATGTTTAGGATTGGGTCTTGTCCATCATATCATTCTCCTAATGATGTGATCTCGTTATCAATGACATCCAATGTCCATAGTCAGGAAACCATGACTATCTGTTGATCAACGAGCTAGTCAACTAGAGGCTTACTAGGGACATGTTGGTGTCTATTATTCACACATGTATTACGATTTCCGGATAACACAATTATAGCATGAATAAAGACAATTATCATGAACAAGGAAATATAATAATAATGCTTTTATTATTGCCTCTAGGGCATATTTCCAACAGTCTCCCACTTGCACTAGAGTCAATAATCTAGTTACATTGTGATGAATCGAACACCCATGGAATTCTGGTGTTGATCATGTTTTGCTCTAGGGAGAGGTTTAGTCAACGGATCTGCTACATTCAGGTCCGTGTGTACTTTACAAATATCTATGTCTCCATCTTGAACATTTTCACGAATGGAGTTGAAGTGACGCTTGATGTGCCTTGTCTTCTTGTGAAACCTGGGCTCCTTGGCAAGAGCAATAGCTCCAGTGTTGTCACAGAAGAGCTTGATCGGCCCCGACGCATTGGGTATGACTCCTAGGTCGGTGATGAACTCCTTCACCCAAATTGCTTCATGTGCTGCCTCCGAGGCTGCCATGTACTCCGCTTCACATGTAGATCCCGCCAGGACGCTCTGCTTGCAACTGCACCAGCTTACGGCCCCACCATTCAAAATATACACGTATCCGGTTTGTGACTTTGAGTCATCCAGATCTGTGTCGAAGCTAGCGTCGACGTAACCCTTTACGACGAGCTCTTCGTCACCTCCATAAACGAGAAACATTTCCTTAGTCCTTTTCAGGTACTTCAGGATATTCTTGACCGCTGTCCAGTGTTCCTTGCCGGGATTACTTTGGTACCTTCCTACCAAACTTACGGCAAGGTTTACATCAGGTCTAGTACACAGCATGGCATACATAATAGAACCTATGGCTGAGGCATAGGGGATGACACTCATCTCTTCTATATCTTCTGCCGTGGTCGGACATTGAGCTGAGCTCAATTTCACACCTTGCAACACAGGCAAGAACCCCTTCTTAGACTGATCCATATTGACGTCTTCAATATCTTATCAAGGTATGTGCTTTGTGAAAGACCTATGAGGCGTCTTGATCTGTCTCTATAGATCTTGATGCCTAATATATAAGCAGCTTCTCCAAGGTCCTTCATTGAAAAACTCTTATTCAAGTAGGCCTTAATGCTGTCCAAGAGTTCTATATCATTTCCCATCAAAAGTATGTCATCTACATATAATATGAGAAATGCTACAGAGCTCCCACTCACTTTCTTGTAAACGCAGGCTTCTCCATAAGTCTGTGTAAACCCAAACGCTTTGATCATCTCATCAAAGCGAATGTTCCAACTCCGAGATGCTTACACCAGCCCATAAATCGAGCGTTGGAGCTTGCACACCTTGTCAGCATACTTAGGATCGACAAAACCTTCCGGCTGCATCATATACAATTCTTCCTTAAGGAAACCATTAAGGAATGCCGTTTTGACGTCCATTTGCCATATTTCATAATCATAGAATGCGGCAATCGCTAACATGATTCGGACGGACTTCAGCTTCGCTACCGGTGAGAAAGTCTCATCATAGTCAACCCCTTGAACTTGTCGATAACCCTTAGCGACAAGCCGAGCTTTATAGATGGTCACATTACCATCCGCGTCTGTCTTCTTCTTAAAGATCCATTTATTTTCTATGGCTCGCCGCTCAACGGGCAAGTCAGTCAAAGTCCATACTTCGTTTTCATACATGGATCCTATCTCGGATTTCATGGCTTCCAGCCATTTGTCGGAATCCGGGCCCGCCATCGCTTCTTCATAGTTCGAAGGTTCACCGTTGTCTAACAACATGATTTCCAAGATAGGGTTGCCGTACCACTCTGGTGCGGAACGTGTCTTTGTGGACCTTCGAATTTCAGTAGGAGCTTGATCAGAAGTATCTTGATCATCATCATTAACTTCCTCTCTAGTCGGTGCAGGCACCTCAGGAACATTTTCTTGAGTTGCGCCATTTTCCGGTTCAAGAGGTAATACTTCATCAAGTTCTACTTTCCTCCCACTTACTTCTTTCGAGAGAAACTCTTTCTCTAGAAAGGACCCATTCTTGGCAACAAAGATCTTGCCTTCGGATCTGAGGTAGAAGGTATACCCAATAGTTTCTTTAGGGTATCCTATGAAGACGCATTTTTCCGACTTGAGTTCGAGCTTTTCAGGTTGAAGTTTCTTGACATAAGCATCGCATCCCCAAACTTTTAGAAACGACAGCTTAGGTTTCTTCCCAGACCATAATTCAAACGGTGTCGTCTCAACGGATTTCGACGGAGCCCTATTTAAAGTGAATGCGGCAGTCTCTAAAGCATAGCCCCAAAAAGATAGCGGTAAATCGGCAAGAGACATCATAGATCGCACCATATCTAATAGAGTGCGATTACGACGTTCGGACACACCATTACGCTGAGGTGTTCCAGGCGGCGTGAGCTGTGAAACTATTCCATATTTTCTTAAGTGTGTGCCAAACTCGTGACTCAAGTATTCTCCTCCACGATCTGATCGTAGGAACTTGATTTTTCTGTCACGTTGATTCTCAACCTCACTCTGAAATTCCTTGAAATTTTCAAAGGTCTCAGACTTGTGTTTCATTAAGTAGACATACCCATATCTACTCAAATCATCAGTGAGGGTGAGAACATAACGATAGCCACCGCGAGCCTCAACACTCATTGGACCGCACACATCAGTATGTATGATTTCCAATAAGTTGGTTGCTCGCTCCATTGTTCCTGAGAACGGAGTCTTGGTCATTTTACCCATGAGGCATGGTTCACACATGTCAAATGATTCGCAATCAAGAGACTCTAAAAGTCCATCTGCATGGAGCTTCTTCATGCGTTTGACACCTATGTGTCCAAGGCGGCAGTGCCACAAGTATGTGGGACTATCATTATCAACCTTACATCTTTTGGTATTCACACTATGAATATGTGTAGCATTACGCTCAAGATTCATTAAGAATAAACCATTCACCATCGGAGCATGACCATAAAACATATCTCTCATATAAATAGAACAACCATTATTCTCGGATTTAAATGAGTAGCCATCTC